>NW_017616745.1:1644093-2154093 GCF_001879475.1 Ipomoea nil
GAAGGAAATGGAGTTCTCTTTTCTGCAGGTTTCCATCGCTATAATGGCCTTAGCCGCCGTTGCCCAGACATCCCTCGCCCTCCCTGATACCAACGGTGAGTCTAATTCCGTTAAAGACTTTCTTGCCGGACATAACGCGGCCCGGGCATCCGTTGGCGTTCCGCCTCTTAGGTGGAACGCCACCGTGGCGGCCTACGCGGAAGCCTATGCGGCCCAGAGGTCCACCGACTGTGCGCTAGAGCACTCGGGAGGGCCGTACGGGGAAAACATCGCCGAGGGCTACGGCGACTTGTCGGCGGCGGATTCCGTGAAGATGTGGGCCGGTGAGAAGCCGAACTACGACTACGCGTCGAATTCTTGCGTCGGCGGCGAGTGCTTGCATTATACGCAGGTGGTTTGGCGCAACACCGTGAGTATTGGCTGTGCTAGGGCTGCATGCCAGAATGGTTGGATGTTCGTCACATGCAACTATTATCCTCCCGGTAACTATGAAGGTGAACGTCCTTATTAAGGATAATTCACCTATTTTTCTCAATTGGATTAGTCTCGTCGAAGGTAGTATATGTTAAAAAAAAAATACAATACAAAAATCATATGTTGTCATGTAATAATAATATTGGTTCATGCATGGATGTTAGTTCAATCCAAATTTCAACTTTTTCATTCTTTTCCTTGATAACTACATGATATTTTTGTGTGTGTATATCTCTCGGTATCTCACTATTCATTTGAGGGACGAGAGAAATTTACAGTCCATATTCGATGGGTAATTGACTTTGCTTTATAATTCTAACAACAACGTATTACAATGATCTAAACTAGTTTAGGTTGTTTATAGTTGATGAATCGGTTGAACCCAAAAAGGACAATAGGTTCCTCCTCAGCTCCTCTGAGAGTTGAACTTGTAACATTGTGATTACTAAGTTAACAGTTGTACCTAGCCAATTTGACCGGGATAGCCCTTTTGGTATCTCACTATTGCGACATATTCAATTCGCATTACACCTACAAAAGTGACTCTTATCCGAAAATAATTTGAATCAAAATTATTTAATATGAAATATAGAATTAACTGCATGGATTATGGCAATTAAGATTTGGGTAACTAACTTTTGTTATTTTGATCTGTATAATTGTTTGCTTGGTTGGGCAGTTAGGCAATGCGTAATAATTGAAGGGTAAATGCTTTAGAAAATGGTTGGTTTGTTTATATACAAGAATAATCAAAGTGATAGATAGCTTAACATTATAATACTTAGGTAGCTAGAAGTAGCCCAGACTATATATATACACACGAGAATAATCAAATTGCGACACCTTTTTTCGGTTGCCTTATTTCGCGATAGACGACGAAATGAATTCCGTCACAAAACATAATTCGCGACGAAATTTTGTCCATTCACAACAAAAAAAATTTGTCGCAATTTTTCTTGTAGTGATAGTAGTACGTCATGCTCTAGCTAGAGTACGTTCATTTCAGTGATCCTATTGCTTCACATTCACAAGTCACAACAATTTCCTTTTGGACTTCAATTCTATTCGCAGAGATTGACAAATTAAAGTTGTAAAAGGTTGTCCTTTTTTTCTTTTTTCTTTTTTTAATAGTTTAATTTTTTTATTTAAAATAGTTTAATTCTTAAAGGTGAGATCTAAATCCTTTACTTGAGATCTCACCTTTAAGAAAATAATAATAATAATAATAATAAAGTTTGAATTCAAAACTTTTTTAAAGGTTATAATACTAAACGAGCTTGACTGCTACTCTGATCCTATGAAGGAACTAGTTTAACCTTAGCAAATTATAGATGATGCCATTATTAGAGAGGAGGCTTGGAGGGTCAAATCCTACATTCAGTCAACGAAACATAACGTTGATCGTTACATGCACAAATATAAAAAAATAATTAAAAAAAATAAAGTTACACGTTTTCATTAGGGAAAATGGCACTTTTCTCCCCTATGTTATATACTTATAGCATTTTTTCCCCCTCAATTATTTAAGTGGCTCTTTTTCCCCCTGAAATGTTAAATGGACATATTTACCCTTAAAATAAATATTTCATTTATTTTTATTCTCCAATAAATTATTACTATAATTTGGTTCAAACCAGATACTATAGTAACCAAACCAAAATATTCCAATTACAATTTATAATCAAAACGCGATATTTAGAGTTTATTAAAATCGCGAACTGGAATGGCCGGTTCATGTTCCGAACTGAAAAAATAAAATACATTTATTGTTGAATTTAAACTATTTTAAAATAAAGACGGTTCAAAATCGCGAACGGGATCCGGAACCGCCGGTTCATGATCCAGTTTTTTTTTATTCTTAAATTTAATAAATTGAAATCCAAATATTGGGTTCTAGATCTGAATCATAACTGAAATTTTTAATTCGATTGCTATAGTGTCTGGTTCAGTTCGAACCGAACCGTGGTAATCGCTACATATACGCAATAATTTGTTGGAGAAGTAAAATAAATAAAATGTTTACTTTAAGGGTAGAAATGTCAATTTAATATATTAGGGGGGAAAACCACCACTTTTAAAATAATTGAGGGGGCTAATGTGCTTACATAAATAATTGAGGGGGAAAAAGTGCTATAAGTATATAACATAGGGGGAAAAAGTGCCATTTTCCCTTTTCATTATTAGAAATGTAACTTTTGATATATTGGTAAGTATTGTATTGTTATGGGAAAATGGCACTTTTTCCCCCTAAGTTATATAATTATAGCCATTTTTCCCCCTCAATTATTTAGGTAAGCACATTAGCCCCCTCAATTATTCTAAAAGTGGTGATTTTTCCCCCCTGATATATTAAATTGACATTTCTACCCTTAAAGTAAACATTTTATTTATTTTACTTCTCCAACAAATTATCGCGTATACGTAGGGATGACCACGGTTCAGATCAAACTGAACCGGACACTATAGCAATTGAATTAAAAGTTTCCGGTTATGATTCAGATCTAGAACCTAATATTTGGATTTCAATTTATTAAAATTATGAATAAAAAAAATTGGATCTTGAACCGTGAATCGGCGGTTCTGGATCCGGTTCGCAATTTTGAACCGTCTTTATTTTAAAATTTTATTTTTTATTTTAAATAGTCTAAATTCAACAATAAATATATTTTATTTTTTCAGTTCGGTACATGAATCGTCCGTTCCGGTTCGCAATTTTAATAAACTCTAAATATCGAGTTTCGATTCTAAATTGTAATTGGAATATTTCGGTTTGATTGCTATAGTGTTTGTTTGGTTTGAACCAAATTATTGTCATAATTTGTTGGAGAAGGAAAATAAATGAAATATTTATTTTAAGGGTAAATATGTCCATTTAACATTTCAGGGGGAAAAACAGCCACTTGAATAATTCAGGGGGAGAAAATGCTATAAGTATATAACTTAGGGGGAAGAAGTGCCATTTTCCCTATTGTTATTATACACAAGTATAAAGAAATATTTTATACTATAATTTGGTGAAAAAAAAATTGAGGTAAAAATTATATTATAGTTACATTTTATCTTTGCACAATTTATTGTTCCCAGTCTTTGCACAATTTATGGCTTAATTAATGGCGGTTCAGGCTGGTGTTTTCGAACATTGATGGCTTAAATTATAGATAACTTTTAGGAATGGCTTAATTGATGGCTTAAATTTTTCTAGACTTTTAAATAATTTAAGTTGGATTTTCTTTTATATCAAAGTTCATAAGGAGTACCTTATTCTTCTTTTGTTTGGGTACTATGTTGAGAATATAGCATGTTGTCACCATAGCTTCTCTGATCCCTTAAAACCTTCATTCAGACTGGAAACTGATAATATATAGTTTACCATTTCCTTGAGTATTATGTTTGTTTTTCTTTTTGTTACATCATTTTATTGTGGTGTATAAAGAGCTGTGATATCGTGAATAACACCCACGAATTGGAAAAACAATGAGTCATAATATTCACTACCTTTGTCAGTGCGTAATAATTTTACTAACAGATTAGTTCGCAGTTCAACCTCTAATTTAAATATTTTAAATTTTTCTAAAGCTTCATCCTTAGAATGTAGGAGGTACATATAGCAATATCTTGAAAAGTCATTTTAAGTACATCTTGAAAAGTCATTAATAAACGTGAAAATATATTTTTTATTCCCAAGGATGGGGTGCTACAAAAATCACTCAGGGCACTAATCCACTATGCACCAATTCAAGTAATATTGAACTTCTTATAACACTAGGGGATGGATTCCTAGTAATTTTATTTAACATGCAAGTAATGCATTTTCGCATATTTAAATCAAAGGACGGAATTAAGTCATCATATCCTTAGCCATATCATATAATCGCATTTAATTTACGTGACATAAACAATAATGCCATAAAGAAAATGAACACACTATATAAACAGAACAATCAATTTTATTAATATTTAATTTAAATAAACATGTTGTTACATAGGAAACCTTGTCCACCAAATATACCGGTCTTAGACAAAATAAATTTATCGGCTTCAAAAACTAATTTGAAGCTTTGTTGAGTACAATGTTAGAAACTAAATTTTTCTAACATCCGGAGCGTAAAAGACCTTTGTCAACGTCAACTTCTTTTCTGAAGTGAGCAACAATTCAACTTGTCCAATGCCTTTAATCTTTACCATGGAATAGTTTCTCATGTACATGCTTGGACCATCTTTCAACTCTTTATAAATTTTATAAAGATTCACATCCTTGTAGAGTTGTAGATGATTGCCCCGGTGTCAACTCACCACGAATCATCAGTCTACACGAGACAAATTTCAAATATCATAGATCATAGCAATGAAGTTTTCGATATTATCAGAAATGAGATTGAAAATAAATCTCACCTTGTTTCTCATGACCACTTCCCGATCACCGATGCCTTGACTTTCTATTTGTGCCTTTCTTTTTTTCCTTCAAAACTTTCCAGTCTCTTTTATAGTGTGAACCACTTCACACCCAACATGAAACAAAAGTGTTTCCTTCTGCCTTATTCTTAAATTTGGAAGACTTGGTGATTTTTCCTGACTTTCCCTTCCCTTTCTGGTTCCTACTTGATCTGCTTTCATCAAGTACGTTAATGACAGATCATGGAGTCACGATGACCTTTGCACTACCAGCATTTTTGCTTTCCTGCAATATGATCCCCTCCTCAATCCCAAGGACCAAGGTCAATGCCCAAATGTTCTATACTATGGTAAGTTCTTCCCTTTTGTGCTTCAAGATATGTTATACATCTGGCAACTTGTCAATGATATACAAGCAATATAATGGCAATGGAATCATCCATATTCATGTTGTGCTGCCTTATCTGCCTAAGTATATCCTGACAATCTCATGAAATTATTCCATGATTGGACGATTGTCCACCATTTTATTATTTTCTACCGCATCCTCGATCAGACATATACTTTGTCCCAAGTACGTCTCAAAGATCCTTTGAGGACTCCTCATAGTAATAAACATCAAAGAGGGTGTGAGACATACCGTTCAGAATGTCACCACGACTGACGAAGTCTTTGTTCTCTCATTTGAGTCTTCGGCCAGTTGCCTATAAGAGTCTCATCCTCTTGTTCCTCTAGCTTCGGGGTTCTGAGCATATATGTATATCACATTTATAGTTGCGAAGAATTGAACTTCATCTTCTTCTGCCATCTCCACAAACTCACCCCTTCAAACTGTTCCAACTTTTGAAAGTTGGTGGCAATTCAAAGTCATGATGAGATCCAGAACACATATTTTATCAGAAAACAAAACTTGAAAACTTATAGATTGTTTTGATTGGTGTATGAGAAAATGGATGAGAAATGAGATCTTCAGACATATAAACACTTTCCTATATAAGTTTTTATTTTTTATTTTTTAAAATAATTCCTATAAATTTTTAATCTACCTCAAACAGCAACGAGTTTCAAGATTAAACTTATGAGATACAAAAAGATGAATAAAATTCTAAAGTTGCTTTGCGGAGATATCTTATATATTGTGAAAGTATTTCGTCCAATAAAAATTACAGGATAATAATCATAATTTAAATTTGAATATTTAAATTATTCCACAGTTAAATTATAACTGTTATTGATTGGAAAAAAATCATTCACACACACACACACACATATATATATATATATAGAATTAGTTTCAAATGTGAATCTTTGTTAACATGTAAATCCTTGTACCATTGTGCACCATTGATCTGGATTAACAAAAAATTGCATCACTACACCACTGCACAACTCCAAACATCTCAACCGTCTGATTTATCATTCAATGACGAAGCGGGCATGGGAACAGCTGCTCTCACTATCAAAACTTATACAGCCCCAAAACGACACCCTTTAAATTATTATTATTATTATATTATAATAATGATAATAATGTTCACCTTTAAGTACAATAATAATGTCCATTAAATTATTATTTTGTAACAAGATTAAAGTAATCCTCTTTTGAGCCCCGTCCAAAGTTGATTAGAGACACCACACAAATACCAAAAATATAATACTCTTCAATCATTCCGGCAAGGAAGCTCGCCGGCGTGCAACTGAACTTGGCAAAAAACGTCGGATAAAGTTAAGCAAAAAACCCAGGTCGCCGGAAGATTGATCCATGCACCCACGAATCTGAAAGAGAACTCACAGTGCAAGGCACTCTCAGCTTTCTTGCATCATCCATTACCAGCAAAACATTGCAACGTGTGAATGCAGAAAATCTTCATGAACCAAACAAAAGCTTTCATTTGTTGTTTATTGTAATTAAACAACTCCATATTGATTATAACTTAAACTGCATGCAACAACATACTGTGACAGGTTACTTTCTGTTCTTTTCTCTTCTTCTTGTCTGGGAATGAGAAGAAGCAGAACAACATGACTACAGAGGCAAGCAAGAACTGGATTCCATTCTACAAGCTCTTCGCCTTTGCGGATTCTACAGATAAAATCTTGATGGGAATCGGCACAGTAGGTTCCATCGCGAGTGGTGTGTGTGAGATAATGATGGTTGTCTTGCTCGGAGAGCTGATAGATGCCTTTGGACACAACCAGGATAGAAACAATGTTGTTCCAGCAGTTTCCAAGGTAATGACTTTAAGAATAATGTTTTTAGACTATCTGCAAATCGAGTTAAATGTGATGTGCTGCTTATCTCAATGTCTAACCTGTCAAATTTAGGTGTCAATGAAATTTGTCTATGCTGCTTTTGCTATGGGTGCATCCTCGTTTTTTCGTAAGTACTTTTAGCCAGTGATCATATCTCCCTCTTAAAGTTTTTCCTAGTAACCATCTTTGTACACAGAGGTGGCTTGCTGGATGGTCACAGGAGACAGACAGGCTGCCCGAATAAGGAACCTTTATTTGACAAGTATTCTAAGACAAGAAATCGGTTTTTTTGACAAGGAAATAAGCACAGGTGAAACTACTGCAAACATGTCTGGTGACATTGTTGTCCTGCAAGATGCTATGGGTGAAAAGGTACACTACCCAATACCCATCATTCCAAATGTTCGAGAATTCTCGATTTAAATCATCTCTGAACTTTTCACTGTGTGGTTAGGTGGGGAAGTTCATTAAGCTGGTTGCAGAATTTGTAGCAGGATTTGTGGTTGCCTTAGTTAGAGGGTGGCGTCTTGCACTGATTATGTTATCCACTCTTCCCCCCGTGGGGCTATCTATCGCGATTTCATTCATCTTCATGGCAAAAACTGCATCTCGTGCACAGACCGCTTATACTAGAGCTGCAAATTTAGTAGAGCAGACTGTTAGTTCAATTAAAATGGTATGGTTCTGAGGCTTTAATGATTCGTGTCGTCCCATGATGCCATTTGGTCTGGTTCTGAGTTTACTTGAGTTGTTGTTCTCTCCCAGGTTGCGTCGTTTACAGGGGAAAACAAAGCGGTGGCTAGCTACAAAGCGTCGCTTGCCAAGGCTTACAAGTCTGAGGTTTATCAACATCTTGCTCAGGGATTAGGCTCTGGGACATTCATGTTTATTCTGTTCTCCAGTTTCTCTCTGTCTTTCTGGTATGGTGGGAGGTTGATCTTGGAAAAGGGCTATATGGGCGGTGAAGTTATCAATGTAACCTTCGCTGTATTGTTCGGTTCAATGTGAGTTCTTGATTTGTAATCCTTAAACTCCCCAAATTTGCTAAAAAAAAAAAGCACATTTTCAACTTTTTTAAATGCTCATATCAGGGCTCTGGGACAAGCATCAACCTGTATGGCAGCGTTTGCTGCAGGGCAAGCTGCAATGTTCAAGATGTTCGAGATTATAAACCGAAACCCAGAGGTGGATGCAAACGAGATCGATGGTAGAGTGTTGGATGATATTCGAGGCGAAATTGAGCTAAGAGATGTATGTTTTAGTTACCCAGCCAGACCAAGGGACCAAATCCTCAATGGATTTTCAGTGTCAGTTCCCAGTGGAAAAACCTTAGCTTTGGTTGGTCACAGTGGCAGTGGCAAGTCAACAGTGATAAGCCTGATAGAGAGGTTCTATGATCCACAATCTGGCGAAATCCTCGTTGATGGGGTCAATCTTAAAATTTTCAAGCTGAAATGGCTCAGGCGACAAATCGGCCTGGTCAGTCAAGAGCCTGTTCTATTCACAACCACTATTAAAGAAAACATTGCCTATGGAAAAGACTGTGCAACTATGGAGGAAATCAGAGCTGCAGCCGAGTTGGCAAATGCTTACAACTTCATTAAAGATCTGCCTCAGGTTTCATTCATTTCGCTAACTATGTTCATTGAGCATAAACATTCATTCAGAAGGCTGATGGTTTTTTTGTGTAGGGACTAGACACCATGGTAGGGGAAAGGGGAACTCAGCTGTCGGGTGGACAGAAGCAACGAATCGCCATAGCTCGAGCAATCCTAAAGGAACCGCGGGTTTTGCTGCTAGACGAGGCAACGAGTGCTCTAGATGCTGAATCTGAAAGAGCTGTGCAAGAAGCACTGGAAAAAGTTATGGTAAATAGAACAACTGTCATAGTTGCTCATCGTCTAAGCACAGTTAGAAACGCGGATATCATTGCAGTTGTTCATCAAGGACAGATTGCAGAAAAAGGTATCTGATTATCTCAACTCACATGGGCCAAACCACACTGAAAGATAAATCCAATCAATTAGCTAGTCCAACCCGTGACCTTATAAACCCATATGTTCTCTCTTATATTTTCAATGTTTTTTGGCATTCAGGCACTCATTCTCAACTTCTCAAGGATCCCGAAGGAGCCTACTCTCGGCTTCTGCACTTGCAAGAGGCGAATAAAGCAGAAGAATCGCGGGGAGGTGAGGATATGACAGCAGAATCCAATATAGAGTTGGAAAAATGGAGCTCGGGTTCAATGTCAATAGATGTTCTTGACAACTATCCCTCAAGACACGGGATTTCATCCAACAAAACACCCGAAAAGGCTGCAGATGTTTCACTTTGTCGCTTTGCCTCTCTCAGCAAGCCAGAACTTCCAACGCTCGCAGCAGCTGCCACTTTTGCTCTCATTTATGGAGCAATGTTACCCGTTTTGGGCTTACTTTTGGCCAATATGATCCAAACATATTACTTGCCACCAAATAAACTGAAGAAAGATTCAGCATTCTGGGCACTAATGCTTGTGATTCTTGGAGCAGTGTCATTACTGTCTATTCTGATAACGACATGCCTATTCGGGGTGGCTAGAGGTAAACTAATCAATCGAATTGCTTCCATGTGCTTCGAAAAGGTCGTTCATACAGAAATTGGTTGGTTCGATGAGCCACAGAACTCGAGTGGAGTAATAGCAGCAAAGCTCTCTTCTGATGCAGCTACAATCAGAACACTAATCAGTGATGCCCTTATCCAGATGATTCGAAATCTTGTTTCTTGTATTCTTGGTTTAGTCATCGCTTTTCGAGCAAGCTGGCAGCTATCACTGTTTTCCTTCATCATGTTCCCACTAATCGGGGCAAATATATACGTTGAAGCCAAGCACACGAAAGGGTTCAGTACCGATACAAAGGTCTGCTATCAGTTTCTTGATCACCTGTAACATTATTCACCTGAAACCAAAAACAAAAACAAAAAAAAAAAAAGACAGTTTCTTAGTTTAGTCTCAATTGTTTCAGATGTTGTACGAGGATGCCACGCAAGTTGCCAGCGATGCAGTTGGAAACATGAGAACAGTTGCATCTTTCTGTGCAGAAGAGAAGGTCATGGAACTGTACAACACAAAATGCGAGAAACCAAAGAGGCGAGGAATTAAGAGAGGGCTGATAACAGGGATGAGCTTTGGTCTAACATGTACTTCGATATTCTTCGTTCACGCCAGCATTTCTTATTTTGGTGCACATCTCGTGGCGGGTGGCAAAGCAACGTTTGATGATTATTTTCGCGTAAGCATCATACCATACAATCCCATTTCTTCAGCAACATATTGGTACTAAAAGAGAGTTCTTTCACTTTCTTTTCATCTGACAGGTTTACTATGCAATGTATTTTACAACTTCTGTACTATCTCAATCAAGCTCCTTCACCCAAGATTTCCGAAAAGCAAAAACTGTTGCTAAGTCGATATTCGGGCTTCTAGACAGACAGTCTAAGATTGACCTCGACGAGAAGTCTGGTTTGGAACTAGACTCAGTGCAGGGAGAAATCGAGTTTCAAAATGTATGCTATGCATATCCAACTAGACCAGATGTCAAAGTTCTCTGTGGTTTCAGCTTCACAATTCAGAACGGGAAGGTATGTTTCGTCCTTTCTTCCTTACTATTTTGAACCAATTTAAACGTCTCATTTTAAAAACCTCTACTGTTACCAGACAGTTGCACTAGTGGGGAAGAGTGGGAGTGGGAAGTCGACAGTGATAGCATTGCTGGAGAGATTTTATGATTGTGATTCGGGGCGAATAATGCTAGATGGAGTTGATATTAGAAATTTGAACATGAAATGGCTAAGGAAGCAGATGGGGCTTGTAAGCCAAGAACCAGTTTTATTAAATGACACCATCAGAGCAAACATTACCTATGGGAAAGAAGAAGATGTAACAGAAGGAGAAGTCATAGCTGCAGCAGAGCTGGCAAATGCTCACAAGTTCATCAGTGGCCTTCAACAGGTCACAATTAAATGAGTGTTTTCTCTGTGTTCTTTATTGTTGAGTTTGTCTCCTATAAGGATTAGGAATATGAGTTTGTTTCATATTCATTGTATAGGGATTAGATGTCTATAAATACATTGATTCTTATCCATGACACAAAATATGCAGGGATATGATACGGTGGTAGGGGAGCGAGGGATTCAGCTGTCTGGGGGACAGAAGCAACGACTGGCCATTGCGCGAGCCATTATGAGAGCCCGAGAATACTGCTGTTGGACGAGGCGACTAGCGCGTTAGATGCTGAATCGGAGAGGATGGTTCAGGATGCACTGGACAAGATTATGGTAAACCGGACCACGATAATGATAGCACATAGGCTGTCAACAGTTAGAGGAGCTGATGTAATTGCTGTAGTTAAGGATGGAGCTGTTGTGGAGAAGGGAAAGCATGATATGCTTATTGCTAAAAGAGATGGTCACTATGCATCCCTAGTTGCACTCCACACAAACCCTTCATCAGAACCCTCAGCAACAACAGCAGCAGAAGAAGAAGATATATACAGCTTATAGAAATTTTACCCAGGGGTGTGCAAATTTCGGTTAAAGTTCGGTTAAGAACCGAAGAATTTCGGTTAATCGTTCTTTAACCGAAAAACTTCAGTTTGATTAATGGTTAAAGGATTTGCAAATTTTCGATTAACGGTTAATTCAATTCAAAATTATAGGTTAATTGAATATATATATATATATATATATATATATATATATATATATATATATATATATAAAATTATATATATATGGATGTTGGACTTTATAATTTGTACTTTTATGTTTGTAGTATTATTATGGTATTGCGTTTGTATATTTTTTTTTTATGGATTTGTTATAATAGGTATTATTTTAAGGATTGCTTAAAAAACTTTGAGATTAATTCGGTAATACAAAGTTCGGTTCAATTAACGATTAAACCTTTAAAAACTTTGGTTAAAATTGTTCAGTTAAAACTCGCTTAACCAATTTCACACCCCTAACCTAGGCAGCTCAGTTATTTAGATCAAGCCAATATGGTGGGCACCGGTGTTGGTCCTCCCACCTAATTGTCTACTAGGTCACCAGTTCACCGTGATTTACGCCTCCGCTACCTTGTTAGGCCATAGTGTGAAGGCCCTAGGGTGAGAAAAATTTCTCCTTTTATGGACAAGCTTATAGAAATTTTTTACACTGTACATAATATTTGTAGAATTACAGAGAGAAATGAAATGATGTTCAATAATTGTTATACACAGTTACCCACACCATATCTCTTCAAGATCAACTTAACCAGATACAAGAAAACAGAAACTAAAAATGAGCATATAAACTAGACATTATTAGATTGTACTCACAGAAAATATCAAAATATATAAACTAGACTTAATGAATGGTTGAAATCAAACTCTAGATTCTAAATGAGGAAGCCAATGTAGAAACAACTACAGAATGCAATGGCATGCCTTAATACTGGCTAAAATGAAATTGAAATTGATGAAAACATGTACATTAGCCATTAAGTTAAAAGGCCTTCTCATTAACAAAGTTTCTTGCACTTTCATGTTCATCAAAAGAGGGGGTCAGAGATAAAACTACCTGGACTTTTTTAAGTCTCTAAGACTAATAATAGCAGATTTTGATCTTCTCCATTCACTAGGATACAAAGTGACATCCACAATAGGACACTGAAAAATCAAATAGAAGTTGTTGCTCCTGCAATTACTGATTCAACATCTTTTTAACATGGCATCTCTCCTGCAAATAAAAGAGAACTTCCTCTTCCAAAAGAACTGTGATCTATACACAAATAATAGAGAGAGTTGCAAGGGGAAGAGGGGTGGGAAACACTAAATCACCGTATGTAGACAACAGACCCCAATACTAACTCACAATAGTACAAGGCAATTGGAAATTCTTCATCCAGTGCTGGAAAGTACACGGAAATGAATGATCATCAGCTGAAGAGTACATAATAAACTTCTTCAGATTATCCTACTTGTGGGACTTGTGTCTTTTCGAATCCCTCCTCTTTTTATCCTTCTCTCTTGATTTGCTCTTAGATTTGTCTTTCCTACTATGATATTTTTTTGATACTTTTATCTTATCATCACCTGAAACTATTTCATCTTCTGAAGACTCCGAGGAATTCAACCAACGGGGCTTCTCTGGCCCGATGATGGCATGATCTTTGAATTCTACTCTCGGCCCCATATCAGGACCTGACAACTGCTTTTCTTCAGGATCTAAACAAGGGTAAGGACCAGTTTCATCCATTCGTGACCCGACTGTGCCCCTTCCTCTCTTAGCCCTGCAGAAGACGTTTAATTTCTTCAGCAGGAAACAAATGCTATCTTACATAGGAAACAGAAAGTTCACCAAAGACCCTACCAGTCTGACACATTATGAAATAGAGGACAGAGAAAAGAAACACAGAAGGAAGGAAATCACAAATACAACAAATATAGGTACAGGAGACAATGGGTAGACTGACCTTGAATGCAAAAATTCTTCAACTTCAGCATCCCTCAAGCCATCCTCCCTTGAATAGTAATCTTCAATGTCTCTCTTCTTTGATGGGCATGAAGCACTTGAAGTAGAACCAACATCACTGTGTCTCTTAGCCTTAATCCTAGATTCCATAACATCCTTATGACTCCTTGTGCTGCTATTCTCATTTTCTGATCTACGTTTGTTCTTATTCTCATTGTCCAATATTTGTTTGTTCCTACACTCATTTTCCAATCTTCGTTTGTTCCTATTATCAACCTCCAGCTCTTTCTGTCTAAGCCGCCACATCTCATTTACTTCAACAGCTCGATTAGCTGTAATGACCATATCAAACAAAGCAGATAAAAGGAGTAATTAAGTCAACACAATCACTACAGAAATTAATGCATCATCATTTAACAAGGTGGGTGGAAGAAAAGGATTTGGAAAAAGTATGCAATTAAACTAAGAACTTTTAAGTTCATAAGAACAGAGAGTAGTAAACAAACATGACAGCCGAATGATCTTCGTAAAATATAACCATTCACAGATGACAACGCTCACCTTGTTGTACGCCGAGAACAGTTGCCGTTAGAAATCTTGAATTTGGTCGCCCCCTAACTGTAGGTCTATGAAGATAAGCAAGTGCACCATCTTTCTCAGCTTGCCGCCGTAATTCTGCAGCTTCTTTTAAGAGAATCGCAGCAATTCTGTTTTCAGTTGCCAAATCCATAGCTAATGTCCTCTACTGGTGAGCAAGACAAAGGTTAAATATTATCCAACAAGACATAAAAGTAGCAAACTAGCAATGTAAAAGCCCACAATCAGCCAAAGAAATTTAAATGATTAACTAGTTAACCAGAGAAGTGTACTCTTTAAATATTGAGTCCAGAAGTAAACTATCAACTAAAAAAATTTGGCCTTTTGGAGGGTTTCTTCAAAGAAACATGAGGATAAAGTAACATCTTTTTTTTGTTTTACGTATCGTGGAATATGTGATCCCAAATCGAGACAAATCTTTCATTGAAGTAGATAAAAATGGACACTTTAATCGAATATCATAATCTATGAGTACATAAATCTTTATAAAATGGAAATGGAGATGAAGAAGCAAAACCAGTTCGCGAAATATATACACATAACACTGATTTCAACAGAAACTCACCTGGGTTCGCGAAGGAGCCGATTCTGCCAAGCGCCCGGAGATGGTTTTTCCGGCTGTTGGAGGGGCGCAGGTGATCGGTGATGCTTCGCAGGCGGCTAGAGCCCGGAGGTCTCCCGGCTGCTAGGGTTTTGATCTCTGTCGCTACAGGCTAAGATTCTTAGTAGGTCGTGTTTTGGATTGTGAAATTTCTGCTAGAATCAATTCAATTTTGGGAAAATTACATAAAATTATCACACTTTGGAATCTTAGAAAACCCTAGATAGATAGACGCGTTGGGGTTCAGAGTTCACGACGAAAGAAAGGAAAGGTATCGACCCGACGGCCGACGGGCTACGCGGATATAGTCAAATAGGCGGATTTACAATTTTTCTTTTTCTTTTTTTTTTTTCTAACTATAAAATACGGAGTATATACGAAAACTCCCACTATACAAATATTTGTCTGATTTAATTAAATAATTAATTATAATTAGTTAATTAGGAAAATACATTTTTTTTATCAAACAATCTACTAATTATAAACTATATGTTAAACAAAAAATAAATAAATATATGCAATAGTGTCCTTATAGGTCATGTTTGATTTCGATTTGGCATAGTATGTATTTTTAGAGGACACTCAAAAAAAGAAAAATGTTTTATCCTTCAGATGAGACATACAATTAGACAAATCTCATTTAGAATAATATTCATTTATTAGATGACATCAAAATAAGGATTGTTCAATCAAATTACGACACTCTAGATGAAATTCTTATTGCCTTAATATATTGGTATGAAAAGTATAGAATACTATTTAGAAAATACTTCTTTTAGGAGACAACTTAGCTGAGTTGGTCGGACACTAGGCTTATTAGTCATTTAGCCTTAGCCACATCTCACAAGGTTCCATGTTTAACTCTCTATGAAACTACCTAGTACATTTTCAAATGAGTTAATACCCAAAATCGTCCTCGACTATAGTGGTTTTTCTCAATTTCGTCCTAAACGACTTTGGTGACCTAATATCGTCCCAGACTTTTGTGTTTCGCTCAATTTAGTCCTCCATTTGTTATTCCGTCAAATTGGTGTTAAATAAAGGGACAATTCAGTAATGTCAATATTGATCTCTCTTTACTTTCAACTTGTGAAGTGCGAAATTCCTCTTTCTTGTACGAATTACACCCAGAATTACTCCCGGACCTGCAAATCAAATTTTATATTCGCAGTTTTAGGAGTAATTCTGGGAGTAATTCGTAAAAAAAAAAAGGATTTCGCAGTTCACATGTCTATGAGTAAAGAGATGTCAATATTAAAATTACTGAATTGTCTATTTATTTAACACCAAATGGACAGAATAACAAATGAAGGACTAAATTGAGCAAAAACACAAAAGTCTGGGACTAAATTGAGCGAAACACAAAAGTCTGGGACGATATTAGGTCACCAAAGTCGTTTAGGACGAAATTGAGAAAAATCACTATAGTCGATGACGATTTTGAGTATTAATTCATTTTCAAATAGCAAATAGATGTAAATAAAAGAAAATATATACTTTAGGGCACTGTCTATTGCACTTGTGAGAGCAATTTATTAGTATTACTAATTTGAGCCGGCTAATTATGAACAATCTAGACTAGTTAATCACGTACTTTGTCGGCTAAAACTCCAAAGCAAATTTCACTAAGTACACACATTTGAGCAGTAGTTACAGAAAGTCGTAAACCCGTAAATCAAATAAAACACTTTAATTTTTTTATCCATTATATTTTGATAGAAATTGGATATATATATATATATATATATATATATATATATATATATATATAACCATTGTCTATGACCATTTTTCTTCTAGTGATACAAAAATAAATTTTAATTTTTCATACCAAAGTTTATACAATGTGGCGTAACTAAATCACATATTATATTGCAGCCGTACCATTTATATGCATAACATACAAATACGCATGAAATGATTAATCCCGAAAGATACAATAATGAGCTTCGTAATTATTACAATACTTGTGAAGCTCATATCATGTTGCATCTATCTCCTGTGTACTCTTTTGTCACTTCAGGAAAAAGACACCAAAAAATTAAAAGTTGTTTGGATCATTATATTCTAATGGCCAACACCAAGAGGGGGAGCTCTGTAATAAGCTGGAACTGTAATCGGGAAGAACATTTGTCTAACTCCTTCTGCCTTTATGATTGGTAAGATAATCCCAGATGCACCCTGAAATTTCCAACTTTAATTAGTCATAATCAGACAATTTAATACTTGTTTGATTGAGAGTCAAACTTGTAACTTTGTAGTTATCAAATTAATCGTTTGATTAACTTAACTGAAGTTGTCATAATCTAGATTGTCTATAACTAACCGACTTAAACTAAGAAGGCTATACTCACCAAGAGCAATCTAGCTCCTAGCCAAATGCGTTGCGGAGAAGGGAACGGAAGCAACAAGCGGCCGACGCCGTAGACCGCAACGGCGAAGAAATGCACCACCAAGCTGAGAGGTTTAGGGTTGAGTCCAGAAAGCAAAGAAACCGGTCCTTCGGAGAAAACCCCTCCAAGACTAAGGTAATCAAAGCACGCCTCTCTCATCTCCTTCCTAGCTTCATCAGGCGATGCACAGAACACCTTGTACAGTGCCCCCGCCAACGTATTTATGGTGGACGCCACAGGCTACAAAACATTAAATTTTCAACATTAACATATTTTTTGAGTGACCAGAAAACCAAGTCACTGTGCACTTAGTAACTAAACTCTATGGTGTGATTCTAACAGATAAAGAAACATAAGAAGGTCAACCAGTCAAAACTGTCTATAGCTATCTGATCCAGAGTCGAATTTGTAACTTTGTGTTACCAAGTCAACTATCTGACTAACTTAACTGGAGTTAACCATGCAATATGACCGGGGCCGGCCTGGTGCATTTACCTTACGGAGAGTGTAGAAGGATTCGAGGTAGTTGGAGAGGGCGGGTGCGTTGTTGAGGTTGCGCAAAGGTCTGAGAAGATCGCGAAGAAGGACGATGTCGGAAAGGGCGACGGTCATTCCTCCGCCGGTCAAAGGATGTCTCATGTTGAAGGCGTCTCCCAAGAGGAGAGCACCCGGAGTGGAGTGTGGTTTTGCAGGCATGCTTCTATTCGGCATTGTTTTGATGTTTCCTCTATCGATTGCTGCAATGAAAGCGTCATACAGCTCTCGAGGAATCTGAAATATAATTATATCAAACAGCTATCAGCTAACAAGCTAATTTATCAAACACTATACTCTCTAATTAACTCAATCAGCTAACAACTAACAGTCATTTACCAAACAGTTACCTGGGGAGCAACATTGGTTTTGAGGTAATTGGCAAGTTGACCAGTTGCCAGGGAAGGGATTTTTTGACCAGGGATGTCAACCAAACATCGGACTTCAGTGCAACTAATGGGATAAAACAAGATTGGTGAAGGGTCAGCTAATACCACATGGCCATGGTTTGCAAATGGGAGGTCACAATTTTGGAGGACTAAACCCACAAAACATGAAGGGTTGTCCACTTGGGGAGTGCACAAAGAGCGTCGCAGGTTAGAGAAACAGCCGTCACAGACAATAGTCAAAGGTGCAAATGCTGTCGTCGTCACTTCTTGCCCATTATTATCCTTTGTCTTGTATTGCACTCCTTTCACACTTCCCTCTTCCTCAATCAAACATGTCACTGTTCCTTGCTCCATCTTCACACTGCAGGTACATTCGATCACGGAATTATGTTTGATAATAAACAAATTCGTACAAAAATTATGTTTCACCTTAACTTTCTGTCTGTCTAATAAATGGTTAATTAGAAACCTGAACTAACTTTCCATGCATCTAACTTGTTTATAAGATGGATGTTTAGATGGAAAAGTTGACAGAAATTGAGGATTTTGTAACGGTGGAATTGAAGCTAGGGATATGATGATACATACTTGGGAAGTGTCGCTGCTTTGTCCCTCATCCTTTGAATGAAACGGCCGTTATGGAAGCTTCTTCCCGACACATCTGAATGAAATTTCTCCAAGGGATAAGACAACCTCGTACTCTTGCCATCCTTGTAAAGAGCATATCCGTACACTCTCTGGGCATCAATCGTCTCCAAGCAATCTGCAACTAGGGATGTCAATTGAACCCGCACCTGACGGGGAACCCGATTCCCGCCCTTACAGGAACAAGGATGGGAACAGAAATAGAGGATCGGGGATAGGGATGGGGACAATTTTGAATTCTCCGCCGGGAGTGGGGGCGGGGAGAGTACTCCCCGCCCCGCGCCGTCCCCTATATATATATATATATATATATATATATATATATATATATATATATATATTGCCACACAACACACACAAATGTAGAACTTTGTATACAATATATATAATTTTAGAAGTATTCTTGTCATTGTATGTCATGCATATTTAAATAAAATATTTAATTGTAAAATATTGAATACAACTTTAAGTTGGGAATGAATATATATGCGTTATTTATTTAAATATTTTTTAATGTTTAATTTTTTTTTTATAACTTATTAACGGAGTGGGGATTCTCCGTCCCCGAATAATCCCCGTAGGGATGGAGATGGGGGGATGGGGATGGGGACGGGGAATGGGAGGAAAGTCGGGGGCGGGGATGGGGGTATGTCCCCTGCCCCACCCCGCCCCGTTGACATCCCTATCTGCAACACATACAAACCAATTCATTCTGACCTTGTTTGGTAAAATAGTTAGCTTATAAGCTAATTTAAGCTTATTTGACCACTATTAATTGTTTCACTTATTCAGTGTTTGATTAATTATATTTTTTTTAAGTTTATTGTTCTAAAACACTAAAATTTAAAAAGTTGTTCAAAGCAACTTTTTGATAAAGTCATTCCGTATGTAATCAACTATCAGCTAACATCTAATTTGTCAAACATTTCTCTATAATCAGCTAATGTTATCAACTAGTAAAACTCATTAACTCAATAAGCTAATCGTTATCAGCTAACAACTATTTACCAAACACCCCAAATCTGATTCAGCCATTGCTATGCAAAACAAAGAAATTACGTACCTTGGAGGCCTAATTCCATTAGTTTCAAATAGCCTCCGGGTTGAAGAAGCTCGCCCACAATTCTATCCGGTTCACTCAAGTCTCTTTCGATTACGTGAACTCTGCGTCCATCCTAGTATAGGTACAATCAAATTACAAGAATTATATAGAGTTAGGTATGTAGTACAAGGTACTACGTTGGTGATGCATGTCTGTACACAAGAAATACTGCTGGATCGGAGAACTCCGAATTTTTCACAATAATAAATTATTATTTTTAAGTCCAAAACTTGAGCTTTTTTTTTTTTTTTTTTTTTTTTTTTATTGAAAATGACACACCTCCTAAGTCCTAACATTTTGGCTGTTTAATTTGTGGGAGGTGGATAATCATTGGTTATTGAAACTTTGAAAGTGATTGGTAATACTAAGGATATTTTTTATACAACTTATAATTTATTTTAAACTATAAATAAGTTATAATTATTATTTATTTTTTTTAAATTATATAGAGTTTAATATAATAGTTTATTTTGAAATACAAAACAAGTTATTAGATTTTAACTTTTTTTCTTTCTATCCTTTATAAGGATAACACAATCTACTCTTCATTACTCAAAATTATAATATATTTTTTTTTATCCTTTTATGAATTTTCACACTTATCAGATTATTCAACAATTAATTTTATCAAATATTTTAATTTTAATAAGTTAGTTTATCTAGCTTTTCAACTAGGTATGTCGATCAAACAAAGACTAAAGGTGGTTGAAAGACTTTATTATAGTCAAACATTTAAGGGGGTGTTTAGTTGGATGAAAAACTTTTTCAAAAGGAATTTTTTTTTCTTAAATTTGTGGAAAACAGGGTTTTCCTCCGTTTGGTTCATTGAAATTTTTTTTCTATAGGAAAAAGTTGTCCTTAATTATGAGGAAAACTTTTTCAATGGGAAGAAATGATATTTTGTTTTTCATGAAATTTGGGAATAAAAAGTGAATTGACATGACGATTTTGTCCTTGCGATTCATTCTTACTATCATTATTATTGTGTAGAGACATATATTTTTATGCTCATTATTTCTTACAATTTCAAAACCAACTAAACAATAAAATCAATATTCTCAACAATTTCTTTTTCACCAACCAAACAATATAATAGAATCAATCTTTCTAGTAATATAATTACTTTTCTATAGAATTTCAATTATATTCTATTTCCCCTCAAATATTTTTCGCAAACTAAACGGGCCCTAAAAGTTTTATGTTAGAAATGACTTCCCTATCAACTTTCCAACTATTTCAAACTATCTATAAGAATGACACGTAACACTAAAAGTGAGAATAAAAACTTACCAGTTAAATCATCACACACGTTCACATTATTGTTAGGAAAGTTAAAATTTTCCTATATAAGAGACTGGTCATCATGATTTATCATTCACTATCCTATTAATGCTGGATATATGGGGTCCTTAGCTTGAGGCTAAAAATTTCGCCTATACTGTTAAAAATTTCTTAATAATGGCCATAATTGCAATAGGCGCTACTCGCTAGACGCTAGTAGAGTAGCGCCTAATGTGGCGTCGCCTAGGCAGCTAATTATATATATATATATATATATATATATATATATAAATTAAAAAAATTAGCAAATCCGACTTAGCCGAGTTAATTCCGCTAACTCGATCAAATTGGACGAGTTAATTCGATCGAGTTCGCGCCAACTCAGCCGAGTCGACCGAGTTGGGCACCTAAGCGGCCGGCTTTCTAGACAGTTTCCTAGCGACTAATTCGCTATGGCCTAGGGGCGCCTAGTGCCTAGGTTGGTTTTTGTAACCGTGATATTTGTTTGATTGATAAAAAAAAAAAAAAATAATAATAATAATAATAATAATAATAATAAAATAAAAATAAAAATAAAAAAAGTGAAGGATAATTGGTGAATTTCCAGTTACGTGTTACCTATCTACCATGCAGCAAGCTAGAGGAGATATAGAATACGGTACGTACGCACCTTCCCTAGAGTGTGGGCTAGAGCTGCCCCAGCAACACCGGCGCCGACGATGATAACGTCCGTCGTCCTCCCATCCTCCGCCTTCCGGCACCCGTCGTTATTCGCCGGAGACGACGACTTAACGGCGGCCGCCATCTCCTCTTTGCGTCCAAACTTCACGGCGGCCTTGTTTTTCCTGCTAATCTTTCCTCTCAAGTTGTAGAGGCAAACGAAGCACCCCAGTAAAGAAGCAACGAAACTGCCCAGAATATAAAGATCAATCACCACCATCTTCAAGAAAATTTTCTTCAATCAAGTGCCAAGATAAACTGGATTTGATTGGTTTCTCTCTCTAAAATGTATGTGTATCTCTCTCTCTCTCTCTCAATGAACTGCCAAGATGAAGTGTTGTTAGTTGGTGACTTTCAACCGTAAACAACTCCTCTTATAATGAACTTAAATGCATCTGCGGATCTGCCAAATATTAATTAATTCTTAGGTGCAACAGCCACCAGCAAATTAATTTTTTTTTGAATGTTACTATTACATTGTAGCCAACGTCTCCACTGAGGTTCGATCTCATGCTACCAGCAAATTAAATTTTTTAATGAATAAAATAGAGTTAATTCCACCTTCGGTCCATTATTGTCTTTGGTGTCAATTTCAAATTTAGTCTCAAACTATCGTTTTTGCCATTTAAAATCTTAAACTATTATTTTTTGGACATTTTTAGTCCTTATTATGACTTTTCCTATTGTAATAAAGGCATTTTTGTCTTTTGATATGTTTCTTTTGTTATTTTTCCGGGTTCAACCGATTTAAATGATTTAGGACTTTACTAAAAAAATCGATTGAAAAATATGCATGGTTACTAAAAATCAGAGATTACCTAAACTCCTAAACCAATTAAATTAATTGAAATCGGGAAAATAAGAAAAGAAAAATATGAAGAGACAAAAATACTCTTACTAAAAAAAAAAAAAAAGTCAAACTAAAAGTGTTTAAAAAATAATAATCTGTGAGGTTAAATGACAAAAATGATAGTTTTAGACTAAATTTGAAATTGTCACCAAAGACAATGAGAACTCCGGTGTAATTAACTCAATAAAATATATAAAAAGGAAAAAGACTACAAATAGACTTTTCTGGTGTATATACTTATTATATAGTCTTTCAATTCATTACAGCCAATGAATTGTGACATTAAGAAGCCATTTAATAGACAGATTTAAACTTCCCGGCCTGCAATTTGGGAAGGTGACGTTTTAACGGGAGAAAAGTTTGAATTAACTAAAAATGTGATTTATTTAACGTGAAAAAGTTACTTTATACTTTTAAGGTTTCTACTCTATTTTTCTCTCTTCGTACGTGGCAATGTGGCATTTCCAATTTATCCATATAAAAAAAAAAAAAAAAAAAAAAGTGGATTGTAATTTTTATTATTATTCTTTTTATACTCTATCAATCAAGTCATGAAACCCGTGAGCAATGTTGCAAAAATCGCGCCTAAACGCCGATGTCTGGTCGTGTCAAAAAATGTCTGAATCGGCCTCTTCCACGACTGGCCGAATCGACTAGAACCCCTTTTTTTTTAAGAGTTATTCGCCAAAACAACGTCGTTTTAGTAAATAACCCCTAAAAGAAACAAAATCGGCTGAAGCGACGAATAATCCCTAAAATGCCAGAGGAGTCGATCACACTCGCTCAGGCCTACCACCCCATGCCTCCGCCAGTCGCCAGTCAAGGTACGTATGTTATTGATGAATGCCTAGCCTAAGCTTATAGTTGGATTGCACATTAATGGTTATATGTTCAACACGCCCCCTCACGTGTGCGGTGGATTCCAAGCATATTCGACTCTGATACCGAATTGAAGCATGTACTCCATCTCAACTAAAAGCCTAAGCTTATAATTGGATTGCACATTAATAATTATATGCTCAACTACTTATAAATTTTTTTCTTCTTTTTCTTTATTGTCCTGACAAAAATCTAACTTATTTTTAAAACATTACGGTTGTTTTTAACGGATACATTGAAGTGTAAAGATAAGTAGGCATGTGATTTGGTCAGTGCACGCAGGGCAGAATGATTCAAAGTCAACGTTTATTGTCAATTTCCAAAATCGCCAGCCATTTCTGGAAAAACAGAACTAAGATATGGCGAAAGCACTGGAATTCAAAGAGGAAAGTATTTTATATTATTATTATCTTAGAATAGAATCAAAATAAATCCATTATATATGTCAAACATGGAAGGAATCGAAAGAGGACTTCAATATATTTAGTTAGTCAAATAATTGAGACAAAAAAAAAGAATTCGTCCCAATCCAATAAGGGAATTTGGGTGGCGGTGAATGTTGTTTTCCTTTTGTTCTTTGAGTCAAGTCAGCAGTTTATTATGTATGCATGTATGACTTTTTCAATCCATGCTTTACTCACTAGAGGCAAATTTGACTGTGGAGTATAGTCCAAAACGGTGCCGCGTGTTTCTTTTATAATGAAAAGAAACGGTATATGTTCGGTCGTTTTATCCAACTAATTATTTTTTATCGCGTATTTAGTTTCATTCTATATATATTTTTTAGTTTCATTACAACATAATTAAAGTATTATTTTGATATAATTACAGTTTTATTTGAGAATATATATACTTAATATGTAAATATTGTTAATCAGTTTCATTTTATACATATTGTAGTTTCATTATAGCAACAACTAATGTATCATTTTAATTCAATTACAGTTTCATTTGACAATACACACTCAATATGTGAGACCAGCTTGTTATTTAGTTTCATTTTATAAACACACTTAGTTTCATTACAATACAACTAAAGTATCATTTTAATTCAACTACAGTTTCATTTGACAATGTACACTCAATATATGAGACATGTTACTCAGTTTCATTATTTTAGAAACACTAGTTTCATTACATCACAACTAAAGTATCACTCTGATTCAACTATAGTTTCATTTGACAATATACACTCAATATGTGAGATATGTTATTCAATTTCATTTTAGATACACTGTAATTTCATTTTGTTCGGAACACATCATAAATACGGGATTAGTAACGGCCACCTGCATTTCTGTTTCTTTTTACTTAAAAAAAAAAAAAAAAAAAAAAAACGACATTTTTGGACCATGGTCCATTGTATAACAATTGTTCACTAGAAGTCCCTTACCCCTAGGGCCTTACATTTTGACTCGACAAGATTGTGGAGAAGTAAAGGAGTCCGACTCAATCCTAAGTCTCCACCCTCCATCTGCCATCTTAAGTACTAATTGAGTTGTCTATGCAAGCTCAATCCATGTTGTACTAATGGTACATAGTGGGGGAGATACAAAACATAAAATATACTCACATGTCACAACATTGTAAAATTTTCGTCTTTTTTTTTTTTTTTAATCTTTTAAATTATAATTTCTGACAAAGATTAATTAGGTATATGATGTCATTTACCACTTCAACGATGCAAACTCATTAGGCGGCACAACAAGCCCTATCGCGACAATTATTGAATTAATTAAGCTATCATATAACCACCATCACTCGTAATAAACCCTCAAATCCAAACACTATAAATAGCTAGAGTAGCAAAAGGAACTCAAGTTTGAAACGAGTTATTGTAAAAATTTGAATCTTGTAATCAAATCTAGAGTTCAAACCTTATAAGTAGATCAAGTAACAAGCGACAAAAGAGCTTAAAATTTTAAAACATCTAGTCTAAGTGTTATATGTATCACTTAATAAGCATATGCTTCATCTCAACTAAAAGCTTAAGCTGATAGTTTGATTGCACCCTCACGTGTGTGCGGTAAACCGTGGCGCTAAGTGTTATATGTATCACTTAATAGTGTTTAGTCGTGTTCATCGTCATCACCTCAGATTGCGGCCCTACGACTATCAGATCAGTCTCTAAATTCATGAATGAATTAAATATGATCGAGATGTATACCAATTATTACCAAACTACCAAAATCATGGCTCACAAAATATGGGCTTTCTGGCAATACGCACGCATCATTAATATCTCAAAATACATTACCCTACCTCCATTACCACATGAAAATAGTGTATAAAGTAACAATCCAATTAGGAATGACAATTCGACCCAGACTCGATGGAAAATTTGGGGCCCCGCCCCAACAGCCCATGGAGTGAGGATAGGCAAATTATTGTGTGGACCATAACAAAAAGTACATTTATAATATACTAAATGCACATTATTTTTGTACTGAATGTACATTATACAATATAATGTACACTCAGAACAAAAATAATGTACAATATAATGTACTAGTTATATATTGTACTAGTTTTTTTTTTTTTTTGAATTGACTGTTACAATGTAATATCTATTTATAACTACTTTATCAACTTACTGAAGCAAAAAGAGTCAATACCGCCATCATTGAAGCTCAAACTCATGACTTCCCATTTAGGAAAGTCACTTCAGGACACTAGTTGTATTTAAAATAATTGCATATTTTAAGTATTGTTGTATATTTTTATGTTCCTATTTCTTATTAATTACTTAATTAGTACAATTTTTATGGATGTTAGACTAACTGAATATTTAAATATACAAATTTACAACTTAATTGTATAATTTAAATAATATATTATTTTATTCTATACTAAAAAATCATGACACAATCCACACGGGAACGGGATAATTCCACATCCCCACCCCCACCGGGGAACTGGGAGGGGTTGGAGAACGGGTAAGAAATTAGGGGTGGGGAAGGGGGACCCTACTCCCTGCCCCCTCCCTGTTGCTATTTTTTTTTATGTGTAGTCCAGAATTTTCAACGTCGAATACAATGACTAATTCCCTCGCTGAATTGTAAGCACTTCTATTGAGTGAGACAGCTAGCCTGGAAATTTAAAATTGCTCCATACTCAAAGCCAAAAATCAAATTATTGACATTTGGTTAAGGATGAATAAATCTCTTTCCACTCAACCACACCTCTCAGGTTTCCCTCCCTGTTGCTAAGCCTAGCTCTAGTAACCAAATTCACGGCAAACAACTTAGGGGCTAAAAGTGTCATTTTCCCTAATTTCTATAAAATTGATCTCAGTTTTCTTGATTTTCTCCATTCACTTGGGCACAAAGCAACATCCACAACAGGAAGTTGAAAAACCAAGAAGCTGTAACTATTCAAGTTAAAGACTTTAAAGCTAAACCAAAACTTTGTCCTATAAAGTTAATCCATAAGTCAGGTAACTATTGGACAGTAAGAATTAATCCAAGAGAACAACACAGAACATTCTGCAAAACTACATTAATAAAAGGATTGAAGAAAGTTACAATGAAGTGAAAGTATGGTGCTTTTCTTCTGTTTTTCATTCACTGTTCGGGAAATACCTGAGTGGGGGCTGAAAATGGTAGGAAGATGCCTCGATAGATCACTAAACTTTTAACTATTCTCGAATTCGTGCCAGTCATCAAGAAGCTCTCTTAGGAGGTGCCATATTATGAATGAGAGATACTGTTGTAGCAATTGAGAAGATCTGTATCACAAATCCTGCAGGAAAAAGAAAAAAGTGTATATCATTACACTGGGCAATTTATGTAATTATCTAGAGAAATTTCGGACTTAATCTAGAGAGCTTACCAAGTACAGTAGCAGTAATCTTCACGACTTCAAGGTTTGGTGGCAGCATGCTATTCAAATTTTGAACAACCTAAAAAAAGACACGAGATAAAAATGAGTTTTAAAACTCACAATTCAAAAGAAGCTCATCTATATGGACAACAGCAGTAAAAAAAAAAAAAAGTCAATATTCAAGGGTTAAACAAAAAAGTGGATCAAACCACCTCACTTGAAAAGGGATAAATAATAATCATCACCAAGGTAAAAAAGAAATACAAGTATAAGAATGAGAAACCGAATAAAATATGATAAATGACAAAATACCCAACTATGAGTGAAGTGAAAGGTTTAAACTTCAAGAAAGCTACTCTAAGTTCATGTAAACTGGTTCTGTTTCGTCCACGGAACACCATAATCCGTGGCAGAAAATTATGGGAACATGTGAATGAAATAACAGCTATCTTAGCCAATATAATTGGCAAGAAAACGATATTTATCCAACTAATAACTAGGCTTGAATTGTCTTTTTCAATTAAGAAGCCATCAAACAATACACAAATGTCCACATGCATACTTTGTCAAAGAAGCTAAAAGGGATTGAACAAAAATGCTGGCTCTATAGCGCATTTGTAGATCATTTTCACCTAAAAAGAGAGTAGAAATGAGAAAATTTCTATGTTGTTATTCTATGTATAGAAGCTGAGAACCAATTGCAGTCTTCTTGTTCAAGATTACCATGCTAACATGCCAAAACCCAGTGATTAGCCAATCTTGTCCTTTACAAAGCACATTTTAGATTCCATCTAAGACTACAATCTCTCTAGGCAGGAGTAAACGGTCTGCAGCATTGCACTGAGATTTAGAGGTAAGGCAACACCAATGACTTCAACTTCAGGTCTTGAGAAACATAAAGAAATAAACTTTCTTCATCACAAATTGCATGTTTTGCAGGGTTATTTGCACTAAATATATCTAAAAGATCATGCACTATTGTTGAATATGATAGTGAAATTCTACACAACCTTGTAGTTGTTCCATTGAAACAAGGTTACAAATATATGAAAGGATCAGTCTTGTATCAAACAGTAAACGATTAATGATCCTGTAAATTTACCTCCAAAAGATTGTGACTCCTAGCAAAACACGCAGCAGGCAATATTATAGCTGCCGATGATCCTAACACATAAAACTTCAAAAAGTTTGATCTGCTGCGCTTTTGACCTTCAGCACAAAAACAACACATCTTTCAATGAAAAATGCACAACCATTAACTCATTACCTGAGAATGACAAGAATTGGAGAATAATGAATAATACATACCTAATTCTCCACTTATAATAGAGATGAAGCCTAATGCAACAGAAGAGAAAGCACATCCGTCCAAAGTCTCTGTCTTTGCTGCTGCCAAAAATGTGCTTACTGCTATTATCAATTGAACAATAGCCTGCAATAATAATGAAGCTCAAGTAAAAGTGAACCAATTGCAATCCTCAGAAATTCACAACCACACCAACTTAGCCAATGAAAAACAACAATTCTGACAATTGCAATAAACAGCAAGTAAATAAAGGTCGATGCTCTTCATACCTGAATGAATATGATTTTGGAAAGTCGAGATTTTCCTTTGGCAACTTTTTGATATCCTGCCACCAAAAACACGAATTAATAATTTATCAAAAACAAAATATCACAAAACCCTAACAGAAGCAGACTTTAACAGGGAAAAAGGTAATTTACGGGAGTCAACCACCATGCGGTAGGAGAAATCGGAACCATCGGTTCCAGACGGCCGCCGACTAGCTGCCGATGTTCTTTGATGCATCTCTCTCCACCTACTAGCAGTGTGTATTCGGGGTATAGACAGGCACTCCTAGAATGACGAGCCAAAAAATATATAATCTAAACAAGTAAACATAGAATTTTCCAGCAAACAAATAAACTGATAAACATAAGCAAAGCATAATTTCTGGAAATAAAACACCAGATAGTCTCTAATCTCTAACACTAGTTGACAAAATGATGTATTCTTAATTCAATGAGAAAGCTATATATTTTTTACACAATCAATTAACAAGCTATACAGCCTATACTACAAAAATAAAAGACAAAACTACTAATAAAGCACTTTGAAAAGTTATGACAAGTAAAGCACTTCTAAAGAAGAACAAAGAGTAAACCATTACCAAAAAGATTGGGGAGAGAGTAGGTAATCAAGAACATGAATGTTTATTCATTTTATCTGGAAAGATTATTTTCAAAGAACACAACACATAGCTTGCAAATTTATTTGATTCTTTGATAAAAAAAACAAAAAGTAAAATAAAATAAAAATGAAGATTTTCCTGCAGGGTCACACACTCTGACACTCACACTGCCGATAAATTCATCAAAATCAAAAACGCATCAAGAAAAATTCCCACTTCCTTTATTAAAAGAAGGAAAATTCGAAGCAGCATATCTTTGTTTGCTTTTATGAACAGAATAGCAACATAATAATAGAGACAATATGAAACGATAAATGTATACAAATACAGACAATACTTTGGAATCCTAATTTCGTACTCAATTCATATCACACACGGAGTTACAGTCTTAAGGTTTTGATTGAAAAAGTACACAAATCATACTGTTCTGTACATAATCAAGATTCAATAAGCAAAAGTGGTGCTGCAGATAGCACAACAAAATAACATAACCTCAACGGCGAAGCTTACAATTTTTCAGAAAATAATCATCTGCTAATCCCTATTGTTATGAATAATTGGTTATAATACATACGGATATCAAACAGGTGTTACAGAATACACTAACACAGAGTTACAGTCTTACAGAATAGACTAATACAGACAACATACATACATACATACAAATGCAATACGAAAATACATCAAAAGAATAGGTTAGGGCAAACTAATTGAAAATTTAGGGAATTACGGATTTATCAATCATCATTTTTATAGAATTAGCCATTAGGGCAAACTAATTAAGAGAATAAAGTACCTAACTACCTGAGGCTATAAATCTATAATGGTGGACGAATGGTGAACGGACGGAGCCACGGAGGAGAATAGCCGGACGACGGTGGTCGGTGGAGGCGTGGAGTAATGGGCGCGAATCTGCAAATCTTCGATGAAGAGTTCTGATGGAGTGATGAAGCTGCTGGCTGGGGCGTGGAGGCAGGAGCTTGAGGAAGCAATGGAAAATAAAAAATGGCTGCTGGCTGCGGTCTGCGTAACGTTGAGAAGACAGAGGCGAAACAGGAGAGAGCGTCGGCTGGTTAGAATAATAATAATAATAATAATAATAATAATAATAATAATATATATGCTTCGGATCCCATGAGGTCACTTAGATGGGTGAGATAATGGGGTCTCATCTCATCCATTAAATCATGAGGTCACTTAGATGGGTGAGATAATGGGGTCTCATCTCATCCATTAAATCATAACATATCAAATGGTGAGATTGAAAGAGATTTATTTTTCATCTATGGTAGTAGTCTATGCATAAGTGTGTATAAGTAATTGTAATATTAGAGCTATATATGATTAGGAATAGATTGGAATACATTCCATGCTAAGGATTAACTAATTATGGTGTTGACTAATATATTTACGGTTATAAATTATTGTTGATAGAGTGTGAGTTGTATTTAAACATTTGTACTCAGCAATAGTGTTTTGCGGTGGGATATCTCCTCAACAATGAAGGTGCAGCCGGATAGAGGTATGTGCAACCTTAATAGAAGTGTGTTATGGGTTATGTTCTGTCTGTGCCGTCATTTAGTTAAGTCGGTGCGTTGAGTTAAGAACCCAACGCACAAGCCCAAAAACTAAACCGAACAAACGTCAGACCTACTAGAATCCAGTGTAAATTTTAAACCAAAAAAAAAAAAAACAAAAAAAAAACAAAAAAAAAAAAAAACAAAAACAAAAAACAAAAAAAAACACACCCCTTGTAAACCCCAATCGCACAGACCATAACAACAAAAAGCACCAAATAAATATATAAAATAACAACACACCAACAGTTAATAGATCATAACATGTTACAATTAAAATACACATACCAAAATTGCTTTACGTAAAAAAAAAAAAAAAAAACAAAAACAAAAACCAAGATATAAAAATATGGTAAAAGTTTGCCTCAATTCTAGTTGACAGTCCAAATAAGAGATATTTGGCCTGAAAACTTGTCAACCTATTTGTGACCCAACGCACAAGCCGAACACATAAAATGCACACACAAAAACTTCATAACACAACACAAACTTCTGTTCATTAATTTTTAAATTGAATAACGAAATCAACATGCAACAAAAACCACAACCATACCGCTGATTGATCATACCCGTCATAACAAAGAATTTAAGCCAAATGCACACACGGGAAAACAAATTGCACACACAGCTTAACAAAGAATTGAAGCCAAATGCACACACGGAAAAACAAATTGCACACACCCGATACAATACCATAATTAAGTAGTGCACAAGCCTATAAAATCTGCTAATTAATTATTACACCCTAATTAAGACACTACCAAAAAGACAATAACACCCCCACATGCAAATAAATCACACGCACAAGGCATTATATTCAGCCAAATCTAATCCATCCAAAAATCCAAATAAACGCACCAGATCAAGCCTCACCACCTCGCCTGACAAAGGTAACCTCACCGGATCCAAAATCTATATATATATATATATATATATATATATATATATATATATATATATATATATATATATATATATATATATATTGTAAGTATTTTCTATAATATAATATATTATAATATATTGTATTAATTAAGTGGTTGTGGTGCAAGTGGAAGATTAAGTCAGTTAGTGGCTTAATCTGTTAGGCAACTCAGGATATTTAGTTTAGGATTAACTGAATATCTGCCTACATTGATGGCATGTAGGCTTCTAAGCATAATGAGTCCTCCCACAGCTCCCGAGTTCAGAATACACGCACCATCAGGTATTCGGTAGAGAAGTGGTAGACAAAACACTAACCTTTATTCTGCAGGTTTACCATCTCGTGGCAATATCAATGACTATGGCTGGGGATATTCGGACGATCCTAAAGCTTCTGCGGTAACGAGACAGGTTACTCGTTTAGTACAGTTTATGTTAGCCTTAATATTATTATCTAACATATATATATATATATATATATATATATATATATATATATATATATATATATAACAGCCCTAAAACGAGTGTTTTTGAAGTGTTATTACACAATTATTCTTCCAAATTTGTTATTATACAATTACAGATTTACTATATGCACACCTTGATATAGTAGATGTAAGTTTTCTTTGTCATTCAAAAAATAATGTTAACATATTACTAACAAGTTGTATTAAAGTTGTTATAGTATAACTCATTCAGTATTGTCTTCTCTTGAAATATTAAGAACATGACTTGCAAAATAAGGTGTATCTAGAGAGGATGTGGTGATATTGCTTTGGCTTTGGTTGCCCCTCTTATGTACCCAAAAAAAAAAAAAAAAAAAAAAAAAAAAAAAAAAAAAAAAAAAAAAAGTAAGAGGTTTGAGACTAGCAAGAGCAAAGAGTGATTTGATAGATCAAATTTAAGTTATTTTGATCTTTGCAATATTCTTTCACTTTTAAAAGTATGTTTTACTTATACATTATTAAATTTGTAATTCACTTAATATTTTACATATATCTCGCCTGTAACTCTTTGACCCTAAAAAATGTCACACTTTTCCATCGTATTATAATATAATAACAAATTAATAAATAAAAAGAAAGTACAAAAGGTTGTCGCATGCTGCCGAAGGGTATAGCCTTTTGCAAGTTTTGCAAGCTTTGCTGATATGCTCATACATTAGCTAAGTCTTGTATCTCCTCGTTGGAAGACGACACTTTGTTTTGGGACACTGTCCTCCCTGACTCTATTTTGGAGTTCTTGAATTAACCTACACAGTATTTTACCCTTCAAAAAAAAAAAAAAAAAAAAAAGAAGACACAAAGCTTCCATATCATCTCACGAGTAGTAAAAATTCAAGGATAATGTTAGTTTTATGAATGATTGGTTAAATTTAATACAGATAAATGTTTTAGTATAGAGCGAGAAGAAGGTTGAGAGAGGTGAACTCTTGCAAGTTGACAAGGATGAGCGATGGAGTTTACTTTTAATATAGGTGTGTAGCTACAAGAAGAGTTTACTAATCTTTGAGACCTTCTGATCCCTCATTCGTACAAAAAAAAAAATATAAGTGTAGTGTGGAAGAAGCAAAAGACTTAGGCAACTACGAGTTGGACTTTCCTAAAGTCTTTAGCTTACTTAGGTGAAGATATATCATCGTATTAAAAATGGATGTGTTTCAAAAAAGTAATCACATGATTAGCAAAGATTGTTCGGACTTTTGTTGACTTCTTTACAAGTGCTTCACTTTCATTAATAACTCCTTATAAACTTCTACAAATTATTTTTAAGTTGAGTAAGCAAAGAGTACATTTTCTATGTAATTACATATTAACATACTTTCAGCATTAACAAAGAAGACTAATAGATAACTTTAAGAATCAAATTTAAAAATTTATAATTATCAAACTAACTTTTGGCTAACTTGATTGGGAAGAATTGCACCCAATTTTGGCTTACTTGTACAGTTGTACACCCACAAGCTGACAAGCATATAGACCGAATAAAATGGTCTATGGGGACCAAAGTTGTTGATGTATGTAATTCCACATTTGCCCCCAAGCTAGATCGGTTCTAACGGCTACTTGCAGACAGGCATTTGAAAAGCAACGGCTGTCTACAACAAAGCATTCACCAAACGCTCTTCTTCCTCACTCTCTCTCACGCACTCGCAGAAGCCGTTGCGACGCTCCACCGCACCGCACAGCACAGCCGGAAATGGTGAAGGAACTCGGAATCCGATCCGCTTCACTGCCGGAGTCCATTTGCAGCGGTAGCGGCGGGAGCAGTATGGACACCGGAGAAGACGAGGAGTTCTACGAGAGGATCGAGGCTCCTAAGTTCGTCGATTTCACCGCTCCGGATCATTTCCGCCCCGACGATCACTACTGGTTCTGCCTCCGTGTTGGTACATTGTCTTCACCTCTCAAACTTTCCTCGTTTTTGTTAGTAATTTCTCAACTTACATGTACTATTGTTTGAATATATGATGAGCGTTCCTTAATTCTACATACACGATCTGAAAATTACGTTGCTCGATTTTGCAACACTGTTTACTCGGCTTCGCCATTGTGTTAGCTTCTGAGCGTAGGTTGAACTTCCTGTTAGATCTATATACTAATGCGAGAACGAAGAACAGAATCTGATGCATACTGTTATCTGCTTTAATGCAACACCTTCATAAACCTAACCTTGTTCTTCTAGTCTTATTTTGATAGTGAAAGCTTCATATTTCTAGTACACTAGACTTCCACTACGTGTGCACCGGATTAATCCTACTTTGTGACCTTAACCGGCAAAGAATCACATAAACAAACTTAGACTGTCCATATCTGACCGACTTAAAACAAGAAGAGGCCAATAGACTGCTCCCACGGAGAGTCGAACTTGTAACCCACAACAGCCTGACCAACTTGGTTGGAATTGCCTCCTAGATGTATAATTTTTTGTAGTGACATAATGTAGTTTATAGCTAGAGTTTTCAAGATGTTCCCAAACTGTGATGCTAAGAATTACATTCATTCTGCTTCAGGATGTGAGGAAAAACATGAAGAAGAGATGGACTCGGAGAGAATCTACAAGGATTTCGTTCTTCGGGTTGGTCATAACTCATAATTGTTGATTCTTTTAGGTGTAAGTTGTCCAGGGATTCAGCATTTCTAATGTGATTATATCTATGAATACAGGTAATGGCAGCAAGAAGTCCCAATGTAAGGCTTCAAAAGGCACTAAATAGAAATGCTTCAAGGTATTGTAGTTTGTAGATCACCTAAAGTTGGTCTAAATTGTTTCACATTAACATTGATCTGATGTTCTGATCCCTGTTTACTTTGATAGAAACATGAAGTGCCCAATGTCAGTGCCCTCAAAATATTCGAAGCCCAGGGTGGTGTCAAGATTAGCAGTGGCTTCATCCATTTCCAGGAAATTGGGTTATGAGAAAGAGAAAGTTAAACCTCCTACAAATCCGATGTCTACTCCAAAGGCTAAAACAAAGCAAGTTGCAGCCAAATATCTTACCACTCCTAGGAGCAAAAAGTGCCTTCCGGATGCAAATTCATTTCGGAGTGTTCAGAATCCCAAACCTACCACTCTTGCAGTGCCAAAGAATCGGATGGTGGCAAAGGCTCTCGCGTTCTCCTCTCCAAAGAAAGCTATCAGTTTGAAGAAATCTGTTGAGCTGCGTATGCCTCTAACAAAGCTGTGTGAAGGGATGAAGAGGCTCGAGATAACAAGCCAAAAGAAGCGTTTATTAGGGCATTCTAACAGATCATTAAAGGATGCTGGACATACTCCATTAAAGTCAATGCCATTAGATAGTGCAGTAAAGGTTAAAACCTCCAAGAAGGATAATAGAGTGGCAAAGGTCCCTTCACAGTCCCAACCTCAAGCTGCTGAGAAAGTAAAGCCAGTCAAGTCTGTGAGGGGTAAGAAAGAATGCAACTTGAAGGAGAAAGTTGAAAACGAGCCCTGCAGCATGGAGGTCGAAGCAGAGAGTGATAAGCAAATAGATGCAAACCCATCCTCAGAGCCTCTATCCATGGCTCCAAGAGAGAAGCTGAATTTATCTAATGAAGGAAGTGAACAGGATACAGAAGAAAATTCAGAGAATGTAGAGAACTTTAAGAATCATTCTACTGAGACCCAACCCTCTGAAGTGCATTATCATGAAAATGCATCCACAGAAGGCGATGACAAAGAGAATGATGTATCTGCCGATGAAAACAGGTCTGAAACTATAGTCTTTATGCTCTCATAGCCTCCCTTTAGATATACATATCCATATAGTTTTGGATTATTTGTTAGCAAAATGCTGTGTGCTGATTTGGTTTATCTGAAATCTTACAGAACGGTAAATGATAACAACATCAAGACCAAAATTCTAGGCGAACAGACAAACACCATAAAAAAGGTACCCCCTTTCCTTTTCTTTAATTCATTCGATTTCATTTTGGTGAAAAAGCCCTGTTTTGCTTATTGATGTTAAACTGATAGCTAGAATTTGTATTGTCAACCAGATTATCAAACCAGCAGACAAGAATCTTTCAGTGCTGAAATTCAAGAAACCAAAGCCTACAAACCCAAAGCCTTTCAGGCTAAGAACTGATGTAAGCAAAGCAATGCTATTTCCACTTTAGATTTCTTTACTAGTGTCAGCATTCTTTTTTTAAAGCATCAGATAAATCTTGGGTTTTCAGGAAAGAAGCATTCTTAAGGAATCTAACTTTGAGAGGAAAGGTCAGCATCCAGACCCTCCCAGTGGAAATTTGATAAGAAAACATGGAGCAGACACTCATGTAATACTTGTTTCTTTCTACTATACTTGACAAAAGAGACCTTATATTAAATCTCTGCACTTGAATGTCTGACAACCGATATAATTCGTTATATCAGGGCAATGGGGAGTCTATAGAGCAACAAAATAGGGGTGCTGGTAGCAACTGCAAGGGCAAGGAATCATCAGACACCGATAGCAGTTTGACGGTAAGCAGCTATTCAAATTTTGAATAATGTAGTCTACCATTCTAAAATCTAATTCTACCAATAGTACTCACCACATTTAAAATTTTGCAGAAAGGGAGCAGAACAGCAGAAAGAACCAAGATGTCAAGAGACAAAGTAAGATCAAAGACAGTCACTATGACACCGAAAAGACCTAATGCTTCCCCATTCCAGGAAAGGGGTGAAAGATCAGCTACCAGGAAGGTCAAATCCCCCTTGGAGAAAAAACAAGCCGTGTTTCAAAGGTTAGTAAAGCAAAATGCTTATGTATACTGGACTTTCTTTTTCCTATAAATCATAAGATATCAATCAAACATTCAAACTAAGTCGCCCTTGTCAACTATTTTGCAGGCTTGCTTCAACAAAGATGACAATGGCATCACCTAGTCGAAATCTTGCAATGACAGATAAAAGTTCATCCTCACGGGGAAAAAGACGAGTGACTGTCCCAAAGGAGCCACACTTCCATACCACTTCCAAAAAGGTGCACTAGAAAGTTTACATAGACACAGCTTCTGCTGCATCTTTTAGGGTCGTCCTCAATGGCTAAAAGACGGGTGACTAATTCCACTCATGTTGTTGCACTAGAAAGGTTGACATGAGATTGTTGTTCAATTGATTATTGAATTGTGTAATGTTTAACTGCAATGACATTACACTATATTGTTTATTACTTTATATTGTTTGTGTGGCTGAGTTTTCCAGAAGTGTTGTAGGCATGTTTATATTTTTGTAACCAATTTGTACACAATCATGGTTTGTCATCTCTGTGTAATAATAGGATGGATGACCATTTCTTTCATCTGCTGTTTATCTTACATATAGGATTCATGAAATTCACTCCTCAAATAAGGCCCCTTAGAGCAAATCAATAAAAAACAAGATTTCTCGGCCATTCTACTATAACATATAATATATATAATACACATGAGCAAAATGATGTTCTTATTCAATAAAAACAAGATTTGTCCACCATTCTTCTATAACATATAATATATATATATATATATATATATATATATATATATATATATATATTCACTCTCTTTAGCTCTTTTAAGAGCATGATTAAAACCCAGAGAGAGTGTAAAATAAAAAGAAAAGAAAAGAAAAAAAAAAATTTACCTATACAATATGGCTTGGATTCTCAACTACTTCCTCTGGGGAATTTATAATGTGAATGGAATTGGAGGAGGATGAACAATGGGAGCTTTAGACATGCTTACATTGCCTGAGAGCATATTTGGTGTCATGGTGTTCTCTATAGTTATAGGATCAACCTGCACCACTCTCTCAGGTACAACTTTGTCCCCATCTACTTTGGCCAACACTTCAAAATGCATTCTCACAGACTCGGGCTTCGTCATCCACTCGGGAAAACTCTCCCAATTGAACCCTTTGTCCCCCTCTTTCAACATCTTCTCCAATCCGAAACCTATCTTCACGAAAGTCTGAGCAGATACATCTGCCCTCAGCAACTTGAAAGAACCCTTTTTATTTGCCTTAGGACCCAGCACAGATGAAAGCAAGGCCTCAAAACCAAGCAAGTTAGAATGTGAACTATTGACTGATACGAGTGGCCACAATGTAGTGAATTGAACGGGAGTTAAGAGGGCTGTGGACTCTTTCCGGAGATCAATGGTGGAGATGGCATCCATGGCCATGGGTTTCATTTTAGGCACTGACGATAGCTCTACTAGGCCGGGTGCCAGGCGCTTAAGTTTAAGCCTATTAGCTGAAGAGGGTGATGATGAAGTGGGCGATGTGAGAGATGTTGGGCCAACAATGCGGAGTGACAGCACAGGGCCACCTTCAGTGCGGGAAGCACGACGTAGATGTTCTGCCAGAGCTAACAAACCAGAGGCAAACCCATTCTGGGATCTATTAAACGGGAGTGGGAGCTCAACCGGATGTCGGAGACTTACAGATCTGGCACCCTTAACAGTGACCATTGCACCATCTGCTAACACCACTTTCTTCACTTTACCAGCATCCACATCATGCTGCATATTATTGAGAAACCGAAACCAAAACCAATCAGCAAGACAAGGAACAGGCCAACAACATAGCATGTATTTGGTCCTCTAAGAACTATCAAGGTAATATATAAAACATGAGAATGATAGGAAGAACTAGAGCTTCAACTTACAGGAAGTGAAAGCCTCATGTTCTCGGCATCCTGGATCCAAAGTTCCATAGGCCCTGCCAAAGTGAATGGAGCTAACACAGGAATCTCACTGTCCAATTTGTGCTTCTCCACCAGTCCATTTGCCTCTCCAGGCCTTGCAGGGTCCTGTACCCGGAAAATGGGCAAATCCACATACTCCCATCTATTCACATCCTCTAGAAGCTTCAAGGGAAGAACTTTATTATCAATCTCAACATCAAACTCATAAGCCACCGACCTTCCCACTAAGATGTCTCTCCAATCAAATCCAGATATCTTGAAATCCTCCTCCTTGAATCCCAACCCCTTTACAATTGCTTCCTTTAAATCCTATTTGAAAGGCAAACCGCAAAAGGAACACAAAAAGTTAGATAGTCCTGACTTCAATGTAATCTAATTTAAAGCCAATCCTATGTAATTCCACACTACAAGTGTCATCATTACAAATTCTAGAATCCGGAAAGAGTTAATAATATTTTCATGTCTTTATCCTAACACGCTTTCAATTTATTTCATTCTACAATTTTTTTTTAGTCTGTGTGGAGAATTCGCTGTTAAGGTCATGAACTTGAACCAATTTTTGGCTGTTCAGTGTTCAACCAGTTCGATCATAAGAATCATTAGAAACTATCATTTTTCAAATACTAATTTGACTAAGAATCGCATAATAAAACGCATACGACGACAACAGCTAAACGTAATCCAGAAACAACTAAACCAGCTTGCAAAAATTCCAACTCTAGCCGAAACACATCAGATATGGGATGTTTTCCTCAACAGTTTGCTGTTTCTGAGATATTTCTACGCGAAAATCAATGACAATAAGAGGAGAGAGAAGGAGAAAGCAAGATAAATCTTACAGATATGGCTTTAGGGTAAGGAGGATTGGCATCCTGGCCGGCGATCAAAGCTTCCGACGCCGGAAAAGGAATCGCGATCAGAACCAAACAAATAGCTGCGAAGCTAACCCATCGAATCCTCGTCGGAGCCATGCGGCCGGAGAACTTAACGCGCTACGGAATTCCAGAACGCAGGGGATGAGAGAGAGAGAGAGAGAGAGAGAGAGAGAGAGATCGTAAAGAGAAATGAGAAATATATTGGCGGAATTTCGCAGTGCGAAATATAATGGGGAGAGACTTTACCGACGAAGGAGGATGGAAAATTTGTTGGAGATGTGTGGCGGCGGGGACTCCAGAACACCGCTGACGTGGACGCCGCTAACCAATGGGAAGCGAGAGAGTGATGCGGGTGATGTCATATAATTGAGTTATTGGATGGAGTGACGTGTCCGGTCGGGTAAACCACTGTATTTTCATTTCCATTATATTATTGTTACAGGTACTGCTTGTGGGCCCCCACTTTATCCGTGTTTCTAGCATTAATTTATGGAGAAACGATGGCCTTGCCGAAAACGATCTCAAGAACGGCGTCGTATTATTGTGAGCAGTCTTGTACGTAAAACATCAGAAAAAGTGGCGTCGCCCGGAGACCTTCAGTGTGTTAGACTGACGTGATAACCAACTACACCACGACACCATTTTGTCCACTCTGTCGCATTTATCGTTACTTATAATTGGAAACATGGCAAGGAATAATAGCAATTGTTACGACGTTATTTGGTAACTACTAGTTTATATCTTTTTGTGACCCTCCAAAATATACCTTTAAATAGTGACATTATTTTTTTTTAGAGTATATTAAGGAGACTATCTTGTGACTAGCTAACAAATGATCACAAAGAGATAAACCAACCTAAGTTGAACCAACCTAAGTTGATTATAGTTGGTCAATTTAAATAAAGAAAACTAATAAGCCGTTCTTACTGGAAGTCAAACTTAAAACTTTTTTTTTTTTTTTTAGTACTATTGACTCTACTACAATGTATTATCTGTTCTATACTTTTCCTAACTACTGCAGCTCAAAGAGTCAATACATTACCACCGAAATTCGATCTAGGGGAGTCACAAAAGTACAGCACAAGGTGCTTTGCTAAAACTTTGTTACTAAGCCAACAACTTGATCAACTTAAGCCAAACCTATCTTCTTATTCTGAATTGGCAATACATAATTTTGGGCAGATTATTATATCAAGTAACAATACACATCTGTGCAGAACACCCTACATTATATTCCATCTTCCATTTTTCATCATTCAAGTCAAGGTATACAAAATTACAAATGGGAGAGAGCCAGAGAAGAATCACTTGAAGAATAGAACTGTATTACACACAGCAAAGTGGCAATGGGCATTTGTATCTTCTAAAGGTAATTTCTATGTGCAACCATATCTTCACTGCTACCTGACAGCCTGCGGCAATGGTGGCCACGCAATCTCGTTGTCGTTGGTGTAGCCGTGGATTAGGAAATCCGAGCAGTTCTTCAGACATCCATAGTTATAGGGGTTGCGAAACCGACCATCTGGACCATGAAGATACCCATACCGACGAGCATTAGCCTGTTCGTTGGTTGTTATATTCCGACCAATCTGGAAATGGAAGAAAGAAAGAAAAATAAAATGAACGAAAACGATAGAAATCAGTAATATTTCCTTTACTGCTACAAAGAGATGATCAGTTACCTGGTATGTTTGGACAGCGAACAAAGTAAAAGCAGCAATGAAAATAACCGCATCCATAAAGAGAAAAGCAAATAAACCAGGATGCTCAGAAACCACACGATGCAGCCATGATCCATCGTCTCCTGATGCCAGTACTGGGATCCAGATTCCTGCAACAATGGATTAGGTTGTAAGCTCGCTAAACCTTAAAATGACTTTTGAACTTTGTGAGTACTATGCGTTAGTTGTTTTTACGTACTATGAACTGCGACTACAGCCCCGATTAGTGATGTCAGAGTACCCATGCAGAGGAAAATGAAGAAGTCTCGCTTATTCCTCTGCAAAGTTCAGTTAAAACAAGAATGAAGCAGTAGTTATGGAGCTGCGGGTATGGAGTAAACAAGAATAATATATTGGTAAAAAGTAAAAGATTTACAACTAGCAACACACATATTAGTACTTATACGGGAACCAATTATAGTCATAATATGGAAATGCGAGCAGCAGAATCGCGCAAAAATCTTTCAGAAAGCAATGGCAGAACCATGGATTTCACTTGTGTATTTCTCTGAACAAATTTCATAGAGGCAACATATTGCATAACCCAAAAGGAACCTCGAAATATATGTTAGATTGAAAAAGGCTTAACATCATTCTTGTGCATTTATATATGCAATTAGCGAAGGGAATAAATTCTATGGATAAGCAACTCGTATAGGTTTTACAAAAGGATATTGCCAAAAGAAAAGAATGTGGTTTATACCTTTCCCACGCAATTTGATATCCAGGGGCAGTGATGGTCAAACTGTTCCACACAGCGGTTGCATGTAGTGCAGTGTTTGGACCGAAGTGGTCTTATTATCTTCAATGAAAGAATTTAATAAACATTAGCAAAACATATGAGATAAGGATGGCTATGCAAGTCTGCATTGCAAGACAAAGGCATAACCCCAAGCAGCAGAAAATGCATTTCATATAAATAAATACTAAGACGATGAGAAACCTTGCAGGTGGGGCAGAGTTGAGACCAATTCCCAATCCAAATGGACGAGTTACTCAGATCAATATTCAACAAAGGATCCTGGAAAAGTTTAGCAACCCCGTCAATTCTATAAGTACCACAAAGGAAATTTGAAAATTTCCAACTTTAGAGGGGAGATTGAGTACCTCTGAATCAGAATGTTTACTGGTTCCCGTCTTAATATAACCTGGATCTTTACTGCAAGCAACAGACAATAACCATTAGTATCAGAAACAGAATTTAGAAGCTAAATGCAGCATCCTATGTAGATTCCACAGGCACATATTATGGTTTCTGAGAACCAACCTCAAACAAAAAAACTAAGATAGCTTTATATTTTAAAAACCAACAACAAAAAAAAAAAAAAATCATTTTCATCAAACAAAACAGCTACCTAGTACAACGAACGAGCATTAAGAGAGCTGCAACTCCCATGGAAACACCAATCCATCCCCAAAGTGCAACAACAGCTGTGGCCTTTGGAAGATTAGGAGCTAGCACAAGCAACAGTAAAGCAATAATTAGCATGCCAATTGATGGTATAAAAAATTAACATACCATGAATTGTAGATCACCTACCAACGATAACAGAACCGATGAAAAGAATGATATTAATTGCAACTACACTGAATAAAATGGGGGCATAACCATTATCGCCTCCTATTCGTGAACAACAATTGCCTTTCCCTCGCTTGCTCTGTGTGCGTTCTACATTAGTCTGCACAGGATCGAATAATCAATGGCTATGGTGACGAGGCACTAAGTCCTCGAAATACTTCACAGATATAAGCCATGTAGCTACTTGTAGAACAGAATTAAACTCAATGCTTAATTAAGAGTTAAACCCATTTTTGGACCACAACTTCCTCACTGCTCCCACAACTTTCGATTTGGACAAACGCAGCTCATAGACTATTAAGATGAACCAATTATAGTCCTCAGCTTCCCATTGAGCCAAATGTTAAAAATGGATAGAAAAGGTCATGTGTTACATGTGCCAAAAATTTGAGGAAAAAGTAGACATTTCCATTACTCAACCACCACCAACCAATCAAAAGGAGAAGAAAAAAAAAACAAGGAAAATATAGAGAAGGGCATGGCCGCCAGAAAGTGGCTAGGACAATATAGAATATAGATAGGGTTCTCAATCTAGCTGACATTGTTCAACATAATCCTTTAAAAAATAAAATAAAATAAACTAATTTGATTGATGATGGTGAAGCAACATAAATGTTTACTTTGCCCTCAAAATTTAGGAACATAGATGACTTTTTACATACATTTATAACATTTGGGTTAAAAGCAAGACCAGAATCAGTCAATTTTTATAATCCACTGACCACATTTAGCCAAATTGAAATTCATGGGAGCAATGTGGAAGTGCCACTATGTTTGTGGGACCAAAAAACGGTTTTTTAACTTCTCAAGATATCATCTTAAATAGCAATCAGTACTTAATTGAATTTCAATATGAAAAGTTTGAAAACCCAATTAAATCTTCACAGCCAAAGAGGGGAAGAGGAAAAGATGCCAATTGAAAATAAATTATTCATATTTGAGCAGATGTTGGCAATTCAAGTTCCAATTTGGCTTAGTAAAATTTTACACAGTAATTTTACATTTCACTGGAAATTTTGGTTTTGACTAATGAAACGAATGAGTTAACAGAAGAAAAAAATAATCAGTGAAAACACAAAGAAAGAAAATATCGGCCTCTTCTGCACAATAACATTCCAAATGGACCTCCATTTCTCAAGTTTAACGGCAAGAATGTGCATGAAAATATTTGTAGATAATAACAATAAAATTGACGTACAAGTAAAAGGGCGATGTGCCGATAACCTTTGTCAGATGCAATTTTTGCCGGTGTACATCCAGTTTTATCTTTTACTGCCAATTCCTGTTTCGTACCCGCGTGTACAAGTACATTGCATGCCTCTATATTTCCTCTTAATACAGCCCAATGCAAGGGGGTGCATCCTGCAACATTTAAAAATTCTAAATGAATTTGTTGCAAAAAACTCTTTTGCAGATCTTCTTGTATGGATTGTCCTATTCACAAGTTATTATGTTATCTTCAATTACAAAGAAGCTCGAACAAAACCATAGTATAAAAGAAGGATGTTCATAGGATAGGTATAATAAGAATGAAAACCAATCACTACAGGATATAAAATAAAAACCACTTATTTCATATTCTAGATGCGGCTTAGTATGCTAACAAACTTAAATGTAGCATCTTATTGTTGCACTATTCCATCAAAGCATCACAAATTGGTAAAAATAAATTTGAAAAAGCAAGTCAATAGAAATAGTTAAACCACTATAAGAAATTTCAGCCACTAAAATGTACAAACAGTAAGATCCAGAGCTAGCATACCATCTTTATCTTGTCTGACTTGGGAGGCATCTCTGAACAGAAGTAACCGAACTGTATCAGTAAATCCCTTGTATGCAGCCCTGGTCAAAATTTGAAAAACCAGGATAAGGCTACATATTTAAGTATTTACTGGAAAGACCTTAATGTAATTTGGTTCTTGATTATACAAAAGCAACAGTAGAAACTTTCTAGCCACACTGACTAGGCAATCCCATTTCTATGTTCACACTCATTATAGTTATAAATAAAACTCGATACATCAAACAACTAGAGGATGAGAAAATCAACGCCCGTTACAATAGGGTACAAATTGAAGCAGGGTAAAGAAGTACACAATAATAAATGATCAGAAATGAGAATACTACTCTAAAGTAAAGAAGGCGTGCTCAAAATATAACAGAAGAATGTGGTTATAAAGATACCAGTGAAGAGGGCTCCTTCCATCGTTATCCGGTACATCAAAGTCAGCAAGATACTTTGTGACTATGTGATAAAGAAAAGTTGTTTGTCCATACTGAGCAGCTATGTGAACTGCCTGTAGTGTACAAAAAGCAAGCAAAACAGTAGGGTTTGAAATCACAATCACTCCAAGCAATCAAATCAGAGTAAAAAAAAAAACCACTTTTTCCCCAATCTCAACAGCATTTTACTGAATTTTACCCTATAGCCATTAACATCAGCTGCCTCAACCCGTGCCCCATTCTGCAACAAAATATCTGCCGCAGCAATCGAACCACGAACAGCAGACCAATGCAAGGCAGTCTGCCCGGTATGATCCTTAGCGTTCACATCACCTCCATGCTTCAAAATCCACAGAACATTCGAATTACGGCGTCAAAACTCTTCCTTACACTTCACTTAACATGCAATTTACGCATTAAATGCTAATATTACCTCAATTATATACTGCACGATGTCGGCGAAGTTGTTGAGAGCAGCCCACTGAAGGGGATAGTAGCCATTCCCGTCCGGGTGAGATAGGGAAGCGCCGTCGTGCTCGACGAAGTTCCGGAGCTTCTGTAAGTCTCCATAGGCAGAAGCGGAGTGCACATCGAACACGACTACTTCGCTAGGGTTTTGTTGGGCGGGGCTCTTCTGATCGTTGGGGTCCGACACAACCTCGATTTCAGAAGCCATTTCTTGCACTTGTAAATATGGTAGCGCCTTCTCCGGAGAGATTAGGGTTCTGTCCGGAATTGTCGAAACTCTGAAGTGTACGAGATTATCGGATTACCATGTGATTCAAGTCTCAGATCTTAAGCACAGATTTCGATGTTTCATGTCCTTTATAGCATCCGCATTGACTTCAACGCCAAGATTCTTATGTAGACTGTAGCCTGCAGTCTGTAATCTGATCAAATCCTGAAACACAATTATTTATTTATCCAAATTCTATTATTAGTATACTTTCCAAACTTAATAAAATTACATTTTTTTCTTTGTGATTTAGTAATTATAAAGTTACAAATTTGAGTCCAAATACGAACAACTTATTAAATATTTTAGTTTAAAGTTTAAATTGTCTAATTATGAACAACTTAAGCTGACTTATCTCTTTGTGATTTTTCGTTGGCTAAGATCACAAAAAAAAAAAAAAAAAAGAATTTATCCTGTGTCCCGTATTGAAAAAGATACTAGGCGCTTGATTTTTTTTAATTTAAAAAAAAAAACCAAAAATTTTAATACCTAATTATTACCTAAAAGTCTAAAACACATTTATATAATTATAATTGATTAGTTTAACCACTAATTATAATAAAAGCGGTTTTATTTTTTAGGGGTTATTCGTCAAAACGACGTCGTTTTGGAAAATAACCCTAAAAAAATCGACTTGGGACGTTTCAGCCACCTAGACGGCCAGTCACGGAGGAGGCCGATTCAGGCATTTCTCAACGCGACTGGGCACCGCCTAGCGCGTAGGTACAATTTTTACAATAAAGTCTTTGTCACAACACACTCTCAAGTAGTGACTACGAATTTCACACATCACTCATTTTCTGGTAAGCAAAACCGTTATTACAATAAAACTAATTTGAACCTATGATTTTTAGTCGGAAAAAATCTGATTTAAAACTCTTTAACATAAAGTGCCTTCTTTCAACAATGGATCCAACACAAATTAATCGAATAAGAGGTAATGATTAGGGGTGTAAACGAGCCGAGCCGAGCCCGAGCCTGGGTATGCTCATGCTCGTGCTCGTTAATGATAACACTGCTCGAGCTCGAGCTCGAGCTCGTTCGAGCTCGTGAACTGATGCTCGAACTTGAGCTCGGCAATTGTCGAGCTGCTCGAGCTCGAGCTCGAATTCGAGCCTGAACTCGAGCTCGAGTTTAGGCTCGAATTTGAGATCGAGTTTAGGCTTGAATTTGAGTTTAGTTTTGATCTCAAATTTGACCTATTTGATTTAAAATTTAAAGTACTTTTTTTATGACTTTTATCCATACATAATTATTAAAGTATTTTAATTTCTCTCCCTAATTATTATTTTCATATACTAAATATAATATAATTATATTATATATTATATATTATATAATATATTATAAAGCTCGCGATCGGCTCATCGAGCCGCGAGCCTACAATACCTAAGCTCGCTCGTGCTCGTTTAATCCACGAGCTGCTCGAGCTCGAGCCGAGCTCGATTTTGACCGAGTTCGAGCCGAGCGTTGACCGAACCGCTCACGAGCGATTCGCGAGCGGCTCGGCTCATTTACACCCCTAGTAATGATACATATAGCATTATCATTTCTTTAGAGTACTTTTGGGAACTTGGTAAAAAATGAGAATTTCATAAAGAAAGAAAATAATGATACAGATGGGGATCATGGGGGTTATGTTCAAAAACACTGAAACAGTAAAGGTAAGAAACGGCAGGCTTCTTCAACCATAAGAAATGGTAGGGCTCTTCCAGAGAATATTGAAGCACCTTTGCAGTGGGCAGAAGCAATGTGGTTTGAGTTCACTGAAAGATCAGCTGTATAGTCTTCGTAAAAAAAAACTCGAAATTGTAGATCTATGCAGTTACCACCCTGTCTCCACGCTATAACGAATTTGTTGTGCCAATATATCGACCCAAGTGTCTGGAACGCCTGGCAGGCACCAGTGCATACAGTCCTGGCCCCAAACGGCGACTGCATCCTTCTTTCCCAACCAAATTGCGGGATGGGCATCTGCCCGGAGCTCACTCAAGTGAGTGAGATCAAGTATTCTGATACTCGAGCCTTCTATTGCCTCCTTAATGACACCGTTAAGCTTTCTTGCTTCCTTGTTCACTCCATTGTTTCTGGGATCAAACCACAAGTCAAGCTGTTTAGGTATCAGTATAGATCCTTCCATGGGAGCCGCTGTTTCACACAATTCTATTTGTGATTCATAATAAGCCTCACCGAGAAACTTTGATCTCCGGGGAAATTGTTCAAACTAACTTTTATCTAGTCATGAACTAAAATAAACAAAACAAAAAACAAAAAAAAATAAAAAAATAAAATAAAATAAAATAAATAAATAAAAAAGGTTAAGGGGGTGTTTGGTAAATAGTTGTTAGCTGATTGGGTTAGTGGGTTTGACTAGTTGATAACATTAGCTGATTATAGAAAGATGTTTGGTAAATTAGCTGTTAGCTGATTACATACAAAATGACTTTCTCAAAAAACTGATCGAAAAAGTTGCTTTGAGCAACTTTTTTGAATTTTAATGTTTTGGAGTAATAAGTTGTTACAAAAAGCTAATTAATCAAACACTCATATTAATTGTTTAACCAAGTCAAACAGCTAATAATGGTCAAATAAGCCAAAATTAGCGGATAGGCTAACTATTTTACCAAACAGGGCCTAAGAGTTTCGTGTTGAACTTTTGCAAATTGATGCTTTAATTGAAAATGGGGATGAATGCATAGGAAATATCTAAACTTCTCGATATTTCAATCTCCAAAGGGGACATAAGATTAAAATGAACCAAAAGGAAAAGAGAATCGTTTAGGTAAGATACTAAGATGTTTACCGTAGCATACCTGAGATTCATCAAGTGGCTCGCTGAAAACACAACTACCATTTTGGTTCCAATCACCTCCATGGAAATGCCTCGGAGATTGCAAACGCCAGAACTTAAGTGTCTTCGGGAACTGTTTTTCTATATGAGCAACCATATTCTCTAGGACAACCTTAAACCCATCTAACATTTCCAAGGGAGGTTGTATAGGCTGACCTGCCTTGTAAAATACAAGAGGTGTCTCTTTTGGAAATTTGTCGTAGCCCCACCTAGTAGACACAAGGGATAAGAAGCAATAGTTACAGAGAAATAGTCTGTAGACAGTAGTATCCATATAGTAAGTATTTAAAATACAAACCAAAAATTGAAAAGGGCATAATGACACCAAAAATAAATGCAGAATATGAACAGCCCATACAAATCAAATCCCTTCGGTCATTTAATTCCCTTCTCCAATGCTGTCCCGCGCCCCCCTTTTTCACTCTCCCTCTCTCTCACCGAAAGCCAATGGAGCATGGATTATGCATGGATAACTCATTCCTGGGAATGCTATTCCCAGGAATAAAAGGACAAGACAAACAATGGAATAGGTCTATTCCCGGAAATGGTATTCCATTCCCAACCTATTCCATGAACCAAACATGCTAGTATAGTTGTAGGTACTCTCTTGGCCTATAAAAGCAAATTACAAGTTCCTAGGAACTAACTGCTATGCTAAATCCTTGCTGCTAGCCCGAAGCCTCATAGTAGTCGAGTTATTCAAAAGGAAGAACAGAATCCACACAGTTTATTATTACCAAGCCCAACATCATCCAGATGCCACGAGATCAAATAAAGAGAGACACAGTGAAACAATTCCATGCCGCTTGAAAGCAAAAATACAATTTCCTACCTTCTAAGCAAGATATCTTCCCTACCAGATAAATTACATTCCCAGCATACAAATACAATGCATTCTTTGGATCACTAAAGAGACCCTATCCCTAAGCTTTGGGCAAAAAACACCTACATAAACTGGAGAGGAACTAGGGAAGCAAATCAACGATTTCAACAATCGAAACAGAGAATAACTATAAACCAATTGAGTAAAAGCAAGATTGATGGAACAGGAGGTTACCAATGACCAGTGTTAAAAACTAGCACATCATAAAAGCCAGCAATGTGTGCCCAATCATCTGCTGGAACATCAACATCGACCCGATATGATCCCTTTTCAGTTGAAGAACCAGGCTCTCTTGTCTGCCTACTTAAATCACCAAGGTTACATCTTCAAAGTAAGTTCAATGAATGCAGGTATTGAATCTTATTAAAAGTCAAGAATTTTTAAAAAAAACTCAGTTACATACACATATTCTGCAAGCAAGACGGCACGATGATAGCCAACAGTGACATTAAATTTGGGGAAAAATGCCCCTCTCCAAGCCCCTTTTCTCTTCCACTTCTTAGCACCCATATCCGCCACTCTAAGTATACACAGAAAAGAAACCAAGAAATTCTCATTCAAAGAGTCCCCCACAAACCCAATATTCCTATTCCTCATCAGACCCAAGAACCCAGATGGGTCGACCCGAGCCAATTCGCAGTCTTCGGGCACCCACCTCCACGAATTGATCCGACCCATATTCTCCCTCTCGTTTCTGAGGCAGTTCCAAGCGTTTCTGTGGAACGGGCAGTTGTCGTCGTACATGGGCTTCCGAGCCGGGTCGAACACCCATTGACCCTTGAAGAGATTGCACGAGGATGAAATCGAGAGTTTAGGCTTTGAATACTGCGAGGAGGATGGGGATGAGGGAGTGTAAAGAGGAAGGAATGTAGAGTAGAGGATGAGGAGCATAAAAGCTGGAAGAAAAAGCCATGTGAAGAGCTTTGGGTTTAGCTTAGAGGCCATTCTCAATCACATTAATGGAGTTGAACAAAATCTACGCGGATCAACAGATGAAGGTAAGAAGGGTGAGCTCTCGATTTGCAACACATTTCACTTTTAAATTCTTACCAATTGTGCCAAGCACAAAATTGTGAAGAGTTAAATCCAATAAAACTATCTAGAAATCTAGAATATTGATTTTTTTTTTCACATTTTATTTTCAATTTTTAAATCAAACTTATGAGACCATTTACATTTTTTTTTTAATAGGGCAATGGCCCCTCACACTCTGATCTGAAAGAGCATTTGGAATGATGTAAGGAATTTATCCACTTTGGTCTTACTCTCTACAGCACTGCTGTCGAAATTCGAATCTTGATCTCTTCTCTCAACTGTTACTTGCTGAACCAATGAGTTAAGCCTCTGTGTATAAATTATTATCTTTATAATTGTATTAGTCGTCCGCTTATCAATTGTCAAAAATTAAAGAGTAAATACCCAAAATGGTCCCTCGACTATAGCTAAATTCACAAATTGGTCCTCGACTTTTAATTTTAACTAATTAAGTCCTTAACTTTACAATTTTAACACGATTTGGTCCTCCGTCTATTTGACCATTTGTTAACTGTGATTTTTTAGAATATATATGTAATTTCATGGTCCATTGTCGGTTTTTAAGGTTCCGGTTGCATTTTCAAACCGCACTATTACATTTGAATCCACAGCCGAAAGCAATCTACCAAATCCTGTCACCTTTCTTCATCCCCTCTTTGGATTCAATGTAGTTGAGTTCGTACCTGAGCGAAGAATTAAGAAAAGTGGGGTGTTACATGGGCGATAGACTGTGTCACGACAGCGGATGAGGGCGGACGGCAATGAAATTACATATATATATCCTCAGAGATCACGGTCAACAAACAGTCAAATAGACGGAGGACCCAATCGTGTTAAAATTGCAAAGTTAAGGACTTAATTGGTTAAAATTAAAGGTCGGGGATCAATTTGTGAATTTAGCTATAATTGAGGGATCATTTTAAGTATTTACTCAAAATTAAATGATCTTCAACTTTGTAATTGCATTCTTTCACTATACATCCCCTATTCTCCTTTACATTAAAGTTATAGAATCTAACTACTCTTAATTAGGAAATTTGATTGCATTAAATTAAACTAATTAATAAAGTTTTTGAGAAGTTGTGAACTTTACCTTCGAATTTTAGTAGCATAGCAGACTAATATAATAGATCTAATAATTGGTGATTGAATTTGACTTATATTTTAATAGTTGAGAATTAAATGTATTTATTTTTAAGTAAAAAACATAATACAAAATGCAACCGTGTCAAGTGAAGTGGTACAAACCCAGTGCAGGGTGCAACGTTTGATTTCACTAACGATAGGATGGGCTTAATTAGGCTGTGTGATAAGAAACGAAGCTGTTGAATCTGTAGCACCTAAGTGCGTAACTTGGAGCTGAGGGGAGACTTTTGGTCAAAGAAGTTGAAGCACTGGGGATAAGGGCGGGAAGCTCTCACTTGAGCAGATTCATGTGGAAACGAATGCCAAACAGCTCATCCATGAGCTTTGTTCATTGTCATTTTGCACTCCTTCAGCCATTTTTATTGATAATATCAAAGATTTTACTAACAAATATCTCTAATGCATGTCAATTTATCTTTTGTTAAGCATTTAGCAAACATAGTAGCTCATGTACTTGTTAAGATAACGTGTTCCTTGTCTCAATGTATTGTTTGGTGTGACGTTCTGCCTCCTATCATTTAGATAGTTTGAGACTTGATATGAATTGATTAATGGATTTCCTTTTTCAAAAAATTAAAAATAAAAATTGCCAATTCGAAGTTTTTTATTCTCATACATTATTTAGGTTACTCAAAAAAAGTACACTCAAAGGGATATAAACATGGTAAGAGTCTAACAAGAACATCTCCAACAACTTTGATTTTTTCCCACATAAGACGAGGAGAGGGAAAAAAAAAAAAAGGAAAAAAGTAAAAGAAAAAAAATCACCATTATGAATTATGCGCCCAACAAGCACATGTAGTGCTGGTGCATAAAACGCACACCGATGCAGACAAATCTCATCTTTAATGGCTCTTTTTGAGTTTATAATGATTAGAACCACCTCAAGTGAGATTCATCTCACCCAAAAGAACTATGATATTAGTTTAAACAATACAAAACATATATATGTAAAATTATAAGAATCTCTCAAGCAAGACAAATCTCATTTAAAGCAACTCTCCTCGAGTTTTGATTGGTTAATTATCCAATCAATAATTCCCAATTAGATAATTGATCAATCAAGAAAAGTCACTTTAAGCGGAATTTGTATCGCTTGAGAGACTCTTAAAAAAAATAGTTATTGATGTTAATATTAATACAAAGAAAAACCATTAATGATATTATGAATATACAAAGAATGTTATTCATGCCACCCTTACTAGTCTTTCACATCCAAAGTTGCTCATATCAATTGAGTATCATCATTGTCTCTCTATATAATTTATTGTTGAACAATCATACTTGACGAAAAAGATACAAGAAAATGTCGAGTTTAGTTCCCTTTCAATATATCATAGAATTGCAATGGCTTTTTCTTGGGTGCTGAACAATTCTCCTGAAAGATAAAAGCATATATTTTTATGTCAGTTTTTTTTAGTACTACTGACTCTGTTACGATGTAGTATATGTTCATAGTTATTTTCTCGACCGGTTGAACCACAAAAAGTTATTTTCTCAATCTGCTGAAGCACAAAGAGTCAATACCGCCCCGACTGGGACTCAAACCCATGACCTCTCATTTGAGAGTCTTTCATGCCACTAGACCACAAGTCACTGAGCCAACTAAGCCTTATTGTCTCAACATCAACGTTATTTTTTTTTCTTTTTTTTCTTTTTCTAGTGACAAGAGAAACCTAAGTCACTATTTAAAGGTGTGAATTTGGTAAAATTCACTTTTGCGTAATAGTTTGTAAATTACACAGAAGAAGTAAACCGTACTAAAAAAGCACCGTGCAATGGGTTCGACCAAGAAAGTATTAGCAAGAATCAAATTCATAACTTTTAAATACCAATGTTATCTTTCGTAGAATGGTTGACTATGAGCTCATATAATGTCCAAGGGACTAAAAGACTATGGGGTGTTTGGTAAATAGTTGTTAACTGTTTGAGTTAGTGAGTTTGATTAGTTGATAGCATTAGCTGATTGTAGAAAGATATTTGGTAAATTAGCTGTTAGCTGATAAGCTAATTACATGTAAAATGACTTCTTCAAAAAGTTGATCAAAAAAGTTGTTTTTAGCAACTTTTTGAATTTTAATTTTTTGGTGCAATAAGTTATTACAAAAAGCTAATTAATTAAACATTCATATTGATTGTTTAATCAAGTCAAGCAGCAAATAATGGTCAAACAAGCTAAAATTGGTTGATAAGCAAACTATATTACCAAACAGGGCGTATATATATATTCATGTAGTTATTGGGATGAAATTCATACCTCTATTGCAGCTGCCAAACGTAAAATGGAAGCTTCACACCATGGCCGGCCGATAAGTTGGATACCTATGGGCAGTCCTTGCTTGTCGTAGCCAACCTGGAAATTAACAATTTCACATTGCTAGCAAAGTTGTCGGCCCAATGTTTGTATAAATATAAGATTTCTATACAATTCAAGACACAGAAAGGCAATCGGTAGGCTGGCTACAGATATTTGTCTATTGTACTTTATGAATGCTTGTAGAATTAATTTCACTGAACTCTCAAATGTTATGTGCTATATCACTTACAGGTACAGAAATTGCTGGAAGCCCCAGAAGATTTCCTGCTAGAATAAAACGCATGAGATTTCCTGAAAAAAGTATGCATTAATAATAGTTAGCCTACATAAAAACTACATGTATCATGAAGGGGAATGCATTAAACTTCCAAATTCCGAAGAGCTTGACCACTATTTTGTTTCAGCCTTGACGGGTAAAGCAATGCTTCTTATTACATCATTTAGGCACTAGACTATTAACAGGGAACCAAATTAAACCTGGAAGTAGACAGGAAAAACCAACCTGAGACTTGCATATTTGTCTCTCCATCTGAAAGAGCACTTGGTGGTATTATGGGTGCTGTCATGCTAAAGAAAGGAATGTACACTTAGAGAGAGTTTGTTTGAGGGGGCAGACAGACAATATTCATCGCAACAAGCAACTAATGAATCTGGCAAGAAAAAGATCTAGTTCCAAACATTATCACCGATGCTCAAGTGTGCTAACATACCCAGTAGTAGGAGTTACAATGACATCCACGTTCTTAAATATCTCCATGTGGTAGTACATTATCCTTCTCCTGCAGTAAAAATATCCAGAACAGATCTATTGTGTTCATTTTCCTTTTAATCAAATAATGAAAACTGTGCTTGTAAGTTTAGCCTAATAAGTAAAAGCACAAGATCAGAACAAATAAAAATAAGGACCAAGTTTGACCAATTTGAATCCAACTAAGCAACTCTAAACTATACAGAAAAAGCACAATGTTTTTCTCTTCTGCATTTGTATTCTTATGCTTTCTGCTTAATGTTATTAAGGCAGCATTTGGTACTGAACAGCCAGTTAAATTATGCCTTACCTGAGGCACTGAGCAGCAACATAGTCTGATGCTGAGAATGACCGAAAAAATGCCAGATTGGTGCGAGTATCATATGTCAATCTTACTCCTTTCCTAGTCAAAAGAACAGAGAAAGAGCAGTCCATGGGAGCCCAACATTTAGATAATCATAATCGGGAAACACATGTTGAAGTACAAGATACTGAAATTTAAATCACACTTAAAGGCAGGTAGATAAATAGATAAAAGTAACAGGTTGAATGAGCATACCCATCCTCAACTTTAGGATTCAATGAACACAGTGATTCAGAGCCTATGGAAACAATATGAGCAGTCCGCATCTCATGTAGCTCTGGTATCGCAATCTCTATTGTCTTGAACAAAGCCAAAACAAAACTCAAATTGGAAAATAGCATGCAATTCTTTTTCATTCCATTACAAACAAGTAATAAGTGCACATTTGCATAAAGATTTACAATAACAGCCTCTAAAAGTAGAAGCTACAAGCAATGGACTTACTTTGCTCCCATACTTTTTTGATAGTTGATTTAGAACATCATTGCATTTGTCAGATATTTCAGTTGAGAAAACATCATTAAACCACTGAAGCACAAAACCAAAGCAAATTAAACTGTGTATTGAAATGATCATATGAAAATACTTGTAAAACCATATTCAGAACAAAAGAACATATATTTACCTCTGTATACTTTCCTAACCGCAATGATCCTAGAACATCCAAACTTTCATTTGAAGATAAGGTAGGTATACAAGGGAGGGCCTGATGGAAAAAAAAAAAAAAAAAAAAAAAGAATGATAGCATGACATGGTTAATTGTTGATTTAATTTTAAAATCAAGTATAGAGATATGGCTAGTGCAAATACACATAGCAAAAAATATAGTATAGTGTCATTAATTCATAAAACAATCTTAAGTAGGAAATGTGAGAGATTATGCTGCATTTTGGTAAAAGGCACATGAAACGAAATACTACACAATCAACATGACCAAGTCTAAAGTTATCAAAATGCTGATAATTGGATTATCAGCTCACGAACAGACTAGGCATTTACACTCTGGGGTAACCCATGGTATAACTGACAAAAAGTCGCAACTTTATAGTTCATCTGGAAAGTCAGAATAAGGATACACTGAATAATGTAGCCCTACCAAGCTTGAAAACTAAAGTCATTCAAGTATTCATTTTTGTTCTCATAAATATTACCACTGGAATTCTGAAGCAGTGGAAGGATGAAACTTCGCAAGTTCTTTGAATATTAAAATCAGTGATGCCAGAAAATTAAGACATTGTCAAATTACCGTTAGAATTAGATTGAAAGAAAGAAAAAGATGTATCACCATGAAGCAAAAGGCAGATGATTGATTTAAATATTTTCTAGGTGATTACCGGTTTTAAAGAAATTCTATTGGCAGGAGAGGATCCTAAAATTGCTGCATACCTGACAAATGGATAGTACTGTTAGTAGAAGAGATCACAATCCCTATTTAATGAAATAAAAAGTAAATATAGTAATGATTTCTCTAGCAACTAAACATGTAAATAGAAAAGTATTAAATGGAGAAAAGGATCAGATTTATTTTAGAAAATAGAAAAATATAAGTAATGCATTGTCTGTGAGTAAGGACAGGATCAGATGCAGCACACATAATATTGAAAATAACTCAGAACCAGCATGATCAGCTTACACAAGTATGGCATCTTCAACAGTTGCTGTGATAGGTCCAATGATCTCCACAGTCCCAGAGTCACATAATGACCTAAAAGAAAGAAAGAAAGAAAGAAAATAAATAAATAAATAAATATATATATATATATATATATATATATATATTTCAGAGACTCGAAGATGAAATATATTTCAACCTCAAAAAGGTTTCCTTTTTCTTTATAATAAATTTCTTTTGATGATGAAGATGTCTATCATGAAAGGAATTGATTAATGTTTATTTCTGCAGAGAACAATTGTATCATCAAATCTAATCTATCAAGTAGAACTAAAAAATACCGCATTCCTTTTCTTCAATCCAACAGGATAAGTACAACCCAACTCAACTAAACCTTAGTTCCAATCTCGTTAGGCAGCTAAATGGATATTGTTTTTCTACTTGATTCTATGAAGTGGCAAATCCATCATGAACCTTTTAGCCATCACATCATTCTTGATAACTTCAATCAGGGTAAGTTACCAATACCTTACCACTATACCTCATATGTAGGCCTACATCAAACATATCCAATCCATCTTTTAAAACCTTCTTAAGGTAAATAGGATAAGCTCTTTTTATATGAAAAGATATGTATGGAAGAAGCTTAACAGTTTGACAAGAGAATGATTAACAAAGCTACAAATGCAACTATACATTGAGCTTACCCACTAATGTCAGTCCGCCCATATGTTGTCTTCAAGCCAACCACACCGCAGAGGGAAGAAGGAATCCGAACTGAACCTGCCTTTGCCATCAAAACTCAAGCTTCAACAACTATAACAATTTTAGAAGACTGAACAAGTTGATTCACAAAAGCCTGATGCGTTATAAATTGTACAACCTCCACCATCTGTTCCTAGTGCAGCAGAACACAACCCAGAAGCTACAATTGCTGCAGGGCCTGAGGATGATCCACCAGTGTACCTTTCTGGGGCATGTGGGTTTCTTGTTGTCCTGTCATGCAAAATATCGTAACTTATGCAGAACTTGATATACACACATATAAACATGCACATATAAATATATGTCGAAGAATATATGGTTTCCACAGCTGGGAAGGAAGAAGGTAAAATGTACTCTCCACACTACTTTATCTACATAGCCATGTCATATTCAGGAAGCAGCAATTTGACATTAATGCAAAATATTAGATTAAGAAGGATTACCATAGCAATCGCTGAACTGAATACAACATCCCACCCAACCCCAAAAAAAACTAGGATCCAAGGGAAAATATGTCTGGAAAAGTAAATAAGGTGCACCAGCAGAAAGCATTGCAACTGGAAACACAAAGCATTTTATTGATAACCGAATTGGACACAATATATATGATCCAGTACAAGTAGCACATGAAAGATGAGCTATTTCCTTTAGACTGATTATAAGACTTAAATGGTAGATGAAAAACACAGATAAATCAGATAAAATCTAAAATAAGGGAATCAAGCTGTAGACTCCAGTACAAGTAAATACATGAAATGTACTGACCAAATTTTTTTGCAAAAGCAACTTCCTGTTCACAAGTTCACTTCAGGCTTTGGATACAGAAAACGAAAGTTTTTTACTGTTACTTGCAGTTTCTGGGTTAAACCTACCCATAATTGGGATTGTTTCCTGTTGTACCCAGGCCCAACTCATGCATATTTGCCTTCCCAACCAAAATCACACCACAGCTGCGTATTCGTGAAACAGAAATTCCATCTTTTTCTACTTCATAAACCTCATGAAGCCACGTTGTAGCACCTGTAGATATCATTGATCATTTAAATGAACCTGGCAAAGAGATTGGTCGAAAACGGACAAGTCAGAGACCTACCCTTTGTAGTATGAGGGTAGAGATCAATGTCATCCTTAATTGCCACAAAAATCCCATCCAAGATTGACAATGGGTTTCCTGCATAACCCCACTTGAATAAGGAACTATCCCAAATGGAAGACTTTTGTCAACATAAAATGACACCACTAACAGTGGCATGCTACTGAGTTACATAACGTCATAACTGCAACTATGGTAAAATGCTTATTAAACCATTTATGAGTATAAATATGTGAAGAATCCAATTACCTTCCTCAAATCTTTGTGTGGAAGCTGCAGCTTGCTTTCTAACCTCATCAGGCTTGAAAGATATCAATAGAGGTGCTGTTGGGTTCTTAGCATCAAACTCCTCCATGGCAGAGATGAAGCGCTCAGCAACCTGTAGTGAAATGGCTGCTCATTATTCCTAGACTGGATAAAAATATAAAAGGATGGAGATCTAGAAACTGTAAGTAACTTACCACTGATGGAGTTGTGAGCTTCAATCTATATGCATGTGCATAGTCACGAATCTTCCAGTAGCGGAATGGTGCAGTCAAATCAGAACTCCAGTTGCTAGCAGGATCATAATATGGGAGACACTTCAAGGCAATGTCAACTCTATCTTGAGGTTTTCCATCTTCCTCCAATAAAGATACACAAGGCTCTGGCTCTAAATTCACATGTTGCAAGTACAGAGTCAATGCCAAGTTTATAGGCCTTGTAATCGTAAATCACAAAAGAAATGCATGATACCTAATTTTCTACACAAAGGGTTATCTCAATCAATAATATTTGCCATTACTGGAAAAGATTGGACAAAGCTATACAACTAACAACTCAATCAACCAGCAAATATAAATGGAGCATTTGATATACCTACACCTACTCATTTAAATGAAATTGAAATAAAAACATAATGTGAACAGATGGAATATCATAATACACATTAATTATCAGTATACAGACAGAAAAGAAAAGACAGAAATTTCACAAAACCTTGAGGTGGGAACTCAGGCTTAAACATAGGAGGCTCTGGTATGACAGTGTTCCTCAACATCTGTCAATCACAAATAAACAATTTTCAAAACTTATAGACACCGCCAGACAAAAGACAAACTGAAAACTGCCAACATTGAGAAGCGAGCTGCAAACACTAATCAGACCTCCACTACTCCGTTCTGGTTCTTCATGTAATCCATAATCAATGATCCAACCACTGGCGCCTCAGCTAACTTGACAAACAACTTCAACCCAAAACCAGTCAAATGCGGAGCTGCAAATTCAAGCCACCACACCAAATTCAACCAAGCAACAAGAAAGTCAGTAACATCATAGATACATGGAATTAAAACAGCACGATTTCGCTCCCATAAAACATCAGTAACCTTGAATGTTTTCCGGTATGTACTTCACCGCCGTCAAGTCAACTTCACTAGCCGGCAACATCACTCTCTTCTTCCCCATCTTCCAATAAAATCTAATCCAATCAATCAAAACTACCAAATCACCAGAAGAACATGAAGGATAACCAACACACACACACACATACAAATCACACTCCACTCATGTTCTCAGAAATCAGAACAGAAACATATACACACATATACGCATAAACGCAGAGAATAAACTGAACAGACCTTCGACTTATCGAATCGCTACGATATCAAACCAAAAAATTAAGAAAGTACGCTCACGTTCTCACAATAGAAACTCACATATACATATACATATGCATATACATATACATTTACGCATAAACCGATAAAACGCAGAGAATATATCGAACATACCTTTGAATTATCGAATCGCTAGGAGACAAGACAACTTGGAGCAGTTATCGAGGAGAAGAAGTGAGAAGGCTACGTTTTACAGTGATGTAGAACTGTAGAAGTGTTAATGCGCGGCTATAGCGATAGGTTGGTACTGGTCGATTCGGGAAGTTATTGAAATTCAATTTGGAGTTGGGAAGTAGGAAAGAGTTGGTGAAGAGTTTGCGCATTTGGTCAGCGCGCTATGGCCGGCTTGTTCCCAGTCGTCGTCGCGCTAATCGCCATCCGCCAACTGCCTCATTAAGCTGATGAGAAGCGGGCATTGCCATGATTTGCTCAGCTATAAATCCTATAATAGATAGACTATTTTGGCACATGTGAATGAATATATGAAAAATATCTTTTTTTTTTACACCACTAGATATCCACAATTACGGGCGTTTGGTTGGAAGAAAGGAATTAGGGGGAAATGAATTGTAATTCGGTGGGAAAGAATAAGGTAGGAATTACGTTGTTTGGTAAAGGGAAATAGAATTTAGAAGGAAATAAGTGGTATAAAGACTAAAATATCCTTGTGTAATAATAATAGTAATAACAACTAAGGGTAGTAATGTCATTTCATATGTTTTTCATTTCTCAAATTCATTGAATTGCAATTCATGGGGGTACCTCATGAATTGCAATTCAACAAAATGAGGGTATTGCAATTCTGCGGAATTGCAATTCCCTCCAACCAAACAATGTAATTGAGTCATCTACTGTATTGCAATTCAACTACAGCTAAATTATAGTGAACCAAACGCTTTGCTATATCATAGATTATGATCTATCTTGTATTGTGAATTGTGATTCAGTCTAAAAATAACATTTTATGTACTTGTAGTTTACAGATTATGTACATGCAATTAACTGTTTCTGTACATGTAAACAAATTGAAAGTGTATTACAAACACATAATAACATGACAACTACAAACACTGTTAACTGCAAGTATAGAATATGATAACATTGTAGTTCCGCTTCTTGCAATGAAGAAAGACTTGTTGTAGATCGTCGGTTAGTCCAACCAAGAAAGACATGGGAGTTTTTAGGTGCTTTGATTCTTTTTCTTAGTAAGATAAAACTAGTTGGATGAAAAGAGTGCTCTTAAAAGCAGAGTACACTTATCTTATATATGATACCAATATCATTATAATACAACAACTAAAGCAAGCCCCACCACACTGAATTATGAACTTTGAGCCTCCAGGAGGATCAAGGCAGAATTCTATTCATTTCCCCTTCGTCTGGGCGAGAAAGGACTCTGACTCTTTTATACTAGAGGATTAGTCCCATTTCGTCACAATTGATCCACGTCCTACCCGAGCTTAGAAAGCTATCTTACTAAGGTGAAGAATTTCTTTATTATTGCACGAGCTAAGAAAAGATACACAATCTATTATCTAATTAAGATGTTATGTGCCTACAATTTGTTTACAAGTTCAAAAATGGTTAACTACAAGTACATAATGTATTAACGGTAGACACATAATTTTAGACCAGGTTTCACAATGTAATATGAACTCTGCTCCATGCCTACATGGTATAACAATTGGTCCTGAGTATGCCATAATTATAGGAGGCACGTTAGAGCTCGTACCATACTAAGAATAATTCTCGTTTGCACTGGGCAAGCCAAATTAAAAGGCAAAGTGCTAGTCATATTATTTGTACTTCTCGATTATAGTATATCTCTCAAGTTTTTTTTACTTTTATGGTCCGTTTGGAAAGCAGGAAAATGACTTCTGAAAAATGTTTTTTGGAAAATGAGTCATTTTTTGAAAAACATTTTCCTTTCCAGTGTTTGGTTGCATTCTGGAAAACTATTTTTGTGTGTTTGGTTCATTTTCTGGAAAATGAGTAGAATTGTATAATTAAATATTTTAATTATTTTATTTAGAATATTACAACATGTATAATAATATATAATAATATAATAATAATTTTAAATATAATAAAAAAATAATTAATAATATATCAAAAATATTATGGTGGTGGTGGTGGTGTAGTGGTAGTGGTGTTATTTGTTATATAATAATAATAATAATAATAATAATAATAATAATAATAATAATAATAATAATAATAACTGGTGGCGGCGGCGACAGTGGTGGTGTGATGGTGGTGGTGGTGGTGGCGACGATGGTTGCGGTGGCATGGTGGTGGTGGTGGCGGCGGTGGTATGGTTGTGGTGGTGGCGGCAGCGGTGGTGTGATGGTGGTGGTGTGGTGGTGGTGGCAATGGTTGCGGTGGTATGGTGGTGGTGGTGGCGGCGACGGTGGTTGCGGTGGTATGGTAATGGTGGTGGTGGCAGCGACGATGGTAGTGGTGGTGGTGGTGTGGTGGCAGTGGTATGGTGGTGGTGCGGCGGCGACGATGGTTGCGGTGGTATGGTGGTGGTGGCGGCGACAGTAATGGTAGTGAGGTGGTGGTGGTATGGTGTTTGATGATGTTGGTGGTGGTGTGATGTTGGTGTAAAAGTTGGAAAATGACTTCCCCAAAAAAAGGGGAAGTCATTTTCCTCCAAAACAAGCATATTTTCCAAAGTCAACGGAAAATGATTTCCGTTGACTTGATTTTCCAGGCACATCCAAACAATGGAAACTTGAAAAATGATTTTCAGAACTTATTTTTCAGGTTTCCAAACACACCCTTAGTCCCATGACGGGAGGATTATTTCTATTTTTGGTCCTTAACTATTAATTTTTTCATATTTGATCCCATAATTATTGGAGTCACTTTAATTTCCAGTAATCTTCTATTCTTTCCCATGTTGTCCATAGTTCTCATAGCACCATGGATTCTAAGAGAAAAAATTTAGGGTTTCTATAGCAAATTGGGGACGCGTTGATGTGTTTTGGGAGGAAATTGGCATTGATGTGTTTTGGAAGTAAGAGAATTTACATATTTATCCATCTAGCTCCGTTAATTTTAACAGCAATATGAGGTGAGAGACTAAAATGACCACTAAATAAATAGTATAGGGACTAAATAGGATCACATATTTTCTCAAAAAAAAATAGGGTCACATATATAATTAAGGGACTGCGTTAGCTATTCTAATATAATTGAGGGACCAAAATAATAATTTTTCATGAAGGACAAAGTTGTCATCTTCTATGACATTTTTAACAAGATTTAAACAACCGTAAGACTAAATGTAAAATATTTAATAGTCATTGACCAAATATGAAAATGATCCAATAGGTGTGGAGTAAATATGAAAAAATTAATAGTAAAAGACCAATTATGAATATATATATATATATATATATATATATATATATATATATATATATATATATATATATAATTGTTTTGTCTAATTAATTTATAATAGGATAATGACGTGTATTCTAATGAGTAAAACTCCTGTCACTTGTAGTATTTTATTGGAGAAAAAAAATTCAAAACATTGACCCACTTTTTTTATGAATGAATTAAAGTGTGTCACATCAATTTAGAGTAGTAAAAATGAAATAAAAACATTGACCCATTTTTTTTATGAATGATTTAAAGTATGTCACATCAATTTATAGTAAATGGAATAAAAAGTGAGAGTATGTGTAACATTACTCTTTATAATATTGTTAGACTTATATATACATTAACGGTGGGTAGCAATGACATGATTACTAAATAGGCAATTCAAGAATAAGAATTCAACCTAAATAAATAAATCACATGAACATATTGAATATGGCAAGGGTGCCTAATAACAATACTTCAAGTGATCAATATTCCAAGAAAATAAGATTTGGAGAAAAAAAAAAAGCTCAAAATAAATAAATTTCTTTAAATTTGGTACTGAATAGAGCAGATTGTTCATCAATAAAATGCAAGGAGAAACCAATCAACAGTTAACATAGGGTGTGTGAAGTACAAACATTTTAGCAGCTCAAAATCTGACTGGAGCCACTGTTCTTGTGGTAGACCAGTAGCAACCAGAACTATTCTAGTGTGACAATCTTCATTGAAAAACAGCAGGAAGGAAATCCTGAAGCCACCTGTAAACAATTCTAAAAAGGACTAATTATAGCCTCCTAAGCATATAATTACCAAGAGAGATGTCTCTGTAGATCTCAGTATGTTCTGTATCATCGAGCACGAATATAACAACCAATGAATATGGATGGTATGATGGTCTAATTCCCCTACTGCTGCTTCTTCAAAGCAAGAAATGTGTCGCCAAGTTGAGATTCACAAGCAGTGTGACCATCGGGTTCCAAAGCTTTGAGGAACGGTGCTGTCAGGTTAAGGCTTGATAAAATGCCGAATACCTTGCTGCAGAATTTTCGAACGTCTGCTCTTCTGGACTGCTTGTCGGGCATGTTTGTCACGAGAACCTGGATTAGATGAGAGAGTTTGCGGAGCTTGCCTTTCAACGTTTTCTTTGATGCTTCCTGGTTGGTTTGATCAGCGTTTGCAGGCACCAGTGACTTTAATGTCTCGAGGATTAGATCGAGACCTTCAACTTGCCGGAACTGCAACTTTGCATTGCTACATTTCTCTAAGAGGAATTCAAAGAGGTGATGACCAACCCATGGTCTTCTTTTGAAAATTTCCTTCAAAAAGTCGGACTTCATTTGAGATTTTTTACTGTCGAAATAGGCTGCCACAACGCTCTTGAAAATATCCAAAGTTCTCTCAAGTTCGTTCTCCGGAAAGTTTCTACCATCAACTATCTTCAGAATCCAAAATGTAGAATTTTGTGCGAGTGAATTGATCATTTTGTATCGGTTCAAGGATACAGACTGCTTCTTCTTTGACAGATTGGCAGCAGATTTCTTCTTCTTGAATGGTCTAGCTGCCAATTTCAAGAACTTTTCTAAAATAGATTCGAGTAAAGGAAGCTGCACAGCTTCCCCTCTCGGGTAATCCTTTGCTTTAAATATCTTCTTTTGTAGTATCCCCCAAATACGTTGACTAAGCTGCTCACTACCTTCGGTGGCATTAGGATTTATAAATGCCTGGGCCAAATTCTGAAAGACTTTCAGCACTTGTGGCTCGCCTGCATAGTAACAATTTGGAATGCATTTAAAGACCATGTGTCAGTATCCAAGATTCACCCTAGAAAACCTGCTATTTATAGGAAAAGTAATTTACTACCAACATAACTACGACAACACTATCTAGAATCATAGTTAACAGCTATAGAATGCAATTGAGAATAGTTAATACCCGATTTGGTCCCTCGACTATTAGGATTTCACCACTTTGGTCCTCGACTTCCAGACTTGCTGAATTTCATCCCCAACTATGCAATTTTTACCTAAAATAGTCCTTTGTCCAAACCAAAATAGTCCTGATTAGGACCATTTTGGTTAACAATTGCATAGTTGGGGATGAAATTGAGAAAGTTTGGAAGTCGAGGGCCAAAGTGATGAAATCCTGATGTAAACTAGGCTCAAGGTAATATAAACTTGACAGAACAGCAAAGACTTGCCTGGATTCTCGTGTAGGTAAATCTCCAATAAGGAGAGAACACGAAGTTTGAAGAGAACAAGCTGGGACTGAGCAGTTTCACCACCAACTTGGTTCTTCTTTTCCTTGAAAATACGTGCAAGGTATGAATCCATCCGGAACATAGCATCATCATCCATTCCCTCATCAGATTCAGAATCATCAGAAGCATCCGGAAGTTCTGTGCTTGCAATCTCTGCTCCAACCACTGCCTCAGGGTCATCAGTCTGCTCATCACTTTCAGCTGTTTCACCGATCCCATCCTCATCAGGTTCCTCTTCATCTTCAATGTCAAGAAGATCATCATTATCATCATCATCTTCAGTATCTGTATCTTGATGTCTAGCTGGTTTAAGATCTTTCTTAATGACCCGCAACATGCGAACTAACCCATCATCCGTGATATCATTACAGAAATACTTGAAAGTCTGAAAAGATGTGATTGTGTTTGACTAAGTCAGTAAATGCTAAAGCACATAAATACGAAACAAATTAAATAAGCATTATTCATGTAAATGCATTTATAAATTATTATAAACAAGGGGAGCATAGGTATGTCCTTCAATCACTAGCTATTTCTCCCATTACTAGCCACTCAATAGTATAGATCGAGTAACAGTAATTTTGCATTTGCCTGTATAAGGATAGGAACAAAGCCAAGCTGAAGGCCATGACCTCTATCATATGCTGATAATGGAAAATCAGATAGGCTTTGCAACAAGCTTACCATCTTCAACATTACTTACAAAATTTATGTTTTAGATAATAAACTTGAAAGAGAACTACGATGTTAGACACTTTGAAATGATGAAGATAGAGAGAGGATGAAATATGCAACTGCAGTTTATTGTCAATAAGAAAATCGAGGAAAAAAATTATTTTCCAACATTCACCTGCTCAATGGCAGTCCTCAAGGGAGCCGATGACTGTGGCAGAAGCGAAAGCATGGTATCGACAAGCACATCCATTAGTTCAGGTGCACCATTTTCATTTGATTCATCCTCTCCAGATGAGCCAAGAAGGTCAAAGGAGCCAAAAGTTTTCTTACAGCATATAACAAGCTCAGAGGCAGCTTCAGAGAACTCCCCAGGTCGTAGTAGGATTTGAAGCAACAGTTGGATGAGCAAGTACCTCATCGCATGACACTTGTTTAAATCCATACTTGAAACAGAATGTCTCTCCTATCAACATTTGGAGTCAGAGGAAACAATATAAGCTTGCATAAATAACAGGAGAGCTAGCATAGAAGGGTGCTTAAAATCAGAAATTGTTTTTTCCCCCATAAAAAGAGAATGCACAACCTTTAGTTCACCACAAATAGAACCCAGAAAATGAACATAATAAAACAAGATATCAACTTGTGAGATTAGGTTTAATATTAATTAAATAAAAGATATATACTCAAATGTATGAAAAAAAAAAAAACAAAAAAAAAACAAAACAAAAAAACAAGAGAAATATTACATAGTATGGCGTGCAAATGCATTAAATAAAATGCCAAACCTCTCTTAAGAGTAGAGCTTCCATAGACTGCAATTCTTTGAATGCTTGTTCATCATCATCATTCAAGGACCTGTATAGTGAAACCGAAGGAATACTTCGTAATGTGTTTACAAAATGCATGAAGTAAGATCCCAAATCATTTGCTTCAGCACCACCTGTCACTGCATGAGATCCCTCTACCTTTTGAGCACTTGCAAGCAATGACTGTAGTTGCTCAATGCACATCCTACATAAAGCACTTGAGATGGCTGACTTTGGCCACTTAAACTTTTCTTGCAATTCAAAAGACGTAACTTCAGACCCCAGAGTGGAAGAAAAGAGACCTTGAACAGCCAAAAACTTCAAAATTTCCTTTTGCAACTTGAACCTTGCATTTTGGTCTAATTCTGAATGCTTTAGAACACCCGGAAGAGACTCTATAACCCAACTTTTCAAAAGATCAGAGAATCCTAATGCCCCATTGGAATCCTTATCCTCTACTGAACCTATTTCTGAATTGTCATCAGTTGTTTGGCTCTGATCTGAAGGTTCTTCTGAAGCATGCCCTTCATCCAGAAACATGCTTGTCAAGCTCCGGAATAAGCACATGCAGCCAGATTCATTCTTAAACTCCACCATCAAATTCTTTACTGTTTTGGTCCTGGTGATAGTATCAAATTTCCCATTGCTGTGTTTTTGCAAAGCCTCAATAACAGCCACTCTTCTCTCATCATCATGTTTTGCCCATTCAGATAATTCTTTCATAAAATGGTCTGCAACTTTGAAAAGCCAAGAATCTTTAGTCGAAAGAACATCCATCAAGCACTGGACAAGTTTGTGAGACAGAACAACGTTGGCATAATTCGAAGGCAGCTTTGGTAGAAGCAACAGCATAACATCAAATGCTAAGCTTTTGCGGTCATGGGATGATGAGAGAAGTGATCCTTCAAGAATGACTTCACAAAAGTTTCTAAGGTTCTTCTCAACATCCTCTTCTCCCTTGCGACTTTTTTTGTGCTTCTTTGTGGAATTTAAAACTGATGCCGGATCAACATCTTGCAAAACAGTATCAGGTAAAAGGATATTCACCAAGACAGGCCATACACTATGAACTCGAGGCTGACAGAAGGTAGATTCCTGTGTATCCCATAAAACTTAAAAAGTCAAAGCGCAGTCCATCTACTCAATTATAGACACTAGCTGAAGGAAGAATATATTACAAGAGGAATTCAAAAATCACCTTTAAGCAAGTGGCAATATAGGACAAATGGTCAGCAGAAAACAGGCTACTCAAGCTATACGGAGAAGGGAGAAGCTTTCCAAATGTTTTATCAACTCCAGCTTTCTCTTGCATTTTGAGAGCCAAGAGCAATGCATCAGGATTTCCTACTTCAGATGCACCTTCAAACCACTCCAGAAGTCCAGGAGCTTCAAAAACATGATTTGGCAATGCTTCAACAGGTAACTGGATTACCAGAAAACAAGAAGTTAAAGTTAAAGCATTAAAATTTTAAAATTAAAAATATGAAGATAATAAGATCATATAACCAATCAACTGATCCCTCCTCTCCTCTTCTTCTTTTAATAAGTCCATCCAATTAACATCACAATATTGACCCTTCCCCATCAGTGTCTTTAACTAAGTAAATAGTATATTCCTGATTATGGGTGATGAGTCAATAAAAAGTGACCCAATAAGCAACCATAAGCCCTTTGGAGCCATCACAAGAGCATGCAAAAATATTTCATTTAAAAGATGTGAAAAATCATGACTATTGACTAAATGCCTCCCACATATTTACGAAAGGATGAAGTACCTTCTCAACCAATTCCCAAATAATTGAGACAGCAGGTTCTTGTAAATACCGCTTCTTATTTGCTAGCAAGATTAAAGAACCAATAAAATCTTTGATATATGGAGTATCTTTATCTTTAATCCACTCTTCGGTTAGTCTTCCTGATCTTGCAATAGCTCCATAAGCAAACAAGCGGCCTAACAGGGAATCCCTTACTTCCTACACAACCAACTTAGCAATTCACACAAGGAAATCTCTAAAGAATAAAAAATAAAAAAAATAAAAAAATTGTATTGAGTACATGAAAGTAGTGATTTTGAATTTGCTAACCTGGCCCTTCATTGAAGAAGTAACCTCAACCAAATCAATAATTAACTTCAACAGAGAGTCCATTTTGATGCTAGGAACTGCACCGACTAAAATACTCAATCCTAATGCAAATCCTTGTCTTGCACACTGCAATTGATAAAATTCAGAGAATGATAAAATCAGATTTATAAAGAAAAAGATATTATTGGCCAAAAAAAAAAAAACAAAAAAAAAAAACTATGGCCATTTCTCATTCAAACTGAAACCAATAACAACTTTAACATTAGAACTCCAAGAAACCAAGCATGAAATCTGACTGATGAATATTCACCTTTATCCTTGTCTACACTTTCTTCACACTGAAATTTACAATATTATCCCACATTCCAGATACTCTCCATATATTTTATAACAAGTGTGCATTGAAACACATACTATACTATAGTGTCACTCCTTTAAGAATTTGATTATTATGGACATATTAGGTGTCTAACTGAGATCCTTTAGTAACCCAAAAAAAATGATAAATTACAAGAGAACTCATATAATGCAACTTTTTTAACACTGTAAAGTTAAGAGTATAATAAAGAATAAATTTTTCCCTTGCACTTGGTTAAAGGATGGCAGTTACAAAGATTTCCGAACAATAATATGCTGAAACGCACCTCTCTTGATGAAGAGACACCGCGAATGAGCCTCCGAACGGCGTATCTCAATGACGGCGCACATTTATTCAACCCATCACCCTTATCAGCTTCCAATTTCAACTCACCATCAATACTTTCCTTATTCTCGAGCTCATCATACGCCTTCTGCACTTGCCGCAACTCCGTAACCAGCATCCCAGCTGCAGCTTCCCTGACAGAAGAATCAGCAGCGGCAAGTTCCTTAAACACGCCAATGTGAAACTCAGGCAAAACTGCGCCGCTACTACTGGGAGAAGTATCCGCCTTGTCGTCATCTTTGAATTCGAAAGCCATCTGTTTGGGCTTAGGCTCCGCGTTCTCGGATTCTTCCTGGTGCCTCTCTTTGTCCCTTTTCCTCTTCTCCTTTTTGGTCTCCATTGGATTGGTGGAAGAACTCTTCTTTGAGGTTGACGGAGCATTACCCTCCTCTTCTGGTTCAGCTTCTTTCCTCTTCTTCTTCATTTTCTTTGTCGACGGCTCGGAATTAACATTCTCCACGCTTGGATTGTTCAATTCGTCTCCGGACTCTGCAACTCTTTTCTTCCCCATCTATCCGAACCAAAAGAGAAGCTAGGTTGAGATCGTTTCGTACTGGTGTGGTGCCTGAGGGAGGGAGTGAAGGGAAGACAAACACACAAACCCTATAGGGTTTATGCATTGTAGGGTTTTTAGACAAAAACGGGCCAGACCCGACCCAAGATTTTAGTACATTCTCCGAATTCGAATTGGTTAGGGACTCCTTTTTGGCAAATTATTATGTAGACCCGATTTATGTACTGAATGTTGGCAAATTATGCTATGGACTCGTATTTACTATGTGCATGGTGATAAGGTTTAAATTGGCCACTGAACATAACTTTAAAATGCAATTAGGCCACTGATTGAAAAAAAGTATAATTAGGCCACTGAACACTTCAAAAATGTGCAATTTCACCTGATAGCAGGTTACCCTCAATTTTAGCAGGTTATTTGTTTACGTGGCAGTTGAGTTGGCATTTTTAATAAATTTTAATTAATTTTTAATAAATTTTAATAATAACTTTTTATTAAAAAAAAATTAAAAATAAAAACCACTTTATTTTATTTTTTATTTAATTTTTTCCAATTTTTTATAAAATTTATTATTAAAATTAATTATTAACAATTATTTAAAAATTATTAAAAATGTCAACTAAGCTGCCACGTAAGCAGGTAACCTGCTAAAATTGATGGTAACCTGCTATCCGATAAAATTGCATACGTTTGGAGAGTTCAGTGGCATAATTGCATTTTTTTGAGTGTTCAATGGCCTAATTGCACTTTTTTTCCATTCAGTGGCCTAATTGCATTTTCAGGTTACGTTCAGTGGCCAATTTGAACCTTATTCCTAATTTTTATATTGTACATTCATAAAATATATACTGTAAATTCATAATTTCTATACTACACCTTCATAATTTCTGTACTGTATGAATCTACATTATAAATTTTATGAATCTACAGTATAGAAATTATGAATCTACATTATAAATTTTATGAATCTACATTATATAAATTATGAATATACAACATGGTGGACACGGGTCCATAGCATAACACTCCCTGAATGTTCACATTTACATATTGAATGATGTTCACAATTTGAATTATGAACATTTAATATGTAAATTGTGAATATTCAATATATAAATGGTATATTTTGACTTGGAAGAAGGTGGACTTGCGCCCATAACATAACTTTTGCTTCTTCTTTTTTTAGTATCATCGACTTTATTACAGTGTAGTATCTGTTTATACATACTTTCTTAATCTACTGAATCATAAATTTGAACCTGTGACCTTCCAATATTTAGGCAAATTATTGTGTGGACCATAACAAAATTTACATTTTTAATATACTAAATATACATTATTTATGTACTGAATATACATTATATAATATAATGTACACTCAGTACACAATATAATGTACACTCAATACACAAATAATGTACATCTTCTAAATACAATGTACATTTTAATATACTAAAAGTATATTATTTTTGTACTGAATATACCTTATTTTACAATATATAAAATATGGTCCATACAATAAAGATTGCAATATTTACTTGCCAACCCATCACACATACTTAGGCCCCAGGCAATGGAAATACAAGCTAACCCATTAGCTAAAAAAAATAACTTATTTAACTTATTCTATTGTTTACATTTGTTATAATTGGACATCTTTTTTTTAAAAGCCAAAAGAATCAGACTATATTAGCCATACTAAGCAAAAGAAAGAGAGGAAGATCATCCCTCCAAACAGAACGCTCCAAGCTTGCGCTTATATGTTTAGCTAGAGCATGAACCGCTCGATTTGCATCCCTGCTAACATGTTTAACCACAGGATTTGACATGAAAGTAAGTAACCGATTACAAGATAGCAACACAAAACCAAGATAAAAACGAAAAGTACTAGCATGTCTTAAACTTGAAACTAAAACCAAACTATCTTGAACATAAAGTAACTGCAGTGTAACCATTGTCCTTCAACCATGATAAAGCTTCACACATTGCCAGTGCTTCGGCCAAGATAGGATCATACGAACAAGTTAATGGGCCATTTGCCGCTGCCATAAAGGTTCCATCCGCCTCATACACAATGAATCCATACGAGGGTGCATGCTGTGGGCCATGAAAACCTGCATCTACATAACAGATTACTCCTGCAGCTGAATGGGGGTCTGGAATCGGTTCTGCTACCTGAAAAGGCAGGTTACGAACATGCTGCTGAAAACTGATCTTCCACGCCTCCCACCTAGCAAAACTACCACGTAGTAGTTTTTGCGGATATGGTAAAAACCCTTCCCATACTGCGGCATTCCTGGAAGTCCATATGTCATATAAAAAGCCACAAATCCTTCCTTTGGTGTCTGGAGTGATGGCCGGTTCGGCAAGCCAACCCTCCACCCATTGCTTAAAATTCCTGCCGTTAAAAGATGGAATAGGCAATTGAGATAAAGACCAAACATGAGATGCAAAAAAACAGGAACATAAAGCATGCATAACATTTTCCTCCTCCAATCCACATGACGGGCATACATTAACAAGATCCACCATGCGCACAATCAAATTATCTAACGTAGGCAGAATGTTCAACAAGGCTCTCCACAAGGAAGATTTTCCACTTAGGCGGAACCTGTAACCTCCAAAGCATTCCCCAAACCTCCGAGTTTGGGGTATTCTGTTCAACCAACCTTCTATACCCATCTTTTACTGTGTAGCATCCCCTTATATCCCGTTCCCAAAACCACATGTCCTTATAATCCGCATTAATTGGCAGCTGTTTAATTAACACAACATCTCGAGAAGCAAAAAGCTGATTAAGTAAACCATCATTCCATCTTTTAGCATCATTATCAATCAAATCCGCAACCAGCAGGTCATGATTGACACCCTGGTGATTCAGACCCACATAGGGGTCGTGCGCATCAGGTAGCCATGGATGTGACCAAACTTTAGTAGTCCTACCATCCCCAATCCTCAGCCTGCACCCAGACTTAACCAACTCCTGGCCAGCCATTATGCTTCTCCAGACATAGCTCGGATTACCACCCAAAACAGCTTCATAAAAAGTAGTAGAAAGATAATACATAGCTTTAAAAACCTGCGCCAATAAAGAGTTAGGGTTCGTTAACAATCGCCACCCTTGCTTAGCCAGCAAAGCTACATTAAATTCATGCAAGCGTTTAAAGCCTAATCCACCGTACTTCTTCGGCACACACATTCTGTCCCAGGCTAACCAATGAATACTATTATCAGCTCATTTCCGCCCCCACCAGTACCTGTTCATCAACATTTCAAGAGCAGCACAAAGAGTTTTAGGGAGTAAATATATGCTCATTGTATATGTGGGCATAGCCTGCGCTACACTTTTCAGAAGAACCTCCTTACCAGCCTTTGATAACAGCCTCTTGTTTCAAGAACCGAACCTCTGCTTCAACTTCTGCTTAATATATGCAAAGACTGCCTTTCTGTTCCTGCTTACCACTGAAGGCAAACCAAGGTACTTACCAAAATCATCTGCCTGGGCAACCCCCAAAGATCCTGCAACGAGATCCCTATCACTATCAGTTGTATTACGGCTAAACGTAACACCAGACTTGTGAAAATTTACCGCCTGCCCCGAATAAGCCTCATATACGCCCAAGCACCTTTTCAGATTAGCTTTAAAGAAAAGCAAACTGTCATCTGCAAAAAACAAATGAGAGATAGGCGGCGCCCCCCCGGGCCACCCTACAACCATGAATAAGTCATTTAGACTGAGAATCCTGCAACAACAACGACAGACCCTCAGCACATATAATGAATAAGTAGGGAGACAAGGAATCACCCTGTCTTAGCCCCCTAGTTGGGATTATCTCCTCCGTTGGAACGCCATTTACCAGGACCCTATAGCGCACAGTCTCAACACACAACATCACAAGCCTAACCCACCTTTCATCAAACCCCAATCCCAACATCATCTGCTGTACAAACGGCCACTCCATCCTGTCATAAGCCTTAGCCATATCAAGCTTTAAGGTCGCCCAACCAACCTGCCCTACCTGCTTCCTCCTCAAATAATGACCAACCTCAGACGCAATAAGGATGTTATCTGAGATTAAACGGCCAGGCAAAAAAAGCACTTTGAGAAACTGAAACAGGTTTCATACGGTTTGCTAGCATTTTTGCCATTATCTTATAATGGCACATTACATAAAGCAATCGGTCTCAGGTCAGAAACAAACTCGGGGGTACATTTCTTGGGGATCAAAACTATGTTCGCATCATTCAAATTAGCAGGAAAAGAATACTGCGTAAGGTAATTAATAACAAAATCAGTAACATCCTTACCAGTTACATCCCAGAAAGTCTGGTTATAATTGGACATCTTATTTGCCCATTTGCAAAAATTTACCATTATGTTCAAGTCATTAATTTAAACAAATTTTGTACGAAAATATTTATAATCTTTCTAATGTTTTACAAGCTATTATAAATGAGTGATACTTAATGCACATATTCAAACAGTGATTGTGATTTTTTTCGTCACAAAAAAAAAAAAAAAAAAAAAAAAAAATGCCAATGACACGATGACATTATCAAATTGCCAATAGAGACACTCAAACGTTACTATCAAAGCACATTTGTCAATGTCACGATCAAATTGCCAATAGAGACTCAGACACTCATCAAAGGTTACTAACTTACTAATTACTATCAAAGCCTGGTAGGGAATACGTCAAAATTCAATTCAAATATGCTTAAAACAAACTCAGATATCAAAAAATTGCAATAAAGTATGGGTTATATGTTGCAGTCTAAATGCCCACAGAAATGCAAATCACAAAGCATAGTGACTATAAAATGTAAATCACAATATTTATTCATGCACTAAAAAACATTAGTTCACAAAAAGTCACCAGTCATTTCTACTGGAAATTTCACAAGATGCACACCCAGGTTCAGAACAACCAAGAACCACCAAGCTTCTGGGTTTAAGTACAAAATGCGGGAAACAGGATAGCAGAACATGAAGTAGAAACCTGATCTTTCTGAAGGGAAAATCCTAAATATTTATCTCATTCCTGCATGCTGCGGGAAGCCTTGTGCACAGGGTCTGGCATTTTATTTATTCCAGATTAAACTCCTTCACTTTGCTAGGAGAGAACCGATGGGACATTTTACATTCATTTCAATTTCTTTCTTCCGATTTTAGGAAAGAGGTATCCTGAAAAATCTGCCACTAAATGACGAACCCCATTTATCACATGATAGGCCATAGCTACTGCAGCTACCTCGAGAGAAAGTTGGCTGAGCTTTGATGTATAGTAGAAGAACTGGTAGAAATCACTGTAGCTGAGGCAAACTGAACCTAATTTCAGATAAAGAATATGAAAGCCAAAAGCAACACCGGCTAGGTAAGCTCCAGAGATTCTATGCAGAATAGAAGAAGTTGAAGTAGTCTGGGGCGTATAAACAGGAAGATGAGGTGATAATGGGCGAAGGACCTTTTTCCCTTCATCAGTTAGGTTGTCAGATGCGATTGTAGAGAAAGCCTGAAATGATGTTATTAAGAAAAGTGCAATTAGATTCCACACAGGGAGTCATTTCTCCAGATCAGAAGAAAATGAAGGAAAAAGTCATCAGGATCAAATAATACTGATGTTCTCCAAAGCATGACTACCCTTACCCGTTGAAACTCGCGATGTTTGGCTGGCATACCAACAAATAATCCTTTCTGGTAAGCAGCAGCCACAGATGGGGTGACCTAAGATATTTCAAAAAAATTTAACAATAGAAAGTGTTCACATAAGAGATATCTACAAGGGCAGTACAGCACAAACCAAAAAAAAAAAAAAAACACACACACACACACACACACACACACAAGCATTGTAAGCAATAAAAAAAGTAAAACTAAAAATAAAAAGAATTGATCCCAAAAGGAAAAACTCATCTTACCTTGTTCTCCTTATCAGAGCTATGGGAGTTCACAGTACTCAAGTCAATACCAGCAGCTTCATTTCCACTGGCTTTTGAACTGCATCAATATGAAAACATTATGGATGACATATAAACACAGGGGAATGAAAACAAAGGAAATTCATAAGTGTTTAGTTAAAGATACCTAAATTGCCTAGCAATACCAGCCCATCTAGTACCAGTAACTGATGATGCCAATGATGAATTGGTATTGGCAGTGAACTGCACATTGAATGTTGAATATAAATTCAGCTCAACAAATTAAAATAAATTATTCATGTTACATATCAAAATGAGAGACTGAAAGAAATTGACACAATTAACAGATGCTTTGGCAACATAGTGAAAGTAGAGCAGTGATCTTAAAAGGAATAAATTCCTCATTTATTTTCATGGCACTGGTACGTTCGGGAGTTTAGGTTGTCATCAAGCAAAACAAGGAGCTTACAGATTACATTTCTAAATGATCAATCATCTTAATTCTAAGATACTCCTCCAAATCTCTATTTCACCATACTATAAATCAAGGATCATCAAATCGAATGCATAATCATTGTTGTTGATGTCCGCTTACCTAGGTACCATTCACAGTAAGCCATTTTTTCTTTTGTAAAACTAGATTGGAGAGCTAGATGATTGTGATTATAAAAGAAAGGCTTGCGTTTGAGCTTTTTAGTTGTCTATTTAGTCTATTACTATCCTAGAAATCTAGAATGACTCCCTGGGAATAGATGACACCGATGGCAAATACAATAATGATGGTTATAAAAATAACACGTTCAATGAAACGTGAAAGCAAAATTTAACAGGTTCTTCACCCTCCAGAAGTACAATTAAGTAATTTTTTCCTCGCATAAAGGCATACGGAAAATCATGTCTTAGCGTCGAACAATAAAACCAGATCAAATATCAATATGAAGAAAACCCTAAATTTCGCAGCAATTACATACGGCAAAATCGTAAGATAAACCAAGCAGATAAAGATGGAAAACACCTCAGCATTGAACAGAGAATCAAATGATCCATTTCTAGATAAGAAATCGTCAGAAGACACCATTCCAACATCATACGAATGACCAAGGATTAAAATCTATAACATCAAAGAGTATAAAGCCAAAAACAAACTATATATATGTATGAAGAGCATACAGTTTTGTAGGCAGAGAGGGAAGAGGAAGCCAGATCGCGGCGGCGGAGGGATCTGAGCACGGCGGAAGTCGCCATTTGAGAAGTCTGCGTTTGCTCCCGTGAGGTATGTGGAGTGGTGTTGCTAATTTTTCCTCCGTATTTAACTTTCGGGATTAAGTAGATGCTTTTATGTTAAATATATTGTCATTAAAATGGCTAAATAGGTAGTACTCTCATTTATTTTCAAAAAAAAAAAAAAAAGGTAGTACTCTCATTTTATTTGTACTTTAGCCCATTTTTTCTTATTTTATTCATTTTGACTCAAGGATGGGAATTATTACTCAACCCATACCATTTACATTATCAATCCCTTTTGTGTTCCACCTTATTTTTATGCAATATTCTAACAAAACTGTAAAGAGTACATCTTGACTGATAAAAAATTAAAAAAAAAAAAAACGAACATTTGATCAAATTAATCAAAGACATAGTGGTTCATCCGAACTGTTACCCGATATATTTAAATGAGTGTGAAGTTGAATCATATCAATTTGAGTTTGAGGTTGAATCATATCAATTTTTACTCGAATAAGTCATCTTGCACTTTGACAGGAAAATCCTTAGCCCATCTTTATTCAAAGTTTTGGAAGGGATATACCGCGAAAAAATCTCAAAGGATCCTGTTACTTAAAATTCGTCTAACTTCTCAGTGACCGAATCTGAGCGATTTTTACCGCTTTCTCTTCTCTCCAGCCCTCTCAGACTAACCTAACATGATCTGCTAATCACTAATAGCTAATTGTCAAATAAGATCATATACTGCTCCAATCCGTATTTATTTATAACTTATATGTAAGTTATTGATACTTATAGTCTAGTATAAATGTATAATAAAGATGGAAAGGGAAAATGGCAATACTGCTACAAAAATTATAATGCAAGAATTGACAAAACAAAGAGTAACAAGAATAGATCAAACTCTGTAATAAAAATTGCTTTCCGTATGCAAAACTGTTCTGGTATGTATCTACTTCTTGACTTCTTCATACTCGGCCTCAGGGGGCTGCTCACTGCCTTCAGAAGAACCACCACCACCAGACATGTGCTGACCAATCTTAGAAACAGCTTTGTTTGCTGCATCAATCTTCGATTTGATATCATCAACGTTATCTCCGGCCATGGCGTTTCTCAGGTCCGACACAGCTGATTCGATTTCGGAAGTAACTTCCTTGGGAACTTTGTCTTTATATTCAGCTACACTCTTCTCTATACTGTAAATAGTAGTGTCTGCATTGTTCTTGATGTCAATTAAAGCCTTCTTTTCTTGATCTTTCTGGGCATGCAGCTCAGCTTCCTGCACCATTCTCTCAATGTCGGATTCTGAAAGGCCACCAGATGACTTGATAGTTATCTGCTGCTCTTTGTTGGTGGCCTTATCCTTAGCCGAGACTGTGACGATACCGTTGGCATCAATGTCAAATGTAACTTCTATTTGGGGCATGCCTCTTGGTGAGGGAGGAATCCCCACGAGATCAAATTCGCCTAGGAGTTTATTGTCGGATGCCATCTGGCGTTCGCCTTGCAGTACTTTAATGCCAACCTGAGTTTGGTTGTCAGCAGCTGTGGAGAACACCTGACATTAAGAAGCACACAGGTAATTCTAGCAGATTGTACAAATCTTACCAAAAAGTAATCAAAGACCAAAACGAATGACCTTACCTGGCTTTTCTTGGTAGGAATGGTAGTATTCCGAGTAATCAATCTAGTGAAGATACCTCCCAGTGTCTCGATACCAAGGGACAAGGGAGTGACATCCAGAAGAAGCAAATCTGTCACTTCACCGCCTAGAATACCACCTTGGAGTGCAGCCCCCATTGCCACTGCCTCGTCGGGATTCACCCCTTTGCTTGGGCTCTTGCCAAAGATCTGAGCAACCACCTCTTGCACCTTCGGAACACGGGTCATGCCACCAACAAGGAGGACCTCATCCACCTCATTGGTAGATATTCCTGCGTCCTTCAAACAGTTCTTGCAAGGATTCCTTGTCCTCTCAATCAAATTGTTCACAAGAGCCTCAAATTTCGACCTAGTTAATGTGATATTTAGATGCTTTGCTCCAGATGCATCAGCAGTGATAAATGGCAAATTAATTTCAGTTTGAGCGGTTGATGAAAGCTCTATCTTAGCTTTCTCTGCTGCCTCACGAAGCCTCTGCAGGGCAAGTTTGTCCTTTGTAAGATCAATTTTATCAGTTCTTTTAAACTCATTCACCAAAAAATCCAACAAAGCATTGTCAAAGTCCTCCCCTCCTAAAAAGGTGTCACCATTAGTTGCTTTTACCTGCATGAAGATAACCAATCAGCTGTGCTTACAACTCAACATAAGGTTCAACATATACCACCAACTCAGAACCTGAAACAATTTCACATACCTCAAAAACACCATTTGAAATTTCCAAAATGGAAACATCAAAAGTTCCACCACCGAGATCAAAAACTGCAACAAGACCTTCTTTATTATTCATGCCATAAGAAAGTGCAGCAGCAGTAGGCTCATTAATAATCCTTGATACGTTGAGGCCAGCAATTCGCCCAGCATCCTTAGTTGCCTGTCTCTGAGCATCATTAAAATAAGCTGGAACAGTGATCACAGCTTCTGATACAGGCTTCCCCAGGTAAGCCTCAGCAGTTTCCTTCATCTTTGTCAGAACAAAGGCTCCAATTTGACTAGGAGAATATTTTTGTTGATTTGCTTCAACCCAAGCATCTCCATTAGGGGCCTTCACAATTTTGTAAGGAACCATTTTCATTTCCTTTTCTGTCTGGGGATCATCATAGCGCCTGCCAATCAGGCGTTTGGTCCCAAAGACTGTGTTTGTGGGATTTGTGACAGCCTGACGTTTGGCCGGTGTACCAACAAGTAATTCTCCTTTCTGGTTAAAAGCTACCACAGAAGGGGTGGTCCGAGAGCCTTCAGAATTTTCAATCACTTTAGGAGTCTGCATAAATACACAAAGTGCACATTTTAGTGTTTCAAATAAATGAAAAACAAGTTAACTAATTCCAATGAACAATCCATCATACCTTTCCCTCCATGGCAGCAACACATGAGTTAGTTGTACCCAAATCAATACCAATAATATGATGTCCAGATGATCTTGTGCTGCATGACAGCACGACAGTGAAAAGTGAATAAAGATGATAACGAAAACAACATACTAAATATAAGTCTTAAAATTATGAGTTATCAAAGATACCTAAAATGTCTAGCCAGATCAGTCCATCTAGGAGCACTGAGTGATGATGCCCATGGCGAGTTGGAATTTGCAGTGAACTGCACATGCCATGTTGAACACAGATTCATCTCCAAAACAGGCATAAACAATCTTTCAAGTAACATATCAAAATTAAAGAGGCTATGGACTAACTGGATGCTATCAATATATGGGTCAGGACTCGGCAACAGTTTTTAAATTGGGGCAAGTCATCCTCTCATAATAAACAGAAGTCAGCTACTAGTTCATAAATCAACCCCACCATGATCAAGCTCAATAATGAATAACGTGAATAATCAATCAGCTTTGCTATTCAAGCTTTCAGAAATCTCTTTTTACAGTGCTCAAGTATGGACTTCATTACCCATTTTAAAAACCCCACAAGAAAGTATACAAAGATAGACCTCATAAGTCATAAAGATGAATAAAAAGAACTCACCCTGACATAACTAACATAATTAACAGAATAACAGATAGGCATACTTTTAGGATAAATCAAACATAAACCTAGAAATTGACTAGTTATAATGAGCTCAGTTCATTGGTATATGCTTATAATGTTAACAAGTAATAGTTCCAAGTTTAAAAAATCAGTAGCCTGAATTCTATTGGGAGAAATTGATCTTGCTTAGTGGCTTGAGCTTGAATAGATACTTTTATGAATGTTTAGCACCAGATTTCATGAATGATATGATTCATATATCTATTCCAGAATCTCAGAAACAGAAATGTATGAACATAACAAAGAAGCTAAATTCAAAACATAAAGCTCAAAACCTGTCCAACCATTTCAGAGGATGTATTTAGACCAATTATATTATTAACATAAACATAAACCGAGAATAGACATCCCTGAATCAATCAATGAAATAAACAGCTGATATCCGGTGGAAATGAAGAAATAAGAGAGTAAACGAAAGACATACCGTTTTGTACGCAGACAGTGAAGAGCTAGCAAGGTCGCGGCGGCGAAGAGACCTGAGCAACGCGGCGGTGGCCATTGGATACGGTCGAAGATTCTGTTAGGGTTTAGGGTTTTAGGCAGCCAGCGCGGGCAGGTACTGTGACAGAGAAATGGAGGAAATATAAATAAGTACAAGTCGATGGAGTATGGAGCAAGAAACAAGAAAACGGAGTATGCGGCTATGGAAATGATAGGTGTACTTGACTACTTGGTAGTAAAATTTCCTCTTTTCCTCCTTTTTTTTAAAAAAAATATAATAATAATAATCTAAGAGCATCCACACTGTTAGAGTTATTTTATAATTTTTGAAGAGTTTTTGTAAGTATAATTAGAAAAGAGAAGATGAAAGAGGAGAGAAAAAAGAAAACAAAAAAATCAAAATTGATTTTAAAAAAATGTATATTTAATGTACATGTCAGCGCGCCTAAGGCACGAAATGAACATAGCAATTGCTTTTTCCTCATTGATGTCTCTTCCCTTGCAGAGCTCCCCACCCTCGCTCTCTCTTACATCTCTCTCCTCCAACATGGCATTGTAACCTCAAAAGGTGTAAAATAACTCTTCATTTCCCTCTAATAGTGTTGCTCTAACATTGGTTTCCAATTTATTGTTTACATCGAGCTCATAAAAAAAATAAATTAAGTTAAAATTTAACACAAATTTATACATTTATGTGCATAATAAGTTCAATGCAAATTCATCTTTTCAATATTCGTGGCATAAATCAAATTCTCAATCTTATCATTGGAGTCGGAAACAATTATTTCTTTTTAATTTGTATTATAAGAGAAAATGGAATGAACAAAATCCTTGATTCATATGTGATATGAAGTAAAAAATGTGATAGTAAATGCAGGGACGGAGCCAGGAATTCTGTTGAGGGGGCGAAGAAGCAGGGACAGATTTAGCAATTTTTTTTCGGTGAAGGCGAAACGTTAAAACAAAAGAGATAATTTATAAAAAAAAATCTAATAAATATAGGTATAAATATTGTTCGATATGAGCAAAAAATAAAACTCATCAAAACTTTATAAAAATATTCATAACAAAATATGAAACATAATTAATTTGATAAAATAATTTGAATAAAAAACACATTATAAATTACACATCTCATTATTAATATAAGGGATAAAGTACAAATAAGTCACTGAACTATTTGGGAAACAGCAATTAAGCCATCGAACTCAAATAACCTCAAATAAGCCATTGAACTCGGAAAAAAAGAGCAAATAAGCCATTGAATCCTGAAAAAAAGAACAATTAACATTTTTTACAGGTTAACTCCAGGTTTTTGTTGATTAAATTGTCAAATGTTTATTTTATTTACGTTTATTATTATTATTTTTTTATTAATATTATCCACGTGGATAGTATTATATTTTATAGTAATTATAATTAAAATAGTTTTGTCTTATCGAGATTTGATTTATTTATTTATTATTTTTTTTTACTCGATCTTTTGTTTAAAAAATAATAATAAATAAATAAATTAGATCTAGACAAGACAAAACTACGTTGATTATAATTACTTTAAAATATATTACTATGTAGGTGGATTATAATAATAAAAAATTGTAAATAAAATAAACATTTGGCAATCCAGTCAGCAAAAACCTAGAGTTAACCTGTTAACAATGTTAATTGCTCTTTTTTTCCGAGTTCAATGGCTTATTTGGGGGTTATTTGAGTTCGATGGCTTAATTGCTTTTTCCCAAATAGTTCAGTGGCTTATTTGTACTTTATCCCTTAATATAAAAGAATGTTATATGTGTATGTGTGTGTATTAAATATTTAAAAAAAAAAAACTATTAAAAACGTGATTGTGTTGAAAAAAAAAAAAAAAAAAAAAAAAAAAAACAAACTGTGAAAATGTATTAATGCCAAGATTCAAACCCATAACCTTCATTATAACCACATATATGCTTTGCCAACTAATCTAACTCACTTCTTATTAATATTTATCTGTTTTTTATATTAATACTAAAACTTATACTATATATACATCTATACATACAAAGCTTATATATGGGATGAGAGTGGGGTGAGGGGGGTAGCCGCCACCCCCTTGCTCCGTCCTTGAGTAAATGTAATATTTCACCAATCTCATTATATGTGTCTAATTCAGTTACTAAGATTTGACTGGAGTTATTTTTAATTCAATATGTCATAATGTTAAATTTAGTATTAATATATCAAATTTATATACTTAGAATCTACACTGAACATATTATTAAACACACCAAAAAAAAAATCAAATTTTGAAATACTTAAAAAAATTAAATAAAATAATCAAATAATAAGTAGTTGGTTTAACTAATGAATAGTAAGTATAACATGTAAAATGGAACAAAATGAGCATTAATTATGCAATCTTATAGTCATATGTGACTTGCTTCGATAATAGCGTGAGAAAATCGTAGTCATGTATTCGATAGTATATCTACATATAGTAACTTGTTTAGAAATCAACAAATAAGATTTACTAAAATGTCATTTATCGTAAATTTTCCTCAGACTAATCCATTAAATTGAATTTAAATAGAATAAAACTCATCATATATACTCTTAAGGAGAAAATTTACAATGTTTAACCAGTCAACACCAAGCTAGTTGTCATCAACAAGTTCACTTGGTGTTGGTTTATGAGGTTAGGTTCAATGTAGGCAAATATATAGTTATGAATGAGATAGTACTTTAATTACTTACAGCTTGTTATTTCAATAATGTTGAGGCTATCGTTTCCTATTTGATTAAAAAAAAAATCTTGATTTAAATATTAAAAATTACCACATAAAATGTCATGTTATTCATTCTACCTGCTTAACTTAAAAGTACTTTGTTTTTTTTTTTTTAAGTAACTTGTTTCTTCTTTTTGAACAGAGGAAAGGGGTACACTCAAGTTTACAAGCTAACCGCGTCTAATTGGCGCAGTAAAGGTATGCCAAATTTATCATCATCTAAGATTTGAAGGAGCTCGTTAGGTGGCCGAATTATTAGTGTTAAGCCTCCATGTCGTGCACACATCTTAGCAAGCTGATCTGCGGCTTGGTTGATATCTCTGGGAACGAGTGAAAGGTGCCAGGTCTCGATGTTCATAAGCTCACGTCTGCAAGCGTCTAAAATGTTGCCAGGGATGCTTTCCCGTCTTATGTCTTGGGTTAATGCATTTGCAATTACTTTGGAATCGTATTCCAAGCAGATGTTGTTCCTCCTCAATGATTTAGCAACTTGGATTCCTTTTAGAAGCGCTCAGGCTTCCGCCATTTCCTCTGAGCAAGAACCTACAACATAAGAGAAGCCTTTGAGCCAATCACCGTGTTCGTTGTGAATGACTCCGCCACAACTTGCTTTTCTAAAGATAGGATCATAACTGCCATCAACATTGACTTTTATCCAGTCAGTTGGAGGTTTGATCCACCGGATGAGGTTCCAGTTTGTAGTCTTTGATGACTTATTGACCGCATGAAACACGGTTTGTTCCGAACGAGCATTATGATCTGCTTATCTCTGAGAGTGTATGTAAAAGTGTTGTATTCAATAATGATGTCTGAGAGTATAGAGAGCGAATATATATATATATATATATATATATATATATATATATATATATATATATATATACACTATATAGAATCTTATTATAACACAAATAATATAGTCATAGTCTAATATGAATAATATAGTCCTAGTCTAATATGAGTAATATAGTCCTAATACTCCCCCTCAAGCACAAGGTTGGCTAGTCAAAACATTGAGCTTTTCACGGAGAGAATTAAAACGAAGAGACGAAAGAGACTTTGTGAAGATATCTGCCAGTTGATCCTTGGTTGAAATAAAGTGCACCTCTAAGTCCTTTTTGGCTACTTTATCGCGAACAAAATGATAGTCAATCTCAACGTGCTTCGTGCGGGCATGAAACACTGGATTGGCACACAAGTAAGTAGCTCCCAAATTATCACACTATAGTCGAGGAGGAGACGCAGGAGGGATGCTGATTTCGTGTAACAGGGAAACAAGCCATGTAACCTCTGCAGATACATCAGCTAGTCCCTCACTCCCTTGTATTCTGCTTCAGTTGAAGAACGTGCGACAGTCTGTTGCTTCCGACAAGCCCAAGATATAAGATTACTGCCCAAGAACACAGCAAGGCCACTATTAGACTTGCGATCATTCGGATCACCAGCCCAATCTGAGTCAGAATAGGCGTGAATATTCATAGATGTAGACCGAGAAATACGCAACCAAGATTTAGGGTGCCCTTGACATACCGCGAGACTTTTTTTAGAGAGGCCCAGTCCGTAATAGTGGGAGCATGCATATGTTGACACAAGAGATTAACGGCATAAGATAAATCAGGACGAGTTACCGTAAGATACTGGAGAGCACCAGCAAGGCTCCTGTATTGCATAGGATTGGCATAGGAAACAACAACTTTGTCAGTGATTTTTGCAGAAGAGACAGACGTGACTACTGGCTTGCAATACACCATGCCAACAATTTGAGAATATCCTTCATGTACCGTTGTTGTGATAAAAGCATACCGCCAGATAACGTGACAGTTTCAATTCCCAAAAAGAAAGAAGGCACACCCATATCACGAACCTTAAACTCAAGTGCTAATTTATTAATAAGAGCAGTAACACGATCTGAGTCAGAACCCATAATCAAAATGTCATCAACATACACCAAGAAATAAAGACGAATATTATCACGAGAATAGATAAAAAGAGACACATCCGTCTTTGAAGGCGAGAAGCCCACAGAGACAAGAAAATCATGCAACCTTGTGAACCATGCATGCGGAGCCTGTTTGAGCCCATATAGAGATTTTTTAAGTAAACACACATGATCAATTAATGACTATCCTCATAACCAGGTGGCTGTCGCATGTAAACAGTCTCAGCTAGCTCGCCATTTAAAAAAGTGTTGTGAATATCTAACTGGCGAATAGTCCACCCACGAGATACGACTAAAGATAAGAGAAGGCGTATCGTAGTGAGCCTAACCACAGGACTAAAAGTCTCAAAAAAGTCCTCACCAACAACCTGATTAAAACTCTTGGCCACCAACCTTGCTTTATGACGTTCTATTGAACCATTGGCCTTCCGTTTGGTTCTGAAAACCCACTTGCAACCAACAACATTCATACATGGTTGAAACGGAATAAGACACCACGTATGATTATGGACCAAGGCATTGAACTCTACAGGAGGTTAGTTTAATGGAAACAAAGTGATGAGCCGATGAGAGGCTATTCCCGGTGGGCATAGGGGAAGTCTCGGTAACGGTTCGTTCAGAAGATCGAACAGAGCCTTCATCAGGGAGACCGAGACCTTCCATGAGAGAAAACCTAGAAGCTGATACCAGATGAGAGTGTATGTAAAAGTGTTGTATTCAATAATGATGTCTGAGAGTATAGAGAGCGAATATATAGATACTATATAGAATCATAGTCTAACAAGAATAGTATAGTCCTAGTCTAATATGAATAATATAGTCATAGTATAATATGAATAATATAGTCCTAATAATCTCGGCTAGATGGTGATGAATCAGAAAACACTTTTGGCCGACTCCAATACGATTGTGTCTAAATATTCTCTCGTTTCGCCATTTTTAGAGCCACCAAAGGGTGGTGGCAAATAAGACGCTATTGGATTGTTGCCGTTTTCCTGAGAAACCTCTAATACCTGAGTCGAGCTAGTCTGTAAAAAAGTAACTTGTTAAAAATATTATCTGCATACATTTATAAAATTAAATGATTTAGTTGCATAATTTTTTTATTCAATAGTCTAATTTACACAAACACTTAATTCGATGATTTATTTGATGTTAAAAAAAAGAAGGAATAAGGGTCAAATAGGCCATCGAACTGCACACAATAATGCAATTAAGCCACTGAACTTAAAAAAACTATAATTAAATCCCTGAACCAATCAATTTTATGCAATTAGTCTTATTTGTAGGTTTTCCAAGTTGTTAGCAGGTCACCCATTTTCAAAATATTTTTTTTAAAAAAATTATTATTTAAAATTAAAAAAAAAAAACAGATCGCCTTTGCCGGAGACGAAGAAACCAGCCATGGAGACGAAGATAACTTCATCGTCTCTGGCCGGAGACGAAGCGACTCTTCGTCTCCTGCCATGGAGACGAAGAAGTTATCTCCATCTCCATGGCCGGAGACGAAGAGGGTTTCTTCGTCTCCACACTAGTGGAGACGATATCTTTTTTTTTTTTTTTTTTTTAAATTTTAAATAATAATAATTTTTAAAAATATTTTAAATTAGAGGTGACCTGCTAATTACTTGAAAAATCTATAAATTGGACTAATTAAATATAATTGGTTAGTTCAGGAACTTGATTGTAGTTTTTTTAAGTTCGGTGGTTTAATTGCATTATTGAATGCAGTCCGATCTATTTGACTCTTATTTCCAAAAAAAAAAAAAAAAAACTCAAAAGTGCACCTTACACGTCACCGACCAGGAAGTAGGCCCGCAACAAATCAGCAACGGGTTCATACTTCATATCAGTGATCCATCCGTACATATATATAAATCCTCTTCCCTTAATAGAAGCTGGAGATATTTTCTTCTCTATCATCCACTTGCTCCCCCGCTAGTTTCATCGCAATCTTCGTTGCTCATCTTCCTCAAGGTACGAGAATGCTTTATGAGAACTAGATTCTCAAACGCCATTGATTCATGTTCTCTGTGTATATGCGCATTTGTGTATTCGTTTGCTAATATCTTCAAGTTTCCTGCTTCCGAATCGCCTGAAGTGTATGGATAGCTGATATATATACATGATACATCTTTGATCTTTGGATCCATATTTAATAAAGTTTGAATAAGTAAGACTTTGTATAGTTTGAATTAAGATTTCAGCTTTCCAAAGCTAACTTCTTGAATGAGAATAATATTGGAAGATTTGAGGATAATGACTAGATTGTCGATTTAGGAAGTGGGAAAACGTGTAGGATTTTGGGCATATATTTCGAACAGATTTAGCAGAATATATATTTTTTGTAATTTTGGGTAGAAATTTGTAATCAATTAGCATATGAAAACTTAAGCTTAAGCATGCTTGATGTTTAGAACTTAGAAGATATGCTCATATGCTCAATGTTAGAGATATCTTTGCAACCAATGGGTTTTTGTTTCATTGAAAGCAGAGGATTTTGATTTTCAATCACGTCAAATAGATCTCCCTGCCAGCTTACTGCATGGTTTACTAGACGGGAAAAACATGAGAAGGAGATGTAAAATATTTCTTTGATTTCAAAAAAATTCGTTTAGTTCGTATTCCAACCAATCCTACCATGAGGTTTGCTGTAGTATGAATGTTTCATATGTGAATGTGGAACAAATTCACAGTTGGAGTGCTCGGTTGGACACTCCAAGTTTCCAACCAATCAAATAAGGCTCTACTGGACTGCAATAGACCAGTGATTGCGGGCTATTCCTGACTGTTTTTGGCTTTGATCAGGGCTTGGGTCCCTTGCAATAGATGCAGGTCTATGAATTAGCTTTCAAATATGACTTGATGATACCCATTTGGATTTGTGGACTCCAAGTTAGGCCCAAAACACTGAGAAATGGTCATGCAGCCAAATGCCCAAATCTGCTGAATTCTGGCTGCAAGTGTAGTGGCAGATGGAGTTTCTGTTGAACCACTCCAGTCGAGATTTGTCCAGTAACGTATAAAATCACAGCTACTTCTCATTGATCCCCTTTTCTCACAAGATTTTCTCAATGTATGGGTAATGTTCTTGCAAAATCAACCTACATAAGGGAAGCTCAAACTTACAAAATAGCCAATGACCGTGTGGTTAAGTGGCACAAGCCCCCACCCCCCCAAAAAAAAACCAAAAAATGGGGTAGAAAGTGTGTAGGATTAGGACATATCAAAGGAGAAGTTAAGTACATTGCAGGTTATTATTGTTTCTTATTTCTTATATTTGCCCCCCCACCCCCCCAGCGAACATCTTTGGTATTATAATTTGGAATTTAGAAATAGTTTGGCTTCTTTTTTATATCTGACTTGCTCCAAGTTTCACTGTAGTCTTCCTTGTAGAGTTGTAGGCTTGTAGCTATCTCTGTGAAAGGATAATGTTCCACTTGGGAAGATATTACAAAATTTTATTACTTCAAAATCTTGATACTAATAGCTTGATGTCAAACCTATTAAATCAGTGCATGAATAACTTGACACTAATTAATGATTTCTTATTGCGAGACTTAATGAAGCTATATCTCTGGTTTGACGTGATATGTAGAAAACCAGTGGCCAAGGAAAGTCGATGAGGTTATTTAGATCACGGAGGATTCTGCGTTACCTCAACCTAGAATGCATCATGGTTTAAATCCACGATTTAACACTTTGAGAAATCACTATTCACAAGGGCTAGAACTTAGTAAGGCATTTGAGGGTCTTCAGTTTCTTTAGTTAAGCTAGACTTAATCAAAGCTATTATCTTGCAAGATCTACTAGCTACTACATATAACACTATAACATGTTATCTTTTGGTTGGTTTGGACCTTTCTTTTTATTCTATTTTATTATTTCTCAATTCACTTTGCAGTTTGCAAAAGATGATATTATTGTGGTTATGCATTTTAGTTGCAAATACCCTTCTAGACTGCAATTCACCGTTCCTTAGTTTAGCTATCTGGAAACATTATTTATTTATTTAATTTTTAAACAACTCAGTCTAGCTATATGGATCTTTCTGATAATACACAGCTCTATATATGCTTTTATGATATTACCAGCCATTTGAATCTAGAAATTATCCTATTGTGCAGGATTGGGAAGATGGATTTAATGATACAACAACCTTGCAAGAAAATATATGCTGAGCATGAAAACCTTTGGTAAGAAGTTTGGTGCAGTAGTCTCTGTATAATTGTTACATGAATCAAACTAGCAGAAATGTCAGGATCACTACACACAACTTAGCATGCATCGTCTGTTAAGACCGATGCCTGCATATCACCATATTTTTATTTATATCTGGGTTTGCATAACTTTCCATGTACAATCATCTGCTGTCGATCAATTTACAATAACCTTAAAGCTGTTTCATATATTGGCACAGTCCAATCTGCTACAGCCAGACTTGATTAACTTTAGTCTTCCATCTTAGAGATAACCAGAATTCGTAGAAGTGTCTTTTAGCTGCGGGTTTTGTTGGTGTAGAGCAGACCTTTGCCAAAGTGCTGTCTAGTGCAGCTGTAGCCTGTTAGAATGTCACATTCACTTACGCGATTATTAAATTTTCTTTGGGGTTGGGTTCTGAAGCTTGAAATATAATGAGTCTTTAGTGCGAGAGAATTACCCGAGCTTCATCACACTTATTGGTGTTTCATTCTTCTGTATTTGTGGCTGGCTTAGCTGAAGATTTATTGGTGGTTGTAGGTCATATCTGGGGCTGACTACATTTGTAGTTTGAGAACTTCCATCGGGTTCATTTATTCTCCCAGGTCCATAAATCTGGAATGATCTACCCTTTAGATTTCGCCATTGGGCATAAGTTAAAATGATAGAGGCAGAGTTCTTGAAGAAAAATTTGTCCATAAATTACCTTTTTCTGCATTTCTATATTCTCTTGACGAATGAGATTTACCTTCTTATACAGTTCCTTATTTTCTTGACAAATGAGATTTCCCTGCATAGATGTAAGTAAAGGCATCTCTTTAGCATAGCTTAAGTGCAGCACCAAAAGTGAAATTCCAGTATTTATCATACAAGACCTTTCGGTTTAGTTCTTCAATCTCATCAGATAAAACTTTCTCCTGCAGGACAGCCATTCATTCGTAATCATTCTTAAATTGGTTACCTTTTGGTGACTGTAAATCATGAATGTTATCATCAAGCCTCAGTGTTTTACCTTTTTCTTTCGGATACCTTTCAGACTTGTCTCAAGTTGATTCTCCAGATTCGTGAGATCTTTGACATTCAGTCCAGAAAGTTCTTCCCCTAAAAGCTGCCTACACTCGCAAGAAACATAAATATATGTATGCCATTTTCTTTTGCTTGTTAGCTACCAAAATATCTTGATCTATTTAGTAGAAACTATAATAACTTTCTATTCCTTTACCAAAATCGCATTCCTTTTGAGGTTCTTTGCATCAAGGCAACATGTTCTTGCTTATTTTAGAATATCTTGTGTACTTGTTCAGATTCCAGACCATTTTTTTCCCGTCATGTATTCCATAAATTCTTCCTTAAATCTGAACTGTTACTATAAGCTTAGTTATGTCATATATGAACAGATGAGTACGAAGGTTCAGGAAACCAACATAGGGTTCATATGAATTTTCATCTATGGCACTGTACTGAAAAAGCAGATTATACATTCTTGAAGATGAGAGAGGAAGAAAGCTAAAGAAACCAACATAGGGATTTCATAGTTGCTTAAACTGCAATTCTTTATCAAGCCAAAAAGTAAGTGCATTTACTGATTTATCATTTACTTTATGATCACAATCCTTTAAATTCTATTATTATTTTTAAAAAAATGATGCATAAAACCTTTCTCCAACAATATAATGAATAATAACACTCGTTTTTCACTAAATAACCTTTTAGTATATGAGACTGATGAACTTACCTGTGGGTTTCTTGCAAGTAGTGCAGTTGTTGCCTCAGTGTAGCTGCTTCTCTTTGCCAAAACTATCAATCAAAACATTAAATTGCTTATACTTACCCAGTCAACAAGTAAATGATAGATTAGCATGCATAAATAAGCTAATTAAAGCTTTCTTCAAAGGAATAATGAAAAATTCTTAAACCTAGACTCTTAGCCTTAGTAAAATAGTTAAGCCGTTAACAATTCCAGTTGTACTATTTAAGGGCATTATGCCTTATTTATGCCTGATTGCAAGTAACAATCAAATCCAGAAGTTATGAAGCAACATGTTTTGAAAATGTGAAATTACTTGCATGGAAGATTTTCAATCTTCATATATGGAGTTATGTGAACTGACCCAAGTTACTTCTGATATCTATGTCTAACAGGAGATCTTGGGTTGCACAAGTTAGATGAAGGATCGGGAAACAGCTTGACAAATAGGATGAAGATTTGAATGCAATGTCTCCTGGCTTAGCCAGTTGAACCTGCAGAATGCAGTCAAGACCTATTGCATGAGAAACAGCATCTTGTCAATAGGAAATTGGTTCATAACCAAAACCATTACTTGATAAGAGCTAACATGATAACATTGGGACCTATTCATGTTTGCACCTTGCCACTGCTTGAAGTTGGATTGGAGCATCGAAAGAAAGAATCACGATGAATGCATTGAGGAATCTTATTGCCAAGCATCTAGTGACTAAAAGGTTACAATTCTCTAGCCCCATTCCACTTTCAGCTTGGGATTGAGATCAACGTTACTTGGGGATGCTGTGGTGGACTAAGGGAGCCTTGAGTTCGGGTTTGATAGTTCCTTGAGATTAGTGTCAAAGTCCGTTCGAGAAGAAAGCAGTAGCCTAACTGAGCATCTAACAAGGTATGCTTCTATGTTACTTGAGCCCTTTTAAACCCAAATTCAATGGCTGCCTTGTCTGGATGGGTGGAAAATGGGAGGAAGGAAAATGAGTGGAATGTTACTAGTTTTTCTTGTTTGGATGAGAAAGAAGAGGAAGGGAACGAAAATGAGGAGCAAATGGGGGAGAAATAATCCTCTATCTTATCATTTGTTTTTCCTTACCAAATTGGTAAGAAAAAGTTGTCTCTCCCTTTCTCAATCCATATTGTACATTGAACCTAGCTCCTCTCCTCTCAATATATTCACCACCTCCGTTTCCCATTCCTATATCACCCTTTCATCTCATCCAAATACAAAATTTTCTTCTTCGTTTTTATTTCTCTTCAGCCCTATCTTCTCATCCAAATACAAAACTTCTCCATTTTCCCCCTTTATCTTTCTTTCCTCTCATTTGCCACCCATCCAAATGCAAAATGAATGCGGAGACTCGTTCCCTAGAGGCAGTTGAAATTAATTGATCATTTGGTTATTTCTAGGACCTCCCGAGACCCGATAGCCATTTTGGTCGAATTGTTTTGTCCACTTTGCCTTCATTTCCTTCATTACTATACTCTGCAAGGTTCAACCATGTCTGCAGGAGAAACGAACTATCATTTAATAGAATTCTGTTGAACATGCTCCCTAGATGCAGTTGAAATTAATTGATCATTTGGTTATTTCTAGGACCTCCCGAGTCCCAATAGCCATTTTGGTCGAATTGTTTTGTCCACTTTGCCTTCATTTCCTTCATTACTATACTCTGCAAGGTTCAACCATGTCTGCAGGAGAAACGAAGTAACGAACTATCATTTAATAGAATTCTGTTGAACATGCTCCCTAGATGCAGTTGAAATTAATTGATCATTTGGTTATTTCTAGGACCTCCCGAGTCCCGATATCCATTTTGGTCGAATTGTTTTGACCACTTTGCCTTCATTTCCTTCATCACTATACTCTGCAAGTTCAACCATGTCTGCAGGAGAAACGAACTATCATTTAATGGAGTTCTGTTGAACGTATCTTTGCAGACTTTTGATCTTCCACTAGGAGCAAGTTGTTGGCACCTCATCTCATTCCTCTGCAAATGCAAATAAGAGAGGACATTAGCCGATACTTTGCTGCCTAAAGCAAAGAAAAACTTTATTTACCTTGATGGGGTATGCTTCTTCAGAGTGGGGTGCTGTTTCTAGCATTTGACTGTACCCGGTTGGGAATCTAGGCAAGTGGACACCATAACCTTTGGGGCCAAGATGCAGTTGCTGGAAAGTGAGCCGAGACTTTTGTTGGTTACACGATGTCCTGCCATGTTTGCTTTTAAAAGACCATTGGGTAGCAAAGCAAGCTGGAGTCTCCAAACTCTATAATTACTGATTCATAAGGGTAGCTCAAGTGGCAAATGAGTTCTCTTTATGGGGAAGAATTTCGGGATAACCCGGGTCTCACTCTTTTCCTAACTTGTGGTTCAGAATGTGCAGGCATGTTTGAACTTTATTCAATTTGATCCATCTTACCCAGAACAGAAGCGAATCTATTAAGCTATGCTTCTTTAATGTGGTCAATGCAGCAACTAATCTAGCAGAATATAGTTTTCTTTCATAGAAGGATTTTCTTGGAAGTTTCTTTCCTATATCATCTATGCTTTTACTTGGCCTGTGTTTGTAATGGAGTTTAATAATTGGATGGCTTGGATTTCATCTTTCCTGAAGGCCAATCTAACAGTCTAAGAACCAACCTGGTGCCTCTTATTGGATCAACCAAGAAGCAGATGGTGGCTTTGAATTTTTTATACTGTTCCTCTCATGGCAGATTTTTTTTTTTTTTTTTTTTTTTTTTTTTTTTTTTTTTTGGGTATACTCGGGGTTTCCATCGTCTGATATAGTGACTAATCCCCTCGTTAAATTGTAGGCACCTCTTTTGGGTGGGACACTGGCCTGGAGATTTAAGGTTGCTCCATACCCAAAGCCAAGGATCGAACTATTGACATTTGGTTAAGGATGTATGAGTGCCTTCCACTTAACCACACCCTAGGTTCTCTCATGGCAGATGATTGATCCTTTAGTGGATGAAGAATATGATGGTGGTTTAGATTCAGTGGAAAGATCAGATGTTTATGGCAGATGACCCTTTAGCCCTTTAGGTTGATCTGCTGGGCATTCTTGCACCATTCCTCTTGTTTAAAAAGCCTATATGCCCAAGAACATTACAATAGAGTCTTAATTAGGTTTGTAACTCTATATAAGCGGTTTTAAGTTTGATTCACATCTCTTTGATGTATCATATATTGTTTTGTTTTTGTTTTTGTTTTGTTTTTTGTTTTTTTTTTTTGTTTTTTTTTTGTTGTTGTTGGTTTTTTTTTTTTTTAATAATAAATAAGATGGGAGGTCATGAGATCGAGCCTCAGTGGAGGCGTTGTTGACTCTTTATGCTTCATTAGGTTGAGAAAGTATGTTTGAACAGATACTACAATGTAATAGAATCACTAACATTCAAAATAATAATAATAATAATAAATAAGAATAACTCATGCAACAATGTGCTTCCTTTTGACATTCTTTCGAGGATAATACTAAAAGTGACAAATTGACACTTGAACTAGAAGACAAAGTTATTTGGTGGTAAAGCAATAACGATAATGATAAACATATATTAGTTAGGGGTTAGGTGGCAATTTATAACATGAATCAGGGTCCACATAACATTATGAACCTTAAATTGAAATAACAAAGTACATAATTCATATTCATAAGGTACATAATTTCATAACACAAAACACATAACATAGCATTATGGACCCAGCTGGATTGAAAAGACGAGGTACAGAATTTATATTCGTAAGGTACATAATTTCAATTCATAACACAAGACACATACACATGTTATATATTTACTTATTTTTCAAATTTGATTTAGGTACATAATTTGTGTTCACAGGCACATAACACATAAATTCATAACATAAGACAATTACTAATTTGTTTCAAGTACAGAATTCATACTCCCTATAAAAGCTAACTATTGGTCTTCTTAGTTTGAGTTGTGGTCCTTTGCCAATTAGGAGTCACAATGTGAGTTTCACTCACAATTTTTTAAAGTAAAGGAACAAACCAACTAGTCATGCTTTATTTGGGTGTGTTTTTTTATTTTATTTTACTTTTTTTTTTTTTTTTTTTTTTTTATAACAAGATAAACCCGCAACCACTATTCAAGTGTGTGCATTTAGTAAACACTGCTCCTGTATAATAGTTTAATAGACCACAAACCACATAAGTAAACCATACTAGAAAAATCTTGTGTGATGAGCTCAACTGAAAAGATGTTGGCAAGAATCGAACTTGCCGGTCACCTTTTAGTACGAAAATCATGCTCCACTCACTTGGCTACTCTTTTGTTGTTGTTGTTGTTGTTGTGTTTTGCCCCGAAATTATTGATGTGGTAGTTCAAATAAACATTTAACTTTTTATATAATTAGTTCTTTTTAAAAATAAATAAAATAATAAGAGTTATATAATATTTAATTTGGTTTAAAAAATTCCCAAAAACTATAAACTTTAATGTGACATTGCTATGCTAAAATGTTAATAATTAAGTTCTAACATGTTGGTGCACATCATTATGGCTTTAATTTGTCTAATGGAATTAATAATTGTTTTGAACTTTATTAATTTTAAAAATGTATATTATATTAACAAAATTAATCAAAATTCAGAAACTTCATAAACTTCCCATATATTGTTTTGTAATTTTTATAAGTTGTATAAGTGCAGGACCATTTAGAAAATATATATAAAATGTTCATTTGATAAAACTACATGCACTTCAGAAGATTAAAGAAAATTATGAAATAAGTATATTGTAATTCTGTCATGCTTTTATTGGGGGAAGAAAAAGAAATGAATAAGTTTGAAATTATTCAAAAAATAAATATATTATTGAATTATGGGGAGCAGTACAGTTAAGAACTTAAGAATGATAAGTTGAGACAAATTATATATGGATTGCTAATTCTTGAGATAAAAGGTTGAATCGCTAATTCTAAACGCTCTCACACTTGACTTGATAGGATTGTGACATGAAGAAATCATGATAACTCAATTGATCAACAAATGCTAGACTTTTAATTTGTTCACTGTGTATAAAGAGCCCCTCATTTGAGAGGTTGCTCCCACATTGATTAGTTGAGCTGCCTATGCGGACTATATAGATTGCTAACCACAATCACGTACTATTTAAGGGTCTGCATTAAGTAAATTACGCTCTTATGTATAGCCTGCATATACGTACAAAAATCATGTAAATAACTCACACAGGTACGCTGTTTTTACATAATTTGTGTGTGTTTTTTTGGTGTATTCTCCAAACGTTGATGGTATATATTTTCTCACACTGTATGCTGTTTTTACTCATGCGTACATAATTTGTGTGTACTTTTAATTTAGACACTGTGTACTTTTAATCAACAAATGCTAGACTTTTAATTTGTTCACTATGTATAAAGAGCCCCTCATTTGAGAGGTTGCTCCCACATTGATTAGTTGAGCTGCCTATGCGGGCTATATAGATTGCTAACCACAATCACGTACTATTTAAGGGTCTGTATTAAGTAAATTACGCTCTTATGTATAGCCTGCATATACGTACAAAAATCATGTAAATTAAAATCATGTAAATAACTCACACTGTACGCTGTTTTTACTCATGCGTACATAATTTGTGTGTGTTTTTATGGTGTATTCTCGTGTATTCTCCAAACGTTGATGGTATATATTTTCTCACACTGTATGCTGTTTTTACTCATGCGTACATAATTTGTGTGTGTTTTTGTGGTGTATTCTCCAAATGTTGATGGTATATATTTGTTGAACTATTGGTGACGCCACACTTAAGGACATGGCCGCACTTGAACCTTACTATATATATATATATATATATATATATATATATATATATATATATGCAACTTCACATATATAGGTCATGCATGCATGCATGCCCTGAGAATGAAACACTTAAGTGTGTACATACGTTGTAACATTTATAGAAGTTTGAAAAGATAAGAAACTAGCTAGCATGCTGGAAATTAAACATTATTAATTAAATTCATGTGTGTGGTGTACTGACCTTAACCTCAGACATAGGATTCATCAGCTGAGGTTGCTCCTCCTTCATCTTCGTGTATCTTTCAATCACAGATTTCATGCTGCAATAATAACATATACACACAATACTTCACGTATATATCACCACATACAATTTCATCCATGCATGCATTCTTCAACATAAATTCTTAGTGTGTGTTTGCGTGTATATATATATATATATATATATATATATATATGTATGTATGTATAGAGAGAGAGAGAGAAACCAATTCCTGAAAAAGTTGAGAAAACTCTGGATTATATTCTAGTCTGGCCTGGGGATCAGAATCTTCAGATCAGTATATTTTTATCTCAGTAATTTTTCATCAACTTGTAGCTAGGATAAATATTATTAGATAGGATGCATTAATATATATTATATATATATGCAAATATTTTAACTTTTACCAAAAACTTTGTATTATATGCGAATATTCACGTGAAAAATAAATATTGTCAGTCCAGATCGATTGTCTGCAACACGCTATATTAACTCATAATACACATAAATTTAACCCTTCAATGAAATTTTCTAAAAAAAAAAAAAAAATCAATGAAAAAAGTATTAATTAAGATTTGTATTTAATTAAAAAAAAACTTTTTGAATTCTTTTAATTACTCCATTCTTAATGCGTAAAATGAAAACTAAGTCAAAACGTTGTAGTCTAGCCAGCAGAATTTCAAATCTTAATCGATCAAATGAAAGAAAAAATAAATTAAAAAAAATATATTTTTCAGGGGGTCTTTGTAGTTTAGTGTCTTAGTGGTGTACTGAGATGTTAAAAGAATATACATACTTTAAAAAGTTAGAAAATAAAATATAATGAAACCAATGTTTAGTATGTATAATTTAATGATCAAATATTAATATTAATAACTATATAGCTGGTCAATAATATATGAAAAGTAAATTATAGCTCGCTAGACCAGCTATATACTTGTATATATATAGAAAGTAAATTCAATTATAGAAGAGATGGATGGAAGAAATGATATACTTTAATTAATTTCTATGTATATATAACGACTAACCTAGTGCTTGCAAAATCATAGAGCTTTTCGGTGCTAGAGAAGATAATCAAGCCAACTTCAGCATCACACAAGATTGATAGCTCCCTGGCCTTCTTCAGCAGCCCATTCCTCCTCTTAGAGAAGGTGACTTGCCTGCTCGTCGAATTATCGATCCTTCTAATCACAATCTTCCCTCTCCCCATCTTCGTTTTTAGGGTTTTTGTCAGCGCAGAAAGTCGTTAGATAGAACACTTGTTTATTTGAGTCTGAATTTTCGTCTTTGCTCAAATCAACACAAGAAATCACAGATCATCACCAATTTTGATCATCTATTTATACTTGTATGTTGTTCACGATTGAGAGAAAGGATGAAAGAGACAAGAAAGAAGGAGAGGGGGAGAGAGAGAGAGAGAGAGAGAGGGCTTGCTAGTTTAAGGTTTGGGGATCTTTTTAGAAAGAATATTGAAAGAAAGGTGGTTTTCTGAAACCGGGAGCGATTCGCTGAGCTCAAAACCACTTTAAAACCTTAAACTTGTTCCACACTCTCGCGCTGGTGCGATGGAGTCCGTACTCGCCGACACCTGTCACGTCGAATCCCGTTGACTGCCCGAGAAGTGCGGGTGAAAATCTCAGGAGATTCTGAACTTACCCGCCCAAGAAAAATGCGCGAGTGGAGCAAACGGCGCGTCGGCGTGAAGCCGAAACAGGACAACCTCGGAGCCACGAGGATTCTGATTTGGGATAGGAGAGCGAGGAAAGCTGTTGGGTGTTTTGAGAATTTTGATGTGGTTGTCTAACGAATATTTGACTAACATGTGGCACGCCAAGATTGGTTGACCGAGGGTTTTTTTTTTTTTTTCTTCTTCTTGCGATAACTTAAACCCCGTTGAATTATATTCTAGACTTCATGACATTGTACACAGGTCCGTGAAAAAATAAATTAAATGAATTTAACTTCAAGATTCAACATTAAATTATACATTTGAACTAATTTCACTTTTGATCCTATGACTTTTGAAATTTTATCACTTTTGGTGCACAAGTTTATTATTATTATTTTGTATTTTGGTGCCTAACTTTGTTATTTTTATCAGATTTGGTTCTTCCGGCCAAATTGACAGCGGAATGTTACCGAATTTTATATTTTAAGGGCAAAATCGTCATCCCAATGAAAGATCTTCAATATCTAAACAAAAGAAAAATTATATTAAGAGAAAAAAAAAAGAGTTTGTCAATTTTTGACACTATAAATCTCATAGATATGCGTCTAGTTTTTGTCCGTCTTTCCCATTATTCTCAATTTCTCATCAATCAAACACCTATAGATATGATTTTACAGTGGTTTTGTTTAGATATTGAAGATGTTTCCTTGGGATGACGATTTTACCCCTAAAAATATAAAATTCGGCAACATTTCACCGTTAATTTGGTCGAAAGAACAAAAAATGATAAAAATAAAAAAGTTAGACACCAAAATTTAAAAATTTTAAAGTTGTGCACCAAAAGTGATAGAACCTCAAAAGTCGTGAGACAAAAAGTAAAATTACTTCTTATACATTTGTATATATCTACTAGTATTTTTTATGCGCGATGCGCAAAAAATAGGTGCTCAATATTAATACATTATATTAAAATTTTAACTTTATTTAGATTTTAGATATTTAAATTATTCTAAATAATAATAATAATAATAATGTAAATCATTTTTATAAATTTGATATTTATATTTATGTAATAATTAACATATAACTCAAATATTTAATGTGTATATATTATTATTAATGAATAAGATAAGAAAATATATGGTGGATGCATGTGCATGGTAACAATAGTGGAAAAGATAACGGAAGTTATAACGGTAGGGGTGTGTTTGTCCAAAATATTTTAATGCACAACCTTTATAGCATAATGTACAAAAAAATTTAACGGAAAAAACAGACATAAATCAGGGGTATAACTTTCATTCACACTTATTATGTTTTTAGATTTTTAGATATATATATATATATATATATATATATATATATATATATATATATATATATATATAAAGTTCTATTCAAACTCAAATTGTCATTGTTCGTGACACAAAAATCGAACGTACACCCTACCATTAGAAGCATGAAACAAATATTAAGTGATGCTTTCCTTATCCGATCCTCTCAAGATCGACGAATGGAGTCCGGTCTACTTTTGCTAAGAGCATTTCTACGATTTTCAGTTTGTAATTTTTGATGTTATATTAATTTACAAGAAGATATGCTTTTAAAAGGTAATTGTGATGTTCGATTGTTGGTATTATATTATATTGTGAATATTCTTCCAAAAAAAGTTGAACCCCAACTCTAAGGGCCCCCCACACCCCGGCCCGACAGAGCATTTGGGAGGATGTAAATCATGGTGACTCAACTGAACATGAACCATAGAGGCTAGACCGATGCTCACTGCGCACAAGGAGCCCCCCTCACTTTGAGAAGTTGCTCCCACACTGCCGCTGGTGAGACTCGATCCCTGATCATTCTTCCAAAGTTTCACCTCTATATTGTGAATATTGATTGTAGAGAAAAGGTTTCGGCCCAGTAAGATAAAATAGTTAGTCTATCAGTCAATTTTAGTTTGTTGCTGTTTGACTTTATTAAATAACTAATAGAGTGTCTGATTAATTAGTTTTTTTTTTTAATAGCTTATTGCTCCAAAACACTAGAATTCAAAATGCTGTTCAAAACAACTTTTTTTATTAACTTTTTTATAAAGTCATTTTGTATGTAATCAAGTATTCGATAACAACTAATTTACCAAACATCTTTCTACAATCAGCTAATGCTACCAACTAATCAAATTCACTAACACAATCAACTAACAGCTATTTACCAAGGACCCCTTATTATTTTAGAATGCACACAAAAAAAAAAAAAAAAAAAACATCACAATCATTATGATGCAAGACACTAATAATATATATGTAAAGTTTTTGAAAATACAACCTAGATATGACTGTTGTACATTGATGAGGTAATACTTTTTCACGTATATAATTTATATGAAAACTTAACTCAGTACTTTAAGTCTTTATTAATTAATTTATTTTTTATTTCAATTTCAACTCTGAAGATTTAAATAGGGAGTGGTGTAGGAATTGTGAAACTAAACAATTAAGTGATTAACTAGGGTTTGGTGAGCACATGATGATGAACACCACTTTGTTTTGTTCCTTCAAAACATTATCAAACCGTGTGGTGTATATGTATAGTGGTTGGTATATTTTTGAGTGTTTAGTCCATTTAATTATAAGGTATTTCATATTATTCATCATTAATGATATATATCATTCTGTAATTTTATAATTTCATGTTGAAATAATTGTACTGTTGTATAATTACTTTCAACTACTAATACGAAAATATCATAAAAATTGTGCATTTTGCGTCTGTTGTGACAAAACACAGACACATAAGGTGATGCAGTGGCAGATTGGTAATTAAAATGATCATAACATACGTAAATAGCTGTTTTTGTACTAGTGAATTGGAACAACAAAAGTGTCAAATATGCCACAAAATTTTTAACTTTTGTGTACTAGATCACTGAACTTAAAACATGTGAATTATACTATTAAACAAGTAACACGTGCATTAAACCATTAAACAAACAAAATATGTGCAATTAAGATTTAAAAAAAAAAAAAAAATTCTCCCGATCCAATGCAATTTGAGTTGAAAATAATTCAATCTTTCCTCCAAACTAACTTGATAAAGGAAATGGACCATGTAAGTAATGTGATTGGATTATTTTGTAAAAAATAAGAAAAATATCTCAATTGCACATTACGTTTTTGCATGTTTGATCACTTGATGTTTCAATTGCAAGCATTTTAAGTTCAGTGGCTTTTTGGGCTACAATAGATAGAGAAAGTATATTGAACATATATTATCTTGTAATAGAGTTGATAGTACTTAAAAAAAAAAAAGTTCAGTGGCATAATTACACAAAAGACATAAATTCAGAGGTTTATTTAATTTTTTTTTTCAATTAAAAAAAAAAAACTAACAACAACAATTTGGAATGCCCAAAAATTCTCCATAAAAAAAGTTATTATTATCTGTACAAATTGATGAAATTGTTGAACTAATGCATGGAAAGAGATATGGTTAAGTGATTTGATGTTGTAATTAAAAAGCAAGTTGCCATAAAAATATGGATTAGGAGAGTTAATCCAGGCAGTTTCACTACGTGTTTCAGTGCTGTCCAAATGTTTCAATTCAACCATAGTACCTAATACCTAACAGTTTTCCCACATGTTTTGTGAACATTATATCCTAATCCAACACTTTTGGCAAACGTTGGAGGCCTGGAGCTTATATATATTTTAGGTGATTGTAATTTTGTGAGTTTGACCAATGATAATGATTAGGTTATGTTTGAACTTTGAAGTATATAAATTATAGGTGAATGATTTCGACCGCAATAACAACTGTCAATACCCTCTCGGTTGATCTCGTCACATATGATCTTTTTAGTATGGTTTATTTCTCATATGTAAGGTTTGCGAGTTATTACACAGGAGTGAAGTTCAGTCAGTGCACACCATCGGATAGTAATTGATGATAGTTTTTCTCGTCACCCTAAAAAAAATTATTGACGCATCAATTTGTTGAAAAAATATTTCAAAATTTGAGTTTTCTAAGTTATTGGTACATCATAAAGTGAAAAACATCAACCATAACCTATGTTGATTAATTGGAGTTTTTCCACGTCGGGACTGACGAACCAAAAGATATTATAATTTTTTCACATATGAGTAGAAATAAAATAAAATAGTATTTTGCCCTTTCAAAAAAAAAAAAAAGTATTTTGCAAGATGGATTTTCTAATTACCCATTTTTACAATGAAAAAGCTAAGTGATTTTTTAAAAGTGTTTTTATATGCAAGAGAACTGAAAAAAAAAAAATCACTAGAGCAAACTTAACTTTATCTACTTAACATGCAAACCCAACTAGGTTTGACTCCAAATTCACTTGTCTTTAAGTTTTTTTTTTTTTTTTTTTTTTTTAAAGACCAAATTAAAGGTCAAAAATTGATCAGATGTGATAAAGACTACTTTTTTTAAAGGATGATAAAAACTATTAATGCACAAAGTTACATGCAAAAATGGAAACTAAAAGATTGACTGGGCAATTATTTGCGATTTATCTCCTCTAACGCCCTTAGATAGAGATTATGGAGATTTAAGATTAATCTAGTGTATCAAAAATTACATTTTCGGTGACAAAAATGTGCTTTCTAACTTATTTTGGTATCTAGAAAATTCCAAGCCTTATTCTCAAAAATAAATAAATTCCAAGCCTTGGTACCGCAAATTTATCTTTTTCAATTCTACTTAACATGTAAACCAAAGAAGGCTAGAATCCAAAAATTCCATGAAAAAGAAAAGTGTACTTTCCAACCAACTTAAAAAAAAATTTATGTTTTTTTAGTGCAAACTTAACTTTTTTTTTTTTTTTTTTTCTTTTTTCAAACTTAACATGCAAATCCAACAAGGTTAGAATCCAAATCCATCCACTTGCCGAAAAAAAGACATTATTAGCATTACTTTGTAGTTGTAATGATCTTGTTATTAACAAGTTGGTTTTAGGGGTTGCAACAATCAAGTACCAACTTAAACCTAATAATTTATTTCAATTAGAAGTACTATTTTAAAATTCTTCAATCACAACATTATTAGTGTAACTTAGAAATTAATCTCATGCTTGAGCAAAAGATGTTACTAAACTTAGTGTACGCATAATAATAAGTACAACTTTTCTAAATTTTATCAGCGTTGTTTTAAAAAATTACTTTGTAGATAATTGACTGATGAAAAAAGTCACTTCACAAAATTAAAAAATAAAAAATAAAAATTATAAATTCATTTTAATTAACACTATTGTTACAAATTGATCTCATCACATAGGTATCTTCAATTCACGAGATTCACTTCCCAAGTATCTATAACTCTACAATGATGACTTCACTCCCAATTAAGTATCAAATTAAATTTTGGCCCAGAATCAAAGAAAAGAAAATAAATTTTAAAAAAAAAAACAAAAAAAAAAAAACAAAAAAGAGCCAAAAAAAAAAAAAACTGGAAAGATTATTAATAAATAAAGACAAGGTTAGCTAAATAAGAAAATGCATTATTAATTCTTGGAAATTGTGTGCTAGGTGGAGGCCAGTCTAAAGGGTTAAGTCGATCTATTATTCGTAACGCTGATTGATATACAAGTATAAAGAAATATATAAAGTTACACATTAACTATTAACGTAGATTGAACACAGTATTTGATGTTTCCCTCATTTGTACATGGATTATTATTATTATTATTATTATTATTATTATTAGAGTACTATTGGTACTGGGTTATACCCAATACAACATACGAATATTATACATATATGATTGTTCTATGTATTATTCGCATGGTAAACTTTTCATTGTTGTTGTTGTTTTTATTATTAATTTATTATTATTATTATTAATTATTAATTGATAGCATGACCTAACATATATTATATATCATCATGCATGGACCGCATGGTGCTCCATGAAAATGCTAATAAGGATATAATATCATATATTACATGTAAAGAATATTTGAAAGTAGTTTGGGATCTGTGGTTTCAATAAAACGTTTGAAATATTTTTTGATGTGTTTGACATGTATTTTAATTAAATAGTTGTTAAGAGATTCATTAGTTAGATTAAAAATCAATCAATTAAAACAATAGATCAGACTCTAACTAAAACGACTTATTTTTAAAAATATCTAAATTTTTGAATGTTACTGGCCCTATTACATTGTAGTATCTGTTCATATACTTTCTCAACCTACTGAAACACAAAGAACCAATAACGCCTCCACTGAGGCTCAAACTCATAACCTTCCAAATGGAAGTCCAACCCGGGTACCATTAGACCACATAGTCTTGGTTATTACTCTTGTATTTGATTATTAATTAATTATAAAAAATATGACTTCAAATTTTCTTTTATATATAAGAGAAGGTTCAAGTGAGAATAAATCCATGTAAAAAATGTGGATCAATTTCATTCATCCATTTAATATAATCAATGGTGGGGAATTAAATGAAAATTTTAGTGACATTTTTGTAGTTATTACATCCACATTTAGAATCACTTGATAGTGCATGCATTTGACCGATAACTGAAAGTGCATGCACTTAGGATCAATAGTATATAGTGTATTTAAGTGTGTTCAATATAAGTTATCTGCGAATGCACTATAATAATTATTTGTGTTTATCTCATTTTTTTTTTATATTTATTTTTCAACAATTATTGATCAACATTAATGGATGATGAATATGATTAATTCACACTTTTTTACAGGAAGATGTTGACAAAAATCAATTGCAAACTCGTGACCTTTAAGTACTAAAATCATAATCCATTCACTTGGTCAATCCCATCCTTCTCTCTTGAAAGATATGGAATTTACTAATTTTGGTGCCTAAAATTGAATTATGGGCTGGTCTCTAGTGAGACTGTCTCATAGGTCTTAATTAATTTGTAAGACGGGATCTAATAAAAATGAGTCATAACAAAATTGTAGATATAATTAATACTTTTAAGTCTTATACAAGATTATAGTAGGCGTTAGGCGGCACCTAGGCAACAACCTAATTAAAACAAATATTTTTTTAATATAAATCAGGTTGTGGCACCCCATAGGCCATAGCTGGCGTTAGGCGGCACCTAGACAACAACTTAATTAAAACAAATAATTTTTAATATAAATCAGGTCGTGGCACCCCATAGGCATAGCAGCTCTAGGGTTTCAGATTAGAGCTTTGCTTCAAACCTTTTTGAAGCAAAGCTCTAATCTGCAGATGTAGTAATTCAAAACCAAAAAAAAAAAAAAAAATGTATTCACTTGTTTATTTCCTTTTAAAAACCTTTTTATCAATCTTTTCATTAAACTACAAGCCCGGTGACATTGTACGGTATTGTTGAATTGAATAGAGTTCAAAGTATTTTATATTAATGGTTGAAAATGGCAGATATATAAAATAAATCTGACATGCATTATGCATATACATATATAAATAAAAGATAATATAGTTAACTCCTTAGACAAAGGAAGGGGCAATGTGATGCAGAAACAAAAATAAAAAAAAAAGAGTGCACCAAAAGGGTAGCTAAGGTGGAGAATGATTATTGTATCACAATGTCATAGATTTAATTTTTATTAATGTTTTTTATCAAATTTCTTACATAAATTTAGATAATATGATTTATTTTTATGTGTAATTTTATAAATTATTACACAAGAATTTATTTAATGTACGATCGCATTGTTCAAGGAATCTCATCAGCCTTTACACCCTGTTCAAGTTCAACTCTGAACCCAAAAAAGTTCCTGAAACGTTTAAGGAAACAGGGTTATTAAACTATGTAAAGCTGGAAACATGGAACCTACACTACAATTTTATTATTTGTATTTTGTCTAAACAAACGCAAGTTGAATATATATATATATATATATATATATATATATATATATATATATATATATATATATGATCATATGAGAACACTTGTTTAGGTGAGAGCGTGAGAATAAATCATGTGTATTCATCTAATATTTTTTAATGGTCTAGATTAGATTAAGTGTGTACGAATGCGAATTAAATAGGTGTGAACGCGAATTAAATGTGTGCAAACATGATTAAGTGTGTTTGCACACATTTTATTCGCGTTCGCACGCACTTAATCTAATCTAGACCATTAAAAAATATTAGATGGATGCACACGATTTATTCTCACCTAAGCAAGTGTTCTCATTGGAATCCTACTCTCTCTCTCTCTCTCTCTCTCTCTCTCTCTCTCTATATATATATATATATATATATATATATATATATATATATATATATATATATATATATATATATATATATATATATATATATATATATGAGACCGATTATGCGAGAATCACATGCTCAGGAAAGAAAGGAGGATTCATGTCAGCTGTTTATCTGTCCAAATCTAAAGGATTAAGAAATATATATTGTCTTTTAAAATAATACGGTGGCATTTTCATAAATAATTAAATTTTGAAATGCAAGTAAGTTGTGTTAAAAGTGCAAGTATTACTTTCATAAAATGCACTTAATAAGTGCAAGTAAAATGTATTAAAAGTGCAACAAATAATGTACAATGAGCATCAATATAAAGTGCACCAAAAGTTATCATTAGTTGCACCAAAAGTTATCATTAAGTGCATCAATGTGAAGGACGTTATCACTAGGTGCACCAATGTGAAAAGGTAAATTATATGCACTATTAAGTTAAAATAAAATGGTTACACTTTAAGTGATTTTACTTGCACTTTTAACACATGTTAATTGCAGCAAAGTTCAAGTTATTGTGTGTGTGTGTGTGTGTGTGTATGTGTGGAATATAATCCCACGAAAAGATTATTTCTAAGAAATTACCAAGCACAAGAACAAAAGGAGAAAGGGTAAGCTTGAGTCGTGTGTGTTAGGAATATAATCCCACAAAAAGATTATTTCTAAGAAATTACCAAGCACAAGAACGAAAGGAGAAAGAGTAAGCTTGAGTCGTGTGATACCAACACTATCCTTAAAACCTTATTTGCTACCTCCCAAAGGGCTACGAGCGTTGTAACCTAAATTTTTTAGGATAAAACAAGTTTCGAGTTATGGTTTGGCCTTTGGTCTTATTCTTGGGTTTTCAAGAATATGATATAATCATAGGGTGCGTTTTTAGATTCAAAAATTTTGAATGTGATGTATTTTGTAATTTTATGTGATGCATGTCATTATTTTTTTATGGGAAAAGTATTATGATATGAACTAATCCTTATACCACAATATACTATAACTACAAACATATTTGAATGGAAGGAGTTTGATTCTCTTTGAATACGATCTGACATTCAAATTTTGTAAATTTGATCGTGAGTTAATTCCAGTAATGGTCCTCTGACTATATTGATTTTCTAAAATTAGTCCCTGATTTTTAATTTGGACATTTTAGGTTCCTTGACTTTCAATTTCTTTCCAATTGAGGTCCTTTCGTTAGAATACGGTTAATTGGATTTTAAATGAACGAGTAAACTCATCCTTTCACCTGCCTATGTATTATTCTTCATATTTCCCCCTTGTATACGTGATATATATGAAGATAATCTTAGTCGAAACCCTAGAATGTTCATCGTCGTTCCCCATTTGCTGGCTGCTCGTGTGTGCGTTCCTTCATTATTGAGATGTTTACAAGGTATAGCGGCGAAATACAAAGAGAGAAATACGAAGAATAATACATAGGAAGGTGAAAGGACGTGCTTACCCCTTCATTTAAAGTCCAATGAACCGTATTCTAACGAAAAGAGCTCAATTGGAAAGAAATTGAAAGTCAAGGGACCTAAAGTGTCAAAATTAAAAGTCGGAGACTAATTTTGGAAAATCAATATAGTCGGAGGACCATTGCTGGAATTAACTCATTTGATCGTTGTAGTTTTGTAGATTTGACTATTGTAAATGAAGTAAAGTTTCACCGATCACTATATATATCCTAGGTTACATAGACCAAATTACTAAATGAACACTCCCAAGATATAAGGGTGTTCCCATTAATAGTTTTTAGGTTGTTTTTTTGTGGGGTCAAAGATGATGTGGAGGAATGAAGATATGAGAGAGAGAAAATTTGGATCATCAATCTCACCAGAGGTGATTTTTTGTAAGGAACAGGGTAGTATCATTCGGCATTTGGAGTATTCTCGAATGGTGACTTAAATATTCCCTGAATTTCCTTGAAGGAACATAAGGCACTACCCTGGATGAACCCACTTCTGTGAGTCGGGATAACTCCAGCCAAATTGGTTAGACGGTTGACTTGGTAACTAGATTAAAAGTTTGACTGGTTGACCTATTGACCTTCTTGATTTGAGCCAATTAGTTATGGACAAACTAAGCTGATTCTCTTTGTGACCCTTTATCGACAAGGGTCACAAGGCGAGGTGCGCACCCTCTGAATTGAGGCAACGAATGTGAGGCAATTGTAGCCTAGGGTTCTTGAGTGCATCATCGTTAAATTAAATTCTTTAGCCTAGTATTTCACCCCCCCTAATCCTATAAGATATTTTGCATTTAGAAGATTATGCTCCCTTGTCTAAGTTATTGCCTTCCTTATTTGCATTTCATCTTGTTTTATTTCCCCCTTTTTAGTTTGCTCATCTTTGATTATTGCTTGAATCTGTCATTTTTTATTTGCTTAGCTTCTTGAATTGCCCGCTTCCTAACTTGGTACATTTTACACGTATACTATTCTATACATGATAGAACAAACTAATAAGTGAATTGAATATTTTCAAGGCATAGCTCAATTGGTCAACCAATTTAAAATAAGTTCATAAGAAAAGGAATATAAGTAAGTCGAGACACATCCTACGATTTCACATACTCGCTCTCGGATAGTGACTGCAAAACTAATACTCAACACCAAGAACCCAAAATCATTGCAGACAGGAAACAGAAAACAACAAACATATTTCAAATACTTTACTGTAACAGCCATCTAAATTTTGTCCTGGCTGCCAGCCATCTCAATATTTGCATACTACACAAAGCTGATAATTACAGTAGTTCCTTACATCCTTACATTTACATACAAGAACCCCCATATATGGGGCAGTAATTCCCAGATTTGACATTAGTTTCCTGTTTTAGCCCTCCTCCTGCAGGTGAAAGCTTAGCTGGTTCATTTTTTTTACTTGATTTGGGAGATCTATTGCTTTTCAAGAGGAAGATCTCGGGTCTGTTTGTAACCCGCTTGCTCGATTTCAGCTCCTCGCAATTGGCTATATGCCTCTTCCCTCGAAGATGGGATTTTAAATCGTTCTCGCTAGTCGTAGTCACTTGGCACAAAGCACAAGTCCATTCTCTCTGAATTAACATTGAAGAACTTATCATCTCTGGGATAAATTTCTCTTCTGCAGCAATCGCCACGGGGATTCCCTTCACCCGTGGATCTTCAGTTTCTTGTTTCTGCATCTCACCTAAGTTGTCAACTGCCCTTTTGACCTACAACCAAGCCAGGAGAATTGAAGCATGTGCTCCATCTCAACTAAAAACCTAAGCTGATAGTTGGATTGCACATTAATGGTTATATGCTGAACAAGGAGATTGCAATCATGGCTACATGTTCTTGAAGGGGAGCAATGAATCCAACAAAAGACTGAAATTCAAGAAAGCAAATTAAAGTTGCATTATTACCTTAGTTTCCTCAGTTCCTTGTTCTGTTGTCTGTTCCTTGGCTTTGATATGTATAGACTGCATAACACGACAGCAACGTTCGTTGTCAGCAGAGTTCAAGAACACAAACAACGAAACGTTATGTAACTGAAACAGAAAAATCGACAACTGAAGTTCAGGTTTCGATTTGTACTAGGTTACATCCTATGTAATGAAGTTTAATTAATTGTTTCAGAACTGATAAGATAAGAGAGCAGTAACAATAAAGACTCGACAGACATACAAGTTGTTTCTGAGCATAAAGAGCACGGGTAAACTGGGAAAGAATGCAGTGCAGTTTCGCGCCCAACTCTGCATTAACAAGACAATCATAAGCATAACAAGCTCCATCGAATTGCGGTACCACCAACCAGAAAGTGCCCACCAGTTTTATGTAAGGCCACAAAAGGCACCCTGCACTCATAACAAATGGCAGAAACTGTAGTGTTAAGAGTTCTACATCTATAAAATAAGAGAGAACATATGAGTTTATAAGGTCATGGATTAGACTAGCAAATTGGTTGAATTCAATCTTTTTGTGTGATTTGATCCATGTGCATTATAGCTCAGTTGAGTGACTCTAGCCCCCAATCTTTATTTATAACAATAGTGAATGCAAGATCTGAGTAAAAGCAGCTTACCATTTCATTACTCTCAATGTATGCTCAAAGAGAGATAGAATGGATAAAACAGTCCAATATGTGACCAGCTTTCTCATGTGATACTTGGAACCAGTCTCAATTGCCCTGATGGAAGCACACCTGTTTATTCACAAGAAAAATATAGAGATTTTCCAGTTTTAAATCCTATTTCTCAAATAACGATCCTTTTAAAGTAATTTCAGAGTTGTTTTTCGCATAATCATGGTTTTATTATCCTTTAAGATAGAAAGAATTATAAAGACAGACAGAATAAAGAGATAGGGAGATATGAAATGTAAGAAAATATATTATTAGAAATATAAGTTCATCTATACTTTCTCAACCTTTTGTTGCTTCAACCTTTTGAAGCAACAAAAGGTGATTGGCCATCTGGCCGTCTAATTCCTCTCATAATACATTAATACATAGTCTATTATGTACTCTGGTATAACATTACAAATCTGAATTCTAACTAATTCTAATGATATAATAATTCACACTCTAATGTTTCTCTAATCCTAATAATATAATGAGTGTGTTTGGTAAATAGCTGTTAATGGATTAATAGATTTGACTAATTGATATTATTAGCTAATTATAGAAAGATGTTTGGTAAATTAGCTATTAGCTAGCTAATAACGGATTACATGTAAAATGACTTTTTCAAAATGTTAATTGAAAAAATTGTTTTGAACAGCTTTTTAAATTTTAACATTTTAGAACAATAAGCAGGCCCATGTCCTCGCTAAACATGCTTTATGTAATAATAATAATAATAATAATAATAATAATAATAAGAGTAAATACTCAAAATGGTCCCTCAACTATAGCTAAATTCACAAATTGGTCCTCGACTTTCAATTTCAACCAATTAAATCATTAACTTTACAATTTTAACACGATTTGATCCTCCGTCTATTTGACCGTTCGTTGACTGTGATTTTTGAGGATATATATGTAATTTCATGGTCCATCGTCGGCTTTTTAAGGTTCCGGTTGCATTTTCAGACCACACTCTAGTTGAGTTCGTACCAGAGCGAAGAAGACGACGTGTTTCCGAAACGGTGCAACGTCATCTTGGATTCCTGGAGGCCTCCATGTGCTCCGATGAGAGCTGCAGATTCTTCTGGAGATCGTCGATGACGGCGCAGCCGCCGGCGATGATGTAGAATTGCGGCGAATGATGCAGAATCGTGAAATTACATATATATCCTCAAAGATCACGGTCAACAAACGGTCAAATAGATTGAGGATCAAATTGTGTTAAAATTGCAAAGTTAAGAGCTTAATTGGTTGAAATTGAAAGTCGATGACCAATTTGTGAATTTAGCTATAGTCGAGGGACCATTTTGGGTATTTACTCTAATAATAATAAAGATATCAACTTTACTCTTCCGAACAGGATCGGAGAAGGTATTTGAAGAGAAAGCTTACAGAGGATAAGCCAGAGCAAGCATAGGCCTGCAAGCAAGCAGAAGAGAAAGCTCAAAGCAGCAGTTTAGAGTACATTTATACGATTCATATACGTATATATATTGTATAATATATGTATGTACGTATGTATTTATACGCTTTCATGCAGTGCAGACATGAAGAAGACGATGAATTACCAGGAAAGAAAATGAAAACAGAGAAGCCCAAAATTCTGAAGACCCATCTCGAAGAAGATTTCTTCTCTGCTCTTCTTTCGGATTTTCTAAGGTTGTCGTACGATGATGTCTTGAGCTGCCCAGACATGAGCAAGACTGCAAGAGACGACTGAAGGTGATTTTGTTAGGGAGGGGAAATAGGGGTACCGAAAATGTTTCCAACTCTTATTAATAATTACGGAAATACCAGAGGGATTGAGAGAAATGAACAGTGCGTGGGATGCCAACACAAAGGACAATTTTCGGATTTTTAATGCGTTGACGGCTACGCATGCCTTTATCCGACCATCAATAATGAACTTCTTCCTGTGTAGTAAGAGCAACCCATTTGTGATTTTTTTTTTTTTTTTTTTAATGAGATTTAGTAGAAAAAATCACGGACTAATTTTTAAATAAATGAGAACATGAGTTTTTTTAAATCCAAGTTTTTATAAATTGGTTTCTTCTTCATCCTAAAAACCATAGTTCTGAGAAGTAATAAATGAGAGGTTTTGATAGAGAAAGTGCTTCAAAACCCATAATAAAATCCAATCGCGAGAATTGAATTTATTATTTTGTATTTGTAGTAAACCGAAGGAAAAGGAAATTGATTCCTCATAGTGAGATACTCCTATATTTCAAAAGGTATCACTAACCTAAAACACCAAATTTTAAACTAAAAAAACATCTCCAGCATCTTCTTACACCAATTTTTTTTTTTGTTCAACCCATTTGCATCAAATTCTGCACCAAATTTTATTTCATCTAATCTCTAAATCCATTTACACCAAATTCTAGAGTAAATACCCAAAATGGTCCCTCGACTATAGCTAAATTCACAAATTGGTCCTCGACTTTCAATTTCAACCAATTAAGTCCTCAACTTTGTAATTTTGACACGATTTGGTATTCCATCTATTTGACCGTTTATTGACCGTGATCGACGATCTCTAAAAGAACCTTCAGCTCTCGTCGGAGCACGTGGAGGCCTCCAGGATGACGTTGCACTGGTTCGGAAACACGTCGTCTTCTTCGCTCTGGTACGAACTCAACTACATTGAATCCAAAGGGAGGATGAAGAAAGGCGACCGGATTTGGTAGATTGCTTTCGATAGTGGATTCAAGTGTAACAGTGCGGTCTGGAAATGCAACCAGAACCTTAAAAAATCGACGATGGACCATAAAATTACATATATATCCTCAAAGAGACAGAGGACAAAATTGTGTTAAAATTACAAAGTTAAGGACTTAATTGGTTGAAATTGAAAGTCGATGACCAATTTGTGAATTTAGCTATAGTCGAGGGACCATTTTGAATATTTACTCCAAATTCTATTCATACACTAAAATAATGTGTATCCTTATAATTAAAAACTTTAATTTTGTTGCTTTAATTATTTTAATATAAAATATATTTTTGATATAAATAATAATATTTTAAAATAAAATTTATGTTTTTATGCTATTTTTAGACTTGGCCTCCAAGCTTTACAGATCAAACAATCTGGTATATAAAATTATTATATTGTGTGTAGTCCACTTTCTGATTATTATGTGCTCCAAGAATGCAATGATTTGAACACTCAAAGTTAAGATTGAAGAATTTGTGAATCAGAAGAGTCCAGATTTCTCAATATTTGCATACTTCACAAAGCTGAGAATTACAATATAGTTCCATGGACACCCTTAGATTTTACATACAAGCTAAGAACCCCCATATATGGAGCAGTAATTTCCAGAATGCATATGTTTTACTCAATTTCTTTGAGCTTAGATAAGTGTTTTTTACCCATGAAGTGATCCAACAAGCCAGCCTCACATGGAGCCCAAATATTACAAAGATTACAATATAGTTTGTAATCTGTACTAACGGGCGCCTTCTCTTGTTTAGGGGCGTTTGGCCTTGCTGCCTCGTTTTTAACTTGGTATTGAATACCTGTAGCCTTCTCGGGTTTAACATTAGACAAGTGCTTTCTCCCATTCAAATGGGACGCCAAGTCAGCCTCTCTCGAGCACCAAATATTGCAGATGTTGCAATATAGCCTAGGATCTGGTTTGACAATAGTTTCGTGCTTTGATCCTCGTTCAGGTGGTTCGTTTCCCGTCCTAACGCCTGTTTGATTGAGGTTAGACGAGTGCTTTCTCCCCTTCAAGTGGGACGCCATGTCAGCCTCCCTCGAACACCAAATATTACAGATTCTGCAATATAGCCTAGGATCTGCACTCTCACTTGCAGTACCGGTTTTGTGCTTGGATTTGGCTTCTATGGGTGCATGGTTTAATGGCTCGGTTTTTGGTTGATTGGTTGCTTTGGGGGAAGGTGATCCCGGGAGTTTTGTGACCCGTTTGATTGGTTTAAGCTCCGCGATATTGGTTCTATGCCTCATTCCTCCAAGATGGGATTTCAGATTATTCTCACTAGTAGTAGTCACTTGGCACACAGCACAAGTCCATTCTTTCTGAATTAGCTTCGAAGAATTTATCCCCGGGATAATTTTCTCTTCCACCGGGATTCCCTTCACCCATGGAGCTTCAGTTTCTTGTTTTTGCATCTGTCCTATGTTGTCAACTGCACTTTTAACCTACAATCGAGACACGAGATTACAATATCATGGCTACGTGTTCTTGAAGGGGAGCAATGAATCCAATAAAAAGAAGTCACATTGTTACCTTTCTTTCCTCGGGAATTCCTTGTTCTGTTGTCATTTCCACGGCTTTGAACTCTTTAGACTGCAGAAGGCAAGAGATCCACGATTTGTTATCGAGAGAGAGTTAAGGAAAACACAGAATCCAACAGAAAGAACGAAATTAAGAATACGAAGTTGCATTATTACCTTTGTTTCCTCGGTTCCTTGTTCTGTTGTCTGTTCTATAGCTTTGATATCTATAGACTGCATAAGACAATAGCAACATTCATCGTCAGGAGAGTTCAAGAAAGAAAACCACGAAACGTTATGTAACATGAACACCATTGCAAAAGAGGTTATTTGTTTCTGTAACCTAGTACAGAAACAAATAACCACCAGATAAGATCATTAAAAAGAAAGACACAGAATTGACCATACAAGGTGTTTGTGAGCAAAAAACGCGTGGCTAATCTGGGAAAGAATGAAGTGCAGTTTCGCGCCCAAGTCTGCATTAACAAGACAATCATAAGCATAACAAGCGCCATTGAACCGAGGTACCACCAACCAGAAAGTGCCAACCAGTTTCACGTAAGGCCACAGAGGCACCCTGCAGTTGACGATAACATATATAAAACTCACTATTAGATACGGGACATTTTCAAATGTGTTCTGTCTAAACTAAAAGTTCTATAACGTAAAGTATATGTGAGAAGAATACTTCTTGACGGGCCATAAGCAACAAGTGTGCTAATATATATTATGCTAAACACTCAAGGTCAAAGTAGAGTAGAAGCAAATTACCATTCCATTACTCTCAATGTATGCTCAAAGAGGGATACAATGGACAAAACAGTCCAATAGGTCACCAGCTTTCTCATGTGATACTTGGAACCAGTCTCAATTGCCCTGATTGAAGCACACCTGTTTATTCACAAGAAAAATCCCATTTTTTCAAGCCATGATGGATCAATCATCAAATAGGAGGTAAAAATATAGAGATTTTCCCGTTTTAAATCCCATTTCTCAAATAAGGTTCTTCTTTTCGCTCATAACTGACTGACTCAAACCAAGAAAGCCAATAGGAAGATGCTCATAACAGACCAACTCAAACCAAGAAACGCCAATAAGAAGCTTCCATTGAAAGTCAAACTTGTGTTTACCAAGTATATAGTCTGACCAACTTAACTGCCCATATTATCATTGCCATTTCAAACATATAGGGGGATGAATCAAGCCATCAACAATATTAAAGAAAGATGGATCAAATAGGAGGTAAAAATATAGAGATTTTCCCGTTTTAAATCACATTTCTCAAATAAGGATTCTTTTTTCGCCCATAACTGAGCTTCTCAAATTAAGAAAACCAATAGGCCGTTCCCTCAAAGTCAAACTTGTAGTTACCAAATCAATCGATGACCAACTTGGGTTGTCCATATAAAAGTTTGGTGAATCAAGACATCAAGAATATTAAAGAAAGAACAAAACTTTTGGAAGTAAACAAGAAGAACAACCTTTACACATTTCACTTTGCAACACTGCAATAATATACAATCTAAATCAAAATATAATGAAATAAATAATCAAGACTGTAACTTTAACCTTCCAAACAAGAAAAGGAGTTTGAAGAGAAAGCTTACAGAGGATAAGCCAGAGCAAGCATAGGCCTGCAAGCAGAAGAGAAAGCAGTACATTTATACCGTTCATATACGTATATACAGACATCTATACAGTCTCTATAATGTATGTATCCATTTATACAGATTCATGCAGTTCAGAAATGAAGAAGAAGATGAATTACCAGGCAAGAAAATCAATGCAGAGAAGCCCAAATTGTAGAAAACCCATCTGAGAGGTTTCTTTCTCTCGGATTTTCTAAGGACGTTGTACGATGATGTCTTGACTCTTGAGCTGCCCAGACATGGCTAGTCTGCAAGAGACGACTGGGAAAGTGATTTTTGTAGGGAGAGGAAACAGGGGTACCGGAAATGTTCCCGACTCTTACAATAATTTGCGGAAATGCCACGGAGATTGGAGGGAATGAACAGCGCGTGGGGTGCAAACACAGAGGATAATTTTGGGATTTCAATGTGTTGACGGTACACTTGCCCTTTTTCTGATAAATAATAAAAATGAACTTCGTGAGTAAGCAAACTACAGAATCTAGCTGAGTACCCGTACTATCTGTCCGTACAGTTATTTTCATTAGGTTTGATGGATTATATAATGTAATATAATGTAATGGAAAGACAAGAAAATGTATACCACGAAGACAATGTTTGTATTTATAAGTTGTGTAACGCTATTACAACAGAATGGGATTATGATGATAATGATAATAAGACAAGAATGAAGATGGAAATGCCCCAAATGAAGACAAATTATACTTATTTAAAGTAATAAATCTAACAAACTCCACGAAAATAGTGTGACCTATGAGAATAGGTATTCGTCCAACCACCCTTAGAGGCTGACTTTGCGACCGAACACAAACGCTGACCTCGAGGGCTGATCGCGAAGTCCGACCTCGAGGGCCAATCACGGAGGCCGACTAGGGAGGATGACCTTGCCGGTCGAGCCTCTTCGTGGCCTCCGTCTCTAATATCGTAGCGGACCACAGTGGTTGAGCCCGAGTCATGGCCAACCTTGTGGTCAGCTTTGTCCACCTTGGGCCGACCTTGCCCGTGCCGGCTCTCCATCTTCTTTCGGGTTGATTTTCTTCGATCATGATCCATTCTTAATATATCCATCATCAGTCTCTCACTCTCTGAGGTCGTCAGTGAAAGAGAGTACTCCTACTCCGACCTTGATCAACACAGTGTTATCCCCTTCTACATGCCTCATGTTTGCTCCTTAGCTTTTGCATTATGCATACATTGCTCGGCACCGACACGATCATGCCATTGACTTTGGCCGGGTGCTCCATACGGGTGTTCCATAGTTTGCCACGACCGGGCTCCAAGAGCTTGAGCTTCCCACTTTGTTTCGGCCGACCTCAAAGGTCTTGGTTCTTACCCTTGGCCGGGCTTGTGAACTTGAGCTCCCAACTTCGCCTTGATCGAGCTTGAGAACTTGAGCTCCAAACTTTATCTTAGCCGAATTCGAGAGCATGAGTTCTACTCCTCAGCTTGAGCTCCTCGCATTGAGCTCTTCACTTTGAGCTTCCCACCTTTAGCTCCTCAACTCGAGCTCCCAAACTTGACCTCCTCACCTGGCCCTCCATACTTCCACCCGCCATCCTTGTAACCATGGATGAAATAAAGTCACGCCTTCGCCGCAATTATATTGTGTGACTTCCTGATTATTATAGATTTATAATGACCTCGTGCTCCAAGTATGCAATGATTTGAACACTCAAAGTTAGAAAGAAGAAATTGTAAACACAAGAGTCCAGATTTCTCAATATTTGCATACTACACAAAGCTGAGAATAACAGTACTTAGATTTATATACAAGAACCCCCCATAGATGGAGCAGTTATTTTTCAGAATGCATATGTTTTACACCATCAGAATGCCCATTTGTTTGAGCTTAGACAAGTGCTTTCTCCCCTTCAAATGAGCCACTAAAGCAGCCTCGCATGGAGGCCAAATATTACAGAAGCTACAAAATGGTTTAGAATCTGTACTAACACTAGCATTGGCTTTCTGCTTTGATCCTCCTTCTGCAGGGGCATTAGGCTTTGCTGGCTCGTTTTTAACTTGGTTTTCAAGACCTGTTTCCTTCTCTCGTTTTGCTGGTTCATTTGCTATCGTAATGCCCATTTGTTTGAGTTTAGACAAGTGCTTTCTCCCCTTCAAGTGAGCCACTAAAGCAGCCTCGCATGGAGGCCAAATATCACAGAAGCTACAAAATGGTTTAGAAACTGTACTAACACTAGCATTGGTTTTCTGCTTTGATCCTCCTTCTGCAGGGGCATTAGGCTTTGCTGGCTCGTTTTTAACTTGGTTTTCAACACCCGTTGCCTTCTCTGGTTTTGCTGGTTTATTGGCCATCAAAATGCCCATTTGTTTGAGTTTAGACATGTGCTTTCTCGCCTTCAAGTGGGCCACCACGTCAGCCTCCCTCGAAATCCAAATATTACAGATACTGCAATATGGCCTAGGATCTGCACTAACACTTATGCCAGACGTATTCGCTTGGAACTTCTCCTGCTCACCACTGGTTTTGTGCTTCGATTCAGCTTCTGTGGGTGCATAGTTTTCTGGCTCGGTTTTTGGTTGATTTGGAAGACCGGTTGCCTTCTCTGGTTTGACATTGGTTTCCTGGTTTAATCCTCCCCCTGCATGTGCATGCTTTGCTGATTCGTTTTTTACTTGATTTGGAAGATCTGTTGCTTTGGGGGAACAAGATCCCGGGTCATTTATGACCCGTTTGATTGGTTTCAGCTCGGCGCAATTGGTTCTATGCCTCTTCCCTCCGAGATGGGATTTCAAATCATGCTCACTAGTAGTAGTCACTTGGCACACAGCACAAGTCCATTCTCTCTGAATTAGCTTTGAAGAATTTATCCCCGGGATAATTTTCTCTTCTGCAGCGTTAGCCACGGGGATTCCCTTCACCCATGGAGCTTCCGATTCTTGTTTCTGCATCTGTCCTATGTTGTCAACTGCACTTTTAACCTAGAATCAAGACACGAGATTACAATCATGGCTACGTGTTCTTGAAGAGGAGCAATGAATCCAATAAAAAAGACTGAAATTCAGAAAATGATGTCACATATTGTTACCTTTCTTTCCTCGGTAGTTCCTTGTTCTGTCGTCTGTTCCATGGCTTTGAACTCTTTAGACTGCACAAGGCGAGAGAGCCACGATTTGTTATCGAGAGAGAGTTAAGGAAAACACAGAATCCAACAAAAGAATGAAATTAAGAATACGAAGTTGCATTATTACCTTTGTTTCCTCGGTTCCTTGTTCTGTTGTCTGTTCCACGGCTTTGAAATCTTTAGACTGCATAAGGCGACAGCAACATTCGTTGTCGGGAGAATTCAACTGTTCAAGAACACAAACAACGAAACGTTAACACCATTGCAGAGGTCATACTAATTCAGGTTTCTGTACTAGGTTACATCCTATGTAAATCCAGTAACATAATTAAAAAAGAAAGACACAAAATTGCCCATACAAGGTGTTTGTGAGCAAAAAACGCGTGGCTAATCTGGGAAAGAATGCAGTGCAGTTTCGCGCCCAAGTCTGCATTAACAAGACAGTCATAAGCATAACAAGCGCCACTGAACCGAGGTACCACCAACTAGAAAGTGCCAACCAGTTTCATGTAAGGCCACAGAGGCACCCTGCAGTCATAACAAATGGCAGAAAACAGTAGTGAATGCTAGATGAACAGACCTAATCACTCTTCCTTCCTCAATGTTAACGAAAACATATATAAAACTCACTATTAGATACGGGACATTGTTAGATATGTTCTGTCTAAACTAAAAGTTATATAACATGTGTGCGGGCAGAATACTTCTTGACGGGCCATAAACAACACGGGTGTTCATATATATTATGCTAAACACTTAAGATCTAAGTAGAGTAAAAGCAAATTACCATTCCATTACTCTCAATGTATGCTCAAAGAGAGACACAATGGACAAAACAGTCCAATATGTGACCAGCTTTCTCATGTGATACTTGGAACCAGTCTCAATTGCCCTGATTGAAGCACACCTGTTTATTCACAAGAAAAATCCCATTTTTTTCAAGCCATGATGGATCAAATAGGAGGTAAAAATATAGAGATTTTCCCCTCTTTAAATCCCATTTCCCAAATAAGGGTTCTTTTTTTTTTTTTTTTCGCTCATAACTAACCGACTCAAACCAAGAAAATCAATAAGAAACTTGCATGGAAAGTCAAACTTGTGTTTACCAAGTAAACAGCCCGACCAACTTAGGTGGCCATATTATCATTGCCATTTCAAACATAATAGGAGGATGAATCAAGCCATCAACAATATTAAAGAAAGAACAACAACCTTTACACATTTCACTTTGAAACACTGCAATAATATACAATCTAAATCAAAATATAATGAAATAAATAACCAAGGCTGCAACTTTAATCTTCCAAACGAGAGAAGGAGTTTGAAGAGAAAGCTTACAGAGGATAAGCCAGAGCAAGCATAGGCCTGCAAGCAAGCAGAAGAGAAAGCATACATTTATACGGTTCATATACGTATATACAAACATCTATAATCGCTATAATGTATGTGTGTGTGTGCATTTATACAGATTCATGCAGTTCATGATCAGAAATGAAGAAGATGATGGATTACCAGGCAAGAAAATCAATGCAGAGAAGCCCAAATTTTAGAAGACCCATCTCAGAGATTTCTTCTCTGCTCTTGAGCTGCCCAGACATGGCAAGACTGCAAGAGACGACTGGAAAAGTGAGTTTTGTAGGGAGAGGAAATAGGGGTACCGAAAATGTTCCCAACTATTACAATAATTGCGGAAATGCCACGTAGATTGGAGGAAATGAACCGCGCGTGGGGTGCAAACACAAAGTACAATTTTGGGATTTTAATGTGTTGACGGACTGACGGTAAACTTGCCTTTTAAGTTTTATTCGATAGTTATTTCATTAGGTGCCGCATGGACTTAACTTTTTTTTTTTAATCTTCAAAAAAAAAAAGTGCCTAACTCAAGTGGTAAAAATTCTTCAATTTCGCACAACACTGAATACCCAAAATAGAAAGACACATTTAATGAGTCTTTTTGTAAAAATTAAAGACAATTTTATCAATCATATACTTGTAACTTGGTTAAACTCCCAAATCATAACAAAACATATTTTAATTAAGATTTGATTTTTAAAGTAACCCGCATGTGTCATCCACTACTAACCTTAAAGATGAAAAGACTAATTATCTATCTAAAAAAAGTTCTACTAGATATAGATGAATATAAAGAATCTAAATACATTAATACATATATATGACGTAACTTATATTCAAGCGAGATACCATAATTGATTCAAGAGATTCTTTCCCTCTCAATTTAGCTATAGTGAAACTTTCACTTTTAAAAAATCAAAATCCATTACAGAAGCTGGCATATCTCACCAAATATACATACTATATTTAGATGTTCTACAAAAATAATGAGTACACATTTTTAACACATAAAATATTAATTATATTTAAAATTAACATTTAAAAAATGCCAACATTTTGAAATTATAGGAAACAACATTAAAATTTAAAAAACAAAAACAGAAGAGAGCAAGCAATATAAAATAGAACAGGAAGTAATTATCCAGTATGTCTTTACTGAAAATGAAACCAAAGACACCATGGATAATGGTCCATTTCACATCCGAAATCGTATAAACTTATTCAGAGAAATTTTTATGAAGATTGTATAATAGTAGCATAAAATGCCCCATAATCATGGAGGGAAATTTCATAGCAGTTCGATTATCAGAACAGCAGTAAAAAAGCTTCAGGCTTAGGCATTCAGCATTGAGTTCCTTCTGCACTCGGTCAGCATATCCATGTAGAATTGGCACTTGCCAATGTCATTTCCGGAGCTATTCAAGCACTGCAAAGGAAATTGTTGCGAAACAAATGTGAAAAATCTTTTAGCGATAAGGAATCATTATGGAAACTTTGTAAGTGTACGAAAGAATAAAGCGCTATGTAGCATACAAACACAGGTAACAGTGAAAGAAAAAGAGGAAATTCGGCTTACATCTTGGAAAGCCTTAGTATGCATGCCGCAAGCATCAGAGCCAACACTGTTGGTTGAGGGTGCTTGAGCATCGGGTGCTGGACCTCCGACCATTTCATGCTGAACGGTGCGAGGACCCATGACGGCATCAACAGCCCTATGTGCCACAGCACTTCCAGTACCAAAAGCCACACCTGTGAAACAGCGGAAAACAGATGGAGGGGAGTCCAATCTTAAGGATATTTTCATCAGCAAAAGATAAAATATATAGACAAATGGGAGTATCAAATCACCTTGAGCTATGGTTGATCCTATGTTTCCAAGCATAGATCCCCCACCACTGCTTTGGACAGGAGCTGGGGGCGGGGCATGGCTTACTGCAACAACAAAACAATGAAAGACTTAAGTACCTCGAGAGGGAGAATACCAAATTTACTCAGACATACAGAAATAAATAAGGATGAACAATTAAAACCAGATGGAAGAATATTGCAAAAGAGCAATACCAGGAGCTGGAGGTGGAGCTCGACGAGGAGCAGGACGTGGGGCAGATCTTCCTGAATCACAAATTATGAGACATATCAATCAGGTTAAGAGTACTAAAATGCAAAGTGCAGACATATCAATAGAATAAGAACAAGCTGGAAGCCAAAAACCCATATATGAGTTTACAATTATGAAATCAAAACGGAAATACTAATCCCATATATGAGATTAATTTTTTGAGAAAAAATAACAATCTCTCCATCAAACAATAACCTAGTATTTCTTCTCCTAAAAGATTAAATCCCCAACCCCAAGGGCCCCACACCCCAGCCCGACATAGCATTTGGGAGGATATAAATCACGGCGGTGACTCAATGGCTCAATGATAGGGCCAAATGCCGGTGCGAACAAGGGATCTGCCACGGCAGCAGCCGCCAAGGTTCAAACGTCTTTTCTCCCAAATACTGAACCATTGAGCTAAGCCCATACTGAACCTAGTATTTCTACTTCTACAAAATGGAACAAGTTTTTTTGCCCTCACTTGGGGAGGCATCAACACAGGGTTTCAAACTTTCAGTTCCTCACATGTCCATACTCCATTTCTGGCAATACATGGCTCAATTAATAAGATTTTGGGTGATGTAATGAAGGGCATAAAAGGCATAAAGCATACAGGCTGTGCAAAACTATCTATAATTGTTTGAAAAATGATACTGTAGCACTCCATATTAGATGCATCTTAAACTTAAAGCTAGACAATGTAAAAGGAAAAAGGGCATAACAGATCTACTTCAATGTCAATGAATACCTAAGCCCTAACCAATACAGAAGACGAAGAAAAAGGCCAATCCACACTCAATACCGACTATCAAAGCTCAAAACATTCAACACGATTTCTATCATCGAACGAAACCTAGTCCAAAACTACAATGCGGAAATCGCATGTAATGCTAGAAATCCAAATAGTAGATATGCAGGCATACAAATAGATGAATGAGAATGTAGATTAAACAATAGATTACCACCAGAGCTCCGGCGAGGCATGTTTTCAGAGATAGAGGCGGCGCAACCAAGAGAGACACCGAGGAAAGACGATGAGATACGAGGCTTTTTCAAGTCCACAAGAACCCTAGAAAATGGTAAAGTAAAGCGTGACGCTTTATATACAGCTACGTAGCAAAGCCTTGATCGCGAAACGAGATCGTTAACCAATCAGCGATGAGGTCTACGTAGGAAAACTGGACTTGACATTACTGTATAACTGCAGAATAGTCAAATTATTATTTTTCACTTCTGCCCCCAATAATGTTCTTTAATTGAAACTTTGGTCATATTTTGTAACATAGTTAGTTTATCAGTCAATTTTAATTTATTTAATTATAATTAATTATTTGATTTGGTTAAATAATCCATATAAATATTTAATTAATTAGTTTTATATAACCGTTTATTACTCCAAGACGCTAAAATTCAAACAGTTGCTCAAAGCATCTTCTTCGATCAGTTTTTTTAGAAAAGCATTTTGCATGTAATCAATGAATAGCTAATTTACAACTAACATGGTTGGTGTTGTGGTTCAACACCTCGTCCCTTAAGTATGAGATTAGGGGTTTGATCCCCATCCATGTGAATAGAATAGCCAATCCCCAACCACTTAGTGTGTTGACGGTAGGGACAAAATAAGTTTTTTTTTTTTTTTTGAAAACCAAATAACCATTTCATTAATTCAAATCAACATACAGATCGTTAACAATAAAATACGGAGGAGAAGATACCCACTCCTGAAGTACAGACATAGAACAGGCTTCCCTAGCAAGGCAATGGGCAACTCTGTTCGCAGTATGGTAAATATGAGAGATAGCTACGCCAGTAAGTGAGCGAAGCATATCTTTAACATCAAGAAGCACTAAGTCACAAGAAAACACACCACTATCTTAGTTAAGACTCTGGGTAACCTGGAGCGCGTCGCACTCAATTTGCACATGATGAAAGTCCTTCCTCTTAATCCAACTCAACGCTTCCCTAATGGCCATAGCCTCTGCCTCCTTTGCTGTGAAAGCTCCACTGCTGGGTATACTAGAGGCCACCACAAACTGACCATGGTCGTCCCTCAACACCCACCCCAACCCCATCCTAATGTTATTCTTATGAACCGCGGCATCGGTATTCAACTTGAGGTAACCTGGCATGGGTTTTTCCCATCTCTGGAACGAAGTCAATCTTGGGCTGGGGATGGCGGCGGAAGTCTCAAAGGATGCGTTCCAATCAGCAATAAAGTATTTCATGCTCTCCACAAGGCATCTGCTAGGCGTGCTCTTATTGTTCCAAATTTTGTCATTCCTTGCTAACCAAATTTTCCAGCATAACATGAACAGAAGGCGACACTGCTCCACATCCAACAAAGACAAGTGAAGCTCAACCCACTGTTCAAAGACAGAGCAAGAAATAAGATCAATTGTAAGGCCACTAAGGTCCCAGCATTCCTTCGCATACGCACAATTGATAAACAAGTGGTCGGTAAACTCATCAGCAGATTGACAAAGAGAGCATGTTGGCTGGCAATCTACACGTCTGGAGCGCAAACTGTCAGCAGTTGGGAGACATCCTGTGCAAGCTTGCCAGATAAAAACTTTGACTTTCCTTGGGATATTGAGTTTCCACATGCTGGACCATTTCTTTTTAAGGTTAGGATCATATTGCGGAGAGATGGCTTTGTAACAACCTTTAACAGTGAAGGATCCTTTCTGATCATCGTTCCATATTAACTTGTCACTCCTGCTGGACAGAGGGAGTGGAATACTAAGAATAAGATTCACATCCCGTTCCTCAAAAATGTCGCGGATAACGGCTTCGTCCCATCACGGACTGTCCTCCCTGATTAGGGCCGAAACAGATGCATTCTCAAGCATGGGAAAGGGTAGTGTCTGTACCATAGCATCAGTAGTACTTGGAAACCACTTATCCCCCCAAATTTGAACCGACTTACCGTATCCAATTCTCCACCTGCAGTGTCTACGAATGATATCCTGAGTTTGGACCATGCTGCTCCAGATGAAAGAAGGGCTGCCACCTTTCTTGGCTTCCAGAAAAGAGCAATTAGGGAAGTATTTGGCTTTGTAAACTCTTGCCACTAAGGAAGAGGGGTTCTGCAGCATTCTCCAAGATTGTTTAGATATCATTGCCAGATTGAAATCCCTCAGGTTTCTAAAGTTGAGACCACCCCACTCTTTAGGATAAGTAAGGTACTTCCAATGCTTCTAATTGATGCCCCTTCTGCCATTGCATTCACCTCTCCACCAGAAAGAATTCATGATTCTTTCAATCTGCCATTGCATTCACCTCTCCACCAGAAAGAATTCATGATTCTTTCAATATCTTGAATAGCCTCACTAAACTTAAAATGGTGAAAAGAGGTTGGTATTTATTTTGATCCACTATCTAATTTAACACATCATTTTGACTTTTGATGATAATGAACAACTTTAATCTCTATATCTATCTTTACTTTAATCATTATATCACTAAAATTTTGTTTAATATTTCAAACTTTAATATTGATAAATATTCAATTATTAAATACGTAAAATCACCATATGTGATATATACAAAGTACATTTTTAACTAGTAGTAGTGAAATCAAAATAATTTAAATGTTTCAATTATACAATCCAACTTTTATCTCTCTAGCTAATTGAGTAACCATTTCAACCTTTCCCTGCGCCAAACATTTCCTAAAAATTTAGATTATATTATTATTATATTATATTAACACAAGGCCGTTTTAGTCTTTATATCACTTTTTCTATTTTCATTTCCAAAAATTATATTCCTCCACACAGAACAATGTATTTAAATTCATATTTTATTCTCACTTTATTTTTTTCGTACCAATTCTCTTATAATTCATTCTTCCCAACCAAATGCCCGTTATATCCTCCTTTTCTCATATCCTTGTTTACTCATTTATAGCTATAGATTCTTTTATTTTGAAGAGCCATATATGAACGTGTGAACCTTATAGATCTTCTCCGATCTCAAACATACACTGATATACCCAACAGTCTTAACACTTCTTCTTCTTTTATTTTGAAGACCCAAATATGAACACGTGAATCTTATGGATTCTTGTCGTTTTCAAACCAGCTCATAGCCGCCGGCCTGCCCCACCTCCCTCTGATCTACAAGACAACACAAGAAGACTTATGAGGATATATAGAGGGAGGGAGGGAGGAAGAAGAAGGCCGGCCGGGGCGACAGAAATGTCGGAAACTAACCCGACGAGAAGTCCGGAGTTAACGGCGGAGAGATGCAGCATACGAAGTATAGAATCGAAGTGCGGTTTCGGCTGTAACACATGCGAGAAGGCATCCGCTATAACAGAACAGAACAGAACATGACAGAAATGTTTCGTTGTTTTTGTCAGATTTGATAATTTGCAGCAACGTAACTTCATTGTCGCTGTCTGATCTGGTTTTAGCAGGTGCCTTCTTGTATATGTTGCAACTGATGAAACCGGCGCTTTGGTTTTCATGCTTTGTGCCGATCTCTGCGCCACTAATTCCGGCATTCTCGTCGGAACCTACGTCGTACGTGATGATTCTCTCGATCTCAGCTCGCAGATCTCTCAGCTCGTATCCTCGTCTTGTATCGATCCGGCAGAGCAATTAATCTACGAGGCTGCAACAGATCTGAAGTCAACGTGCGGCTACTGTCGGCGTCGTCGGACGTGCAGCCGTCCAGGTAGGCCGGCGTTTCCGCAACGCGAATCTCAGTACTGCCAGTTTTATGATTGCTACATTTTACAACAAATCTTGTCCGGTCCGATGCGGCTATACGCCATGTTAGGGGAGAAACAGTTTGTTTTGACCAAAGCTAAGTATCGCACGGATTTTCTAATTTTAGTATTCTGTTGAATATTTTACCTATTTATTATGCCCATAATGGTTCCTGTGTATTGTTCAGGTGTTAGCGCTGGTATTGTTGGATTTGGTAGTGGATGAATAATTAATGTCTTTTTTATCTGTTATATATCGATTAAGTTTTAGATGTGTAACTATATTGATCAATTGTCATTTTTGTATGTCATTCATTGAGTTTTAGGTGTGTAACTATATTGTGTAAAATTGTCCTCTTTGATTGTTATTGATCAAGTTTTAGGTGAGCAACTATATTGTTTAAGGTCTAGCTTTAGTATTTTTAGATATGGTCGTAGATGACCAATCAACGGCCCTTTATATGTCATCGAACAAGTTTTAAGTGTGTGTAACTATATTGGTGGATGACAAATCAACAGTCCTCTTTATCTGTCATGGATCAAGTTTTAGGTATGCAATGCAATTATATTGTTCAAGATATAGTTTTAGTATTCTTGGATATGATCGTGGATGACTAATCAACAATCCTCTTTATTTGTCACCAATCAAGTTTTAAGTGTGCAATTAAACAACTGTCATTTTATCTTTATTGTCCTTGATCAAGTTTTAGGTGTGCAACGGTACTATATTGTAAACAGTCATTTTTATCTATCTTCAATCAAGTTTCAAGTATGTAATCTTCGCTTGCTTTTAGCGAGGCCTCCACTCCCACACAAAGAGACTTGGTACATTGTTAGGAGACAATAGCCTCCGCGAGGTCCCCTCCCTATGATTTTTTTAAGAGACTTGGTGCATTGTTTTTAGAGTTACTTTATTTTAAATAGAGCCCCTATGACCAATATTTTTCATTAAATAGATTGTGTGGGTGAAAATTGATGAACAATTCTTGTTCCAGATTAGATGTTATCTTACGATGAGGAGACACAACTTACACGCGCAATTTTCATCCGAATTTTATTTCGAGTTCATCATAATTGTACAATGTATTCAAACCAAGTTTAAACTTTAGCCCCTCTCTCTATCATCTTCAAATGTATAAAAATGACTCATTGGCAAAAGTGTAATTCATATAGTCCCACATCAGTTAATTCCACAAAAAATTGTAAAGTAATATATTAAGGTATAGTTAACATTTCACTCTTTAGCTAACTTGAAGGCTTACTCGGTGCCCACAAGTCTAGTACAGTATTGGCCCAGCGGAGGGATGACCTAGGTTAAAAATCTCTTGTGAGATCATATTAACATATATTTTTACAAATTAACTAGGTTAGCAAGTATCTCAGTTAATACTCATGGATCTTTATCTATCATCGATCAAGTTTTAGGTGTGCAACTATATTGATCAACTATCTCTTTGTCCTAGTTATCTTTATCTATCATCGATCAAGTTTTAGGTGTGCAACTATATTGATCAACTATCTCTTTGTCCGTCATCGGACAAGCTTTAGATGTGCAACTATATTGTTCAAGGTCTAGCTTTAGTATTGTTGGATAGGGCCATGGATGACTAATCAACGGTCCTCTTAATCTTTCATCGATCAATTTTTAAGTGTGCAACTATATTGTTCAAAGTCTAGCTTTAGTATTGTTGGATATGGTCATGAATGACTAATCAACGATTCTCTTTATCTATCATCAATCAAATTAGGTATGCGCATCTTTGTTTATCATCGATCAAGTTTTATGTGTGCAACTATATTGTTCAAGGTATATCTTTAGTATTATTGGATGTGATCGTTGATGACTAATCAATATTTCCTTTATCTTTATTGTCCTTTTGATCAAATTTCAAATGCGCAACGAAATTGTAAACATCCATCTTTATCCGTTATCGACCAAAATTCAAGTGTATTTTCTTCGCTTGCTTTTAGCAAGGTCTCCACCCCCAACAATTTGCATAGCATGTGGAAACCCAAAACATTTGGTCAATGTGAACGGAACACTACCTACCTACTCATATAGACACTACATGACTAGTGCATACTTGAATTTAATATAATATTTGTAGCTATGTTAGGTTAAATTTAATCTTGAAAGTTGCGCACTTGCAAAGTGACATGACATATTGAAAAGCGAAAAAAATAAATAAATACATAGTGACATGATTTGCAAACTTGCTACTGCTGCAAGTTTGCAAACTGACAACCGCAATAGGTTGTTACGTCAACCTTTTGTACTTTTTTTTTGTTTATTTATTTTATTTTGCTTCAACCTTTTGTACTTTTTTTGTTTATTTATTTATTTGTTTGATTTTGGTGCGATGTGAAATTAGAGTCATTTTTAAAAGTGAGAGAGTAGAGAAAATAGTAAATAAATTACAAATTTGATGATGTGAAAGTAGAATAATTTTTAAAAGTGAGAGAGTATTGTAGAGATAAATTTAACCTTAATCATTATTTGGTTGACATTAATAAATAATAATTAGCAATACTTTACATTAAAGGGTTCTAAATTGTATAAAATTTCGATAGGATCAAAGGTACTTGGTGAATTTTAAAAAAATAAAAGAAGAAGAAGAAGAGAGACATGGTGCATTATTTGTAGAGTTAATTTATGTTAAATAGACCCCACTAAAATTGATCAGTATTGTTCATAAAATAGATTATATGGGTGAAGATTAATGACAATTCTTGTTATCTGAGGAGTGAGGAAACACAACTTACACGGACAAGTTTCTTCCGGATTTTATTTCATGTTCATCATGATTGTACAATGCATTCATATTCTGCGACTATTATGATAAAGTACTCCATATCAAACTTGTATTAGGAAGAGTTATAAGTATACCTAAGAAAGCGTTTGATTCACGAAATGTTAGATTATCTTAGGAAATACTAGATTATTATTAGAATGTTAGATTGATATATATGTTTGATTAAAATTAATGTATTTAATATAAACAAATTTGGTTTATGGATTATCTTTTATGTTATACTTTTTTTTTTTTTTACTTTATTACCCTTAGCATATTTTCATATATTTTGATAAACTAAAATTAAAATAAATAAATAAGACAATGGTAACATATATTAGTAATGTCATAAAAATAATTAACTAAGAATTTGAACTTGATAAACAAAATTACCTTATAAGTTAACATGTTGTAATACAAATAAAATACAATATATAATTACAAAAATAATTACAAATGATACACATAATAAGCTAACATAAAAATATATATTTATAATAATTAGAATTAAAATGACAAAAATAGTAAATAAACATGGGATAGTTAGATGACTTAAAATTGTAAGGGAATCTGTTTCCAAAAAAAAAAAAAAAAAAACGAATTATAAAGGAATCACATTCCTTTCAAAATCAAATGTGCAGTGGAGAGTATTATTTCAAAAAAAAATGTGGAAAGTATATTGCATTCGTTGAAAAATGTTGTATTCCCTTAGGAAGTTTAATAGCATGAACCAAACATGAAATGCAAACTTTGCAATGTCACACTCACTTGGTTATATTGAATAACTTGAACCAAATACCCCCTAAATGGCTTTTCAAATCAAGTTTAAATTTAATCTCCTCTATCATCATCGTGTTATTGACAGTCTCACATCGACTCCACAAAAAAATTGTTGATGCAGTAAATACAGGTGTATTATTAATTATTGAACATAGTGTACATAATACGGATCCATGTCGGTTTTAGATACAGGTCCTTCACCTGGTATGCTTGTTGGCTTAACTATTAGAACCTAGTTAACGTGACAGTAGGTCAGAGGTTCCCGAGCTCCGTAGCTGTCGTGTAGATAAACAACCAAAAGCCCCTCATGACCGCAATAAATGCGGTATTTATAGCATATCGAGGGGACAAGTTCCGGCCTACCGACATGCTTGCCGTGTGGAGGCCATGCACGGGCACAAGCGATGACCCTAGCAGTGAGCGCCGCGTGGCCAAAGATTCCTGAGGAGATTGGACGTGCTACGAGATTAAGATGATCGGCCCGACCTTGGTAGCTCGGGTACAAAGATGATGGCTCCCTTACTTAGATCATCCTTTATCGGAGCTTGGACCATGATGATGGTAGGGACGTATTCCCAACTAGACCGGACGAGGCCTGACCGGGTTGGACTAAGCCCGTGGGCAGTACCGGTTAACGTATGGGCACGATGCTCGAGACATAATCCCTATCAATTGTAGAAAAATACTTGAAGAACTTTCACTCATCAACTAGCTTAGAGAACCACCCCGGTGCCCACTTGTTCAGTGCAGGCCCAACGGAGGAGGGAGTGACCGAGTGACCTAGGTTAATAATTTTCTATGAGATCGTATAAACTAGACACTAATTAGGATTTAACTTATATTTGTCAATAACTTATAAACAAAAAACATCATTTATTATTATTTTAAATTTTAAAATTCATGCACTCTATTGAAACTTATTCCACCTTTTTAAAAAGTTTATTTATTCGAGAGTGATTTTGATATTTTATTCTTAATATTTTCTATATTTTATATTTTATTATACTCCGTATTTGAGTATGGTTAGACAACCGAAAAAACCACCACCAGGAGTGCAGATTGCAGAGAGAAGAAAAAAAAAAAAAAGGAAAAAAAGATGGTCACGACTCGGGGGTTGGCTGACGTCAGAAAATTGGACATCCTTATCCAAACCTAGTACGGACTACTTCCGATCTTCGTCGTAGACACTGGTTTCTCTTCTTCTTCTTCTTCTTCTTCTTCTTCTTCCCCGGCGATACCCGTCTGCAATCTCTGCTTCTTTCTATATAAACAACGGCGATTCCTTCTTTGTTCGTTCTCTCGATTAATTCACACTCCCAGGAAGCTCCATTGTATCGTGAAGAGGTGTTTTCCCCATGCTGTCGATTGCTCCGCCGTCGTTCCCGTCTACGAACCCTCACAAATTCGCCCCTACCGGCGCGAAATTCGCGTCTCCGTTGAGCCGGTCCTCGTCCTCGATTTGCAGCCCTCACTCTCCGGTCTGCTGCCGCTGCCTCAGCGGCGGCGCGGATCCCTCGCAGTCGGGCGACGGGTCGAGCTGGAGGTGGGACCTGACGATTCAGGATGCGTTTAAGAATGTGATGAAGCGGTTCGATGATTTCGTGAATCTGAACCGGAATCACGCGAGTGTTGTTGGTGCCGCGGAGACGACGAGTGAGGAGAAGGACGAGGAATGGGATTGGGAGCGGTGGAAAAAACACTTCTCCGAGGTCGAGGAGCAAGAGCGAATCGTTTCGATCTTAAAGGTATTGTAAATAAATGTTTCTGTTACCTAGTACTGATTCTAATGTATGTGTTTTTAGTACTGATTCTAATGGAGGTTTTTTTTTTTTTTTTTTTTTTTTTTACTGTTTATCTCTGCAGTCACAGTTAGCAGGTTATATTAATCGGGAAGATTATGAAGGGGCTGCCAGGCTTAAGGTGGCCATTGCGGCTGCAGCTACAAATGACACTGTGGGCAAAGTGAAATCCCATTTTAATGTAGGACTTCTTTAATTCTTTTTCATGAAACTATGATTGTTGTTACCGGATTGATGTTGAGCATTTGTTATGTTCAATATCCTAGGATGTTTTATTTCCGTAATTGACTATATATGTTTGGGATTTAAATGCAGAACACAGTGGAGGAAGAGCGGTACTCAGATGCAGCCTGGTTACGAGATTATGCTGGCGCTGGATTGGTTAGTTAGCTTAACTGAATCAGTTTGATATTAGCATGTGTGAGGACTGATAATTATATGCTTTGGGGTGAGTCCCCCGTAGGTCGGGTCAAGATAGCGAGAGAATGTAATACTAATCAGAAATAAATTGTCCTTTACTTATAAGGGAAAATGTAGTACTTTTAAATCAAAATGTAATATTTAAGGGTAAAAATGTTTTACTAATCATGGATAAATTGATTGAGTGTTACTTATGAGAAAAAGTGTAATACTTCACTTTTGATGAAAAATGTAATATTTTCAAATCAAAATGTAATATTAGGGAATTAGGGGTTGAAGAGTTACTTACGAAGGCAATTGTAATACTTATGAAGGAAAGCGTAATACTTATGAAAAACTTGACCCGCATCGGTGAGACGGTCTAATAGGAGATTTTGCCTATGGTTTGTGTTATTGTTGCCTACTACAAATATTATATGCTAGCTTCACTCAATCTTTTCGTACTTGAATTTTTCATTCTCGCACTTTATAAAGGGTGTGTTTGGTTCGCACATAGGAATCGGAATCGGAATGGGTATCAAATACTTGGTAATGGTAATGGTTTTGGTAAAAGTATGTAACATGTTTGGTAGTAGGGTGGAATGAGAATGGTTACTAATAGTAGTGCTTGAGAATGAATAAGGGAATAAAACCCTTATTTTATTTGGGTATGGGTTTTCAATTGATGGGGTATTCGAAACCCATAGTAGTGTTCTAAAAACCTATCAACCAAACAACAACAATCACTTTCATACCCATTCTTATGGGCAAAACCCACCAACCAAACACACCCTTATAAATTGTTATGGGGAATGATTCACTGTATGTTGCTATCTCAGATGCTGTTGAATACACCATAACTCCGGAATATAACAAAAGTTTTTATCTGAATCTAGGTGGGTTGGTGGGTTGGAGTTTCAGAAGGCGATCCTTATGGACGCATTATTCGTATAAGTGCTGAATATGGAAGATATGTGGCGAAAAGTTATACTCCGAGGTAACTTGATTAACGTTAACCCCACCTTTCTGCTGATTCGATGTAAGGGTGCCTTTTTGTTACCCTTCCTTCAAGAAAGAGAGACTTTAACATTGTTGGTAAATTAAGAATAAAAGAAGTATGTTACTTATTGGAATAAGCATTCAATTTTCAGGCAGCTTGCGTCGGCAATGGATGGTGCCCCCATCTTTGAGATATTTCTCACAATGAATAAGAAAGACGAGTATAGGTTGCAGGTAATTTCTTGCAAGCATCAGCTTCTGCTTTGATTGATTTTTCATTTACAAACTCATCTAAGGACAAGTAAACAAAATAAATTTATCGGGCATTTGGTTTAAACATTGGAATTGGAATCAAATAAATAAAAATAAATATGCAATAATGTTATTTTTTGTTAGACCACAACGTGTCTTGAATAAACCCTAACTATAGGAGACACCTTTAATCCCGTACCATACTCAGATTAATCTCTGCTCGCACTAGACCGACCCAATTAAGGGGCAAAGTGTTGGCCATATTGGTTTTTCCATACGAGAAGGGGTTTTGAACTCCCGACCTTTCTTAAAGGACAAGAGTGCCACATATATATATATATATATATATATATATATATATATATATAGACCACTGTTCAAGTGAGTCCACCCCTTCCCATGAGTCAGTGTGGACAGATCTGGTCCATTAAAAGCTAGAGATCAATGGTCAGATCTGGTCCAGTGCAAATAATGGACCAGATCTGTCCACACTGACTCATGGGAAGGGGTGGACTCATTTGATCATGAGTCATATATATATATATATATATATATTCAAATTCCACATTCAATGCATGGAGGATGGCTTTTACATTGTTTACTTTTCGTCCTCATTTCTGATTCCAATGTTTTTATTATATAGTGTCTTCCTTTACTAAACAATATGCAAGACTGTAAGAGACTGCGTCAATCATGATTTCAGGCCGTCTACTTGAAGCGGACGACAGCTACTCAGGACTTAACAATTCCTTCCTCCAAAGTATCTGGTGCTGCGAGTAACTTGGACTCTCGGAGTCCAACTGAAAACAAAAACGATCTATTCGGAAATAGTAGTGAAGTTTCAGAAGATGACGAAGATAGCGACGATGATTCTGGTTTTGGTAATGCACTACAAGACTTGATTCCCGGTGTGAAGGTCAAGGTTTTGAAAGTAACCGCGCCAGCTAAGGTGGACCGGGATTTAATATCGAAGGTGATTGAAGACATAATTGAAGACGAAGACGAGGATGAAGAGGGAGAGGAGGATATTAAGGAAACGGACTCCGAGATAGAAAGTATCGGTGCTGAAGAAGAAATTAAAGATAAAAGCGATATAGAGCATAACGCAATTGAAATGGATTCGGATCGTGGGGTTAGAGATGGTGTAGAGCAAAATCAAATTGCTTTAAAGGTTGTTGTAAGTGGGCTTGTACAGAATATGTCTAGTAATGCTCGGAGTAAAGATTTTCTACGTGTGCCAGCTAGGCTGGAAAGAAAGGGTCGTTTATCATTTACTTTTACTATAGAAGAAGATGATAAACAAACTTCTGGTGCCAGCAAACAATCCCCGCGAAATAGAAGTCCTAAACTCCAAGGTCAACGGAGCATAGACCATCTAATGCTTGATCTTGCAAAATTTATTGGTCGGGGAAAAATACCTATGAAGGTTGGGCTTGCTAAATTATATCATCACGTTCACATTTGTTTCTTCATATTAATTATTACTTTTGATTTATCATTTATGCCTTAAAAAACTTGCAGGTGCTTAAGGACGTTAGCGAGTTGTTTACTCTTACTCTAAATCAGGCTCGAAATCCTCAGCCATTGTCGAAATCAACTACTTTTAATCGCATCGAGATTCCGACCTCTCAGGACCCATTAAATGGTGATTAATTAGAAACGTTTTTTTTTCTCGTGCTATTTGAAAGAACTCTTTGTCACTGCCATATTATTATTAATTTCCCACCTTTATTCTCTATATTTATTGAGGATGTTCGGGTTTTATTAGGCCTATATGTTGGTACACATGGTCTTCGTTCTTCAGAAGTAATCCACCTAAGGCGCAGATTTGGTCAGTGGAAAGAAGATGGAATCACGAAGCAGTCATCTAGGATTGAATTTTATGAATATGTTGAAGCTGTAAAATTAACTGGAGATCCTTACGTGCCTGCTGGCCAGGTAATTCTCTCTAGAGAGCATGTTTGGTTGGATGGAAAAAGTTTTCCTTAAATTTGAGGAAAATGGAATTATTTTCCTCCGTTTGGTTCATTGAAAACTTTTTCCACAGTAAAATGTTTTCCTTAATTTTGAGGAAAAAGTTTTCCAAGGGTAGGGGGTGGTATTTTGTTTTCCATGGAAGTTGGGAAGAAAGTATCACATGCTTGGACAATTTTGCCCTTATTACTTTTATTATCATTATCATTGTGTAGGGGCATTTTACTATTTTAGTCTTTATACTCATTATTCCTTACCATTCTAACCCCAACCAAACAACGGAATCAATATTCCCAGTAATTTCTTTTCCACCAACCAAACAATAGAATCGATCTTCCTATTAATTTCTTTGCCATGGAATTTCAATTCCATTTCCCTTCAAATATTTTCTGCGAACCAAACGGGGATCAAATCGTTGATTTCTTTGCTCTGATTTTAATTAAAAATTTAATTTCCTGCTCCCCCTAAAGTAATTCTATGGAACTTTCTACTTTTACTTTCTTGCCAAACCATTATTACAGATTTACAGCACAGTTTTTCATTTGCAGATTGCCTTCCGGGCAAAAGTTGGGAAGCAATATCAGCTTCCTCATAAAGGGATTTTCCCAGAAGAATTTGGTGTGGTATGGATGTGATATTTGTCTGTGAACATTTCATCCCGTTCCTGCATTCTTCCAGTTTTACGCAATTATTATTATATTGTTTTTCGTTTTTCTAAGGGTTTATGATCTTTGATCAACAATGCAGATTGCTCGATATAAGGGACAAGGAAGGCTGGCAGAGCCAGGGTTTCAAAATCCTCGATGGGTTGATGGAGAACTTGTTATTCTGGATGGAAAGGTTTGCAGCTCTCGAGTCTCGAGCCGATTTATATCCCATATGATTCTTTTCCGCATAAATTCACATTCACTTTGTTTTTGCAGTACATCAAAGGAGGGCCTGTCATTGGGTTCGTATACTGGGCAACCGAGTATCATTTCTTGGTTTTCTTCCATCGCCTGAGGCTGCAGGAGTAGATAACCGTTGCACATACAGGTTGAGGTTGTCTATTCTTTCCTCAGATTTTGTAGGTATGTTGTCTCGTTAAATGGTCTGGCAGTCATAGGTTTTCCTATAATGATTCTCAAACCTTATCGAAATTTCTGCTGTTTTTTTTACTGTGTAGATGAATTTCATAGAGCCCTTTGAGCTGAGTTGCAGATACAGAAAGCTCGGTTTCTGCTAAATGGCGATGTTTGGCTAACAGCAGGTTTTGACATAATCTTAGTATTTGGATGATCACAAACATTGCATTTCTCTATTCTACCGTTTCTGAAATTCTCAGCCTTCCCCGTATCTCTTATTTGGCGGCTCTTTCTCGACACTGTAAATATACTGCTTTGTGTATTCAATTCATAAATAGTACTACAGAATTTGATTTTCACTGGTGCTTTTGGTGGGAATCGGACTTATTATAATCTCTTGGCTTTGTAGTGTATATATATATATATATGCATTTAAGCCCGTTTTATTCAATAATATATAAACGTTCAATTCGATTTAATATGTCTTATTGTTTTTTTTTTTTTTTTTTTTAATAATATTTGTGTACTTGTGCATGTGTTCTAGCCTCTTTTGCATTGTGTTAAAATTTTTGATTGGAAATACTCAATGAACTGATCTATGTAGTTGTCGTGGAGATTGTGGTTGCCAAATATGTTTGCCATTTGAGCGGCCTTCAGCCTTATTCCTTCTCCCTCTCGGGATGCCATTACCGATCTTATTGAGTTGGCTACCATGTCCCGGCTGAAGGAGCCGTCTTCTCTCCTAGGAACCTCGTACCCTATTTCCTTTTCGACTAACAGCTTAGCGTTGAGTCCTTGGTCGGCTACCATTGGCAGCAGGATGAGTGGGTGCCCGAATCCAAGGGACTCAATTATCGTACCCCACCCGGAATGGAACAGGCACCCGCCAATGGCGGGATGGGCGAGTATGTTCTGTTGAGGAGCCCAACCGAGGATAACTCTGCCCTGGTTTGAGGTTCTGTTAACGAAATCCGTAGGCAACAGGGCGGGGTAACCGGGGTTATCTATTCCCGGTTTCCTCAGAATCCATAGGAAAGGCATCCGGGAAAGCTCCAGTGCAGAAGCCAATTCGTGGATTTGGTGAATAGGCATCTTGTACTCGCTTCCGAAACCGACAAAGACCACAGACTTCGGTCTTTGGTTATCCAACCATTCGAACGCTTCAGACCAGCTCGATGAATTGGTTCCGGGCTGAATGGCGGTGTTTAAGTTTAGCCTCGGTGGAAGTAGTCCTATAGCTAACACTGGCCTTTTGTAGAGTTTCTCGAGGAGATCTATATATTCTCCTTCGAACTCTTTGCAGCTTCTAACTATGACAAAGTCGCATCCCTCGATGACACTAGACAGGCGCTGCCCGCTCGACACGCCCGATGCATCCGGGGTGTGGGTGTTCCGCATCATTGTCGGTGCGTAATCGGGCCGGTGGGCCACCAGGGAGTGGAAGTTGAACCAACCGGGCGGGACGGTGAAGTGTTCGGGGCTCGGGCGCAGTTTTCCCGATCTCAACTCCTCGGGGGATCCCAGGTACGCTAATGTTGCTGCAGTGTATACACTTAGGAATACCGTAGCCACGCCATATCTTTTTGCTATTTCAGGAACCCAGTGAGTAGCAAAGTCGACGAGGATCAGCTCGGGCAAGTCCCGTCTCACGAGCTCCTCGAATGGCGGGCCCATCCTGTCATACGCCGTTTTCAAGAACTGTACCTGCTCTTGCTGCTCGAGGTCAACAGTCGCCTCACAATTCTCCGGCAAACCAGGTACCGAGGGCAACGCGATCTCTCTCAGGCTTAATCTCTCCGTGAAACTCGCAGGAATCGGGGGCAATCTCTGCAGGTTTTTCGGGGTCGACACAAAGGAAACTCTGAAACCTTTAGCGGCTAATTTCTTGGCAAATTCGAGCATCGGGAGCATATGGCCAAATGCCAACCACGGGAATATCATCACATGACACTGCTCGGCAGCCATGGTGATGTTCTAAAACCATAAACTCTCCAACTTGATCCCTATTTGTTTGTTGGAAACATAGGACTGTGATTACTTATGTTGTCTGGTTCTGCCGTTTAAGTAGACTTATGTGGTTTCTTATCAGACCAGCCACTTTCTTTGCATGCATCCTGCTAGGTAAACAACACTCACAATCTTTGTTTCGTAGTCTTACTCTTACATTGCCTTTCTTGATTATAATTTTAAACTCTACCCACAAACCAAGAATATCAATAGGTAATTGTCATATTATGGATCAAAGTCTACCTTATATTGTACACTTTGATCTAAAAAATGTGTCTGTGGTTACATATTGGAGGTGTTTGGTAAATAGTTGTTAGCTGATAGCGGTTAGTTGATTGAGTTAGTGGGTTTGATTAGTTGGTAGTATTGACTGATTGTAGAAAGATATTTGGTAAAATAGCTGTTAGTTGATTATATGTAAAATGACTTTCTCAAAAAGCTATAGAAAAAGCTGCTTTGAGCATCATTTTGAATTTTAACTTTTTAACAATAAACTGTTATAAAAAATTAATTAACCAAACATTTATATTAGTTGTTTAACCAAGTCAAATAACTAATAGTGGTCAAATAAGTCAAAATTAGTTGATAAACTTACTATTTTACCAAATAGGGCCATTATGTGTCTTCACTCTTCAATTAGTAATTATATGCCAAATTGGATGCACATAATTTGTTAAAACTACATACTTATAATAGATAAAATTTTATGTGAATTATGAATAAAAAGATACATTTTTAATATATTAAAGGTACATTATTTATTTACTGGATATTTGGTAGTATACAAAATAATATTTCTTCAGTACTCAAATAATGCACCTTCAGTATATAAATAATGCAATTTTTAGTATATTAAAAATATTTTTTTTATTCATGGTCTGGGCATAATTTATGGAACAATGATTACACAATATATTAATTAAATATTATGTATCTATAATTAATATATTATGTGTATTGAATTTATTTACAAACATATATGTAAATTAGCTCCAAAAAAAAAATATATAATATGTAAATTATAGACATATAATTTGAATTTTATTTTAGATTAATGTCCACAATGCAAGATTGAATTTTAAATATTCCGATTCGTTTTTTTTTTTTTTTTCATATTACATTGTGAATCTTAATACAAAAATTTGTACTTTCAGTTAACACACTATATACTTATAGTTAATCACTTTTGTACATGGATACATAATATGATATCTAAAGGTATAGAAATTATCAACCGCCGCATATACAGAATGTATCAATTATATAAATACAAAATATGTTTTGATAATTGTTGACAATTACAATTTACAAGTACAAAAATTATCAACTGTATATACAAAATATGTTATTTTTAGACCAAGATCTACTAGATCCTGGTCTATGGTATAATTTGTCACTTGGGATTATGGACTCAACCTTTTGGAAGGAAGAATATATTATTATTATTATATTGTTATATGTTTTATATTATTATTTGTAAACTTCTAGAATGAGTATAAAGCCTGGTAATAGCGCCACCCACCGGCTGGCCACCGCGGATCCCTCACGTGATCCATCGGCCTTTTGCACTCCGCCTCACGTGACCTCGGAAACTCAACGGCTCTGATATCGTCTCCACCTTTTTCTTTCCATATTCGATCCTCTCCGAGGAAGCTCCTTTTCTCTCTTTGTTTATCCATTTTCAGCTAAACAATTAAAATCCCTAAAAAAATATTTAAACCCAATTTTCAAATTAATCATAAAAAAAAAAAAGTATTATCAAATCTCAACAAATTTTGCCTCTACGGATTCCAACTGCGTTTGGAGTTAGCGTTCCAATCTCTTCTCTCGCGCCTGTGTAGTGATTGGAGCTTGGAGTGAGTGTGGAATGCCTGCGGCGATGGAGGCCGGAAACCTGACGTCACTTCAACCGAGGCCGTACGACGTGCCGCTCCGCCGGGAGTTCGCGAACGTGCCGGTTGGAGCGGATGAAGTGGGTGGAAGATTCGAAGCCGACGACGTCAGCGGCGGAGGCTGTGAGGAGGACATGAGAGGTGCCGAGGTGGTTCAAGTAAACTCGGCGGCGCCACCGCCCTGCTCTGTAGATGGCGGCGCGGTGATTTCGAGCTTTCATATTAGGCCTAGTGAGCTCACAGTTTCCTTCGAAGGCCAAGTCTATGTTTTCCCTGCCGTTACTCCAGATAAGGTCCAACTGTTATGTATGTGTTGTAGTTCAGAAGCTAAATATTTACAGTTTAAGTATTTACAGTATGCGGTTCAAGCTATTATTTGTATAGATATTGTTGTGATTTTGGTTTCTAGCATAAATTGCAACCCAATATGGTGGTTGGATAATAATTAATAATTCAGGAATAATGTTTGATGTATTTATTATTATTATTGTTTTTTTATTAACATAATAGTTGCAAGCGGTGCTTTTGCTTTTGGGAGGGATTGAAACACCGGAAAATGTCCCTAGTACGGAATTTCAATCACAACAATGTAACAAGGTACTTGGAGCTGAAGATTTGAATGAAATGAAATGAAGATTTGTTTATCATTGGTCACATTGTTCTTTTGCATTGAGATGTAGGTTTTGGAGGGTGCTTCTCCACTAGCGGTTTGTGCCTCTACAGCTCCGAATGTTCCACGGAGAATTGCCTCTCTTATGAGGTTTCGAGAGAAGAGGAAAGAGAGATGCTTTGAGAAAAAAATTCGTTATACTTGTCGGAAAGAGGTTGCTCAGAGGTAAGATTGATTTGGTGGCACTTTTTGTTCTGGTTCGTGTGAAAGATTTTGTACTGTCAATGAATGGTCTGCACTAGTTAACATGGACTCTTTTGGATTGGGTCACACATTTGAGGACTTGAAAGCTCGTTTGAAAAAAATGGTCACCACTTTAATGCATATTCAACATCCTTGATTTTTGGTGGATAGATTAACTCATTAAGAGGTTTCTTGAAGTTGGATTTTCTTGGTTAGGGTACATTAATGACAATTTTGGAGGTTAGGTGTATTCAGTTTTTGGGAGGATTTTTTGGACACTAACTTCCAAGCTAATCTTGTAATCATTTTGGAAACTAATTTCTCATTCCTGTTTTGATTGTATTATGTGCAGAATGCATCGTAAAAACGGGCAATTTGCCTCTATGAAGGAGAGTGACAAGACATCTGTTGATATTTTTGAATCAGGTGATGGCAAGCCTGGTTCTGATCCAGTGTGAGTATGGAGCTCAAGCATTACTTGCTGCATCTTACACAACATTTTATTTTTCTACTCTTTTTTGGCCTTCTTGCCATGTACTTGTAGGAATGTGCAGTTTTTGCTTGCATCTACATTTTTGTTGGTGAACTGGAAAAGCTGTTAGAAATTTACGAGTTTTGCATCTTGGCACATTTGAAACCTCTTTATCTGCCAAGTTCAATGTTTTGTGCCATTTTTGCTTATGGTTTCTACCATGATATGTACCTTCCAGTTCCGTTGACAGATTGCGCAGCTGTCAACACTGTGGTGTGAGTGAAAATGGCACACCTGCAATGCGGCGGGGACCAGATGGCCCAAGAACGCTCTGCAATGCTTGTGGACTTGTGTGGGCTAACAAGGTAGGAATGGTTTGCCAAATTTGTCTCCTTTCCTTTCTTCAGAACCATCCTTAACTCATTTTTTTATGATTTAAGGGTATTTTAAGAGATCTTTCGAAAGGAGGGAAGAATATAGCTTTCAGCAAAAGTGAGAATTCCAATCAAAATCCAGATGAAGAGGTAATGACCTGGTATTCACAGTGTTATAGTTATCTATTGATCACTGTTGACTGTTTGTATAGTAAATGTTCAATAAGATGTGAATTTCCTCTAATTTTGTTGAATAGGGAAGTCCCGAGGAAATGAAGCCCATGTTAATGGGGAATGAAAATCCTCTTATTGGACCTGCTGACCAGGTAGTTTTTCTTATTGCCATTATATAGTATATGTGACATGCACTTCCTTAAGAATTTGCTTAATTAATACTCTGTATGGTTTTGATTAAAAATTTGCAATATTGACATCTGAATGTCAAACAAATAATAAATAATAAATATGGGAATTGTGGTGTTGGAATAGGGGTGTAATTGAGCTAAGCAACCCCATTAGAGCATCCTCAATAGGCATAGATTTTGAGGAGTTTTTGTCATATTACAAGGAAAGGGGAGAGAGAACAAAAGCAAAAAAAAAAAAAAAAAACAGAACTGTCAACGCGAAAAAAAGGGTTTTACGTGCCCCTCCTGCGCGCCTGTTGTGTGCCTCACGCGAACAACAAAGCTTCTTTTTCATATTTAATGGGGCCCACTGCACTGATGAAAAACCAAGTGCTTGCAGGAGAATCCAAAACCCTTTCTCTCCACTTCAGCAAAAACTTTCTCAAAAATCACACCAAAATCTCTATTGTGGATGCTTTTAGGGGTTTTTTCTTGGTTTTTACGGCCTTATTCCACATATGGAGGAGAGGGAGGAGAGGTGAGAGAAGAAAAAAATTTACTGCAATACATGGTTTTTTGTGGGTCCCACAAAAACCAATTGATTTTTTTTGCCTAATGCACGCGCATTTGAGACCTTTCCATTCAATTTTTTTTTTTCCCATACTCTTTCATTTTCTCTTTCCTAATCACATCTGCAAAAACCAAATAAAAACCCCAACTAATGGGTTTGCTCGTTGTACCAAACCCCTGAGTACTGAAATCTCAAAAGATAAGGAGTGTACCCATTTAATGATTTGTGTCTAAGATGAAGTAAAAGTGGAACCAGGATACAAACATCAGTAGCTGTTGACTTGGAGTAATCTCGACTGTCCTGTATGTATAACCGGTAGTATTTTATCATTAATTGATTACTTTTTTTGCTGTAGGACTTTAGGGAAGCTGCTGAAAATTATACTGATGGGTCACCCATCGGGATAGGAAATTCATCAATTAACCCTGATGAAGAGGTTATTGTCATAATTACTTTTCCGTCAAAGATTTTGGAGTTCAAAAAAATAAAAATAATCTCCAAAGCTCTATAGGTTACTGAGCTCTTTGATCCCCAGGAAACCCTTGATGAATTTGCCAATGCCTCTGGGTCAGATTTTGATATTTCTACAAGCTTTGATGACGAGGTTAGTAATGTTGAGAGAGAAATGCAGCATTTCCTTTCAGTTCCAAAGCCTTATTAAGTTACTGCATTGGATCGAGATTTTTTACCATATATGTACTCGACAACTCGTCTAGCTTGATGATATTCTAAATGCAGGTCGACATTCACTCACATATGGGCACTGACTGGCCTGGAAGGTGACATATTGCGAGTCTGAACTGAGATACCTGCTAACCTAATTTGTAAAAGTATATGTTAATAGAAACACCAGATCTCACTTGTGTATTTTGTATCATGCTGGATGAATCTGGATGAATCTTCATCCAGGGAAATCGTTGTTTGTACAGTAATGACAGTAATGCTGGATGAATCTTCATCTTGTGGGTTTTCAAGAAAAATGTCAACATCAAAATTTTGTGCGAGAGAGTAAAGATTAGGAGTAGAATTTGAGAGTAGGAGAGTAGTATTTTCCTTACGGGGAAAAATGCACTCATGTTTTCATGTTTGTCTCTCATAGTTACCTCTCTCGTCAAGGTTGAAGAGGATAAATATTGCCTCGAAGCAAACAAAAAATAATTATAGCCTTGCCTTCATCAATTATAATCATATATTCATACTTGCCTCCACTTACAAATCATGAGATGGATGCATGGCTTTTTGAAAAATAATTTTAAAAAATGTCAAATAAGTCAGAACTGTTGAAAAATTCATGAATTGGTCCAAAGTTACGCAACATACTTTGTCTAATTAATTTTAATATTGTGTAGTTGCTAATTTTTCACTCAAATGAGTGAATCTCATTCGTTAAGAATGAGTGGTTCAGCATTATTTTTGGATTTGAATGGCTGAGAAGTGAAGCCTATGTTAGTATATAAGGGGCTCTTCCCTTGTTCATTAAAAACACGCCTTCAATCACTCTTTTCTCCCTTCGAGTTATAGTCTGAGCAAAGTCAAGTTTACCTATGCTATAGTTGGTGTTGACTAAGCGTAGTTGGTCTGTGTAGCCTGTCGAAAGCGTAGGTAGTGTTATTATAACACGACACAGATTTTCTTTCAACCATACACCTGTTGTGTCCGTGCTTCTTAAAAGGTTTCCAGACCGCGTGTTGACGTTGCGACTATTTTTCAACAGTAAAAGCGTTATTGTAGCAACAGTCAACCTTTAGCGTTATGGCACCTTATGTCATACCCAAACTATCAAAGATCTCTGCGCTTGATGAAAAAAATTACAAAAGGTGGGCTTAAAGAATGCGTATCCTCTTCGAACAATTAAAGTTGGTTTATTTGATGTATTCAATTGCACTTGAACCTACTCCAGCAGTATTCTCCCCTCTTGGTGCTAGAAAAGCTAGCCATGAACCTGATTACACCCCGAGTGAAGAATCGAGAGAAAGCAGCCCTAAAATAGATTACATTCCGGGTCAAGAACCGGGTGTAACTCTGATGCAGTTTAGAAATGAAAATGCGGCAGCCAGAGGATACCTTCTGTCACAAATGAATGACAAGCTGTTTGACATCTATGTCAAATAAGACTCGGCAAAAGTCATTTGAGAATCGCTGTCAGAAAATTACGATGCCAATGATATTGTGATTTGGCACCGTACTTTTCTGACACTTTGACTTACAATATCATTTGCACCGTACTTTTCTGACAGCGATTCCCAAATGACTTTTACGGAGTCTTGTTTGACATAAATGTCAAATAGCTTGTCATTCATTTGTGACAGAAGGTATTCTTTGGTTGCCGCATTGTCATTTCTAAACTGCATCAGAGTTACACCCGGCTCTTAACCCGGAATGTAATCTATTTCAGGGCTGCTTTCTCTCGATTCTTCACCCGGGGTGTAATCAGGTTCATGGCTAGCTTTTCTAGCATCAAGAGAAGAGAACATTGCTGGAGTAGGTTCAGGTGCAACTGAATACAACACATAAACCAACTTTAATTGTTCGAAGAGGATACACATTCTTTGAGCCCACATTTTGTAATTTTTTCCATCAAGCGCAGTGATCTTTGATAGATCGAGTATGACATAAGGTGTCATAACGCTAAAGGTTGACTGTTGATACAATAATTTTAAAAAATGTCAAATAAGTCACTGAACTTGTATAGTTTGTGCAATTGAACCATCAAACAAAAAAAGCTTGTAAGTAGAAAACATTAAACCTGTAAAAAATGTGCAATTATTATTTTTTTGCCTGTTGCAATAGTTTGACGCTTTTACTAGAAACAACTTACAAATAACACTAGTTATATATAATTTTGTGTTAGATATTTTAACTATGCATATTTTTGTGTATGATGATCTAATCACACAAATTGTAAAAAGTCAATCATTTATTTAATACTTTATACTATTTTTATAATTGTTTTTTTCATCAAAACTCAAAAAGGCGTAGGAGAGGCCCCAATAAGGAACCACAACTCAACTAATGAGTTCTAACTACTCTCTTGGATGTATAGCTCAAGGTTATTCTTATACATGAATCATGATTTGACAAAGAGTTATTTACAATATGTTAATTTCTTAAAAAGTTATTTGTAATTTTTAATTTCTTTTATGCCATCGTTACCAAAGACATGTTTGGTTAGAAAGTATGCTACCCAATTTTACTCCTAAACATGATCAACTTTGGCCATCCCTTGTCAAAACAAATAATACTATCCCAACAAATTTCGTATAATATTATATTATTACTATTGTGATCACAAGCGGTATAATTGCGGATTTTCCAAATGGAAGGTCACAGTGAGTGACTCTTTGTACTTCAATATGTTAAGAAAGTACGTATGTATAGACATATACTACAGTATATTGTAACAAAATTAGTGTTGACACGGGCTTTGAACCAGGTAGTATTTGAAAGAAGAGATCAATATTCGAACATCGGAAACGACAGTGTAAAGATTATGTCTAAAGTGGTCAAATCCCTTGTGTAAACTAACAATTAATGATGCCTATTGAGCAATTGAGTTATCGTGATTTATATCCTTCTAAATACTTTGTTCGACTGAAGTGTGAGCTCTTAGGATTGAAAATTCAACATTTTGAAAGAAGAAAAATTAGTAGTACACTAGTACTCCAAAAATCAATTTTTAAATTTTATTCTATTTTCCTTGTGCCCAATAAACACCTGACACGTAACAGTCTACATCGAATTTCTTGTCGAACGAGCAAGGAATCTCCGCACGATAGGATAAAAGCAAATCCTAACCCGGCCCGTTTGTATTCAAAGTTCCCAACCAACCTTCACTCTCCACACTTTACTCTCCACTCTTCAGAGCAGTTACGGAAGCTTATAGCTGTAGTCGGAACTCCAGAAACTGAGAAAGTGCCTCAGAATGTCGAAGAGCGGGGAGCTAGGCGAGAGTTCCGCTCCGCGGCGAGGAGAGCCGTCGCTGCCGCCGCCGTCGCTCTCCTCTGCTCCACGAGTTCGAGCACAGGCGGACTCGTTCCTGGTGACCTGTAGAGTTTTCAGCTTCATTACTTCGCTGGCGGCTATTCTCTGCATCGTCGTCAATGTTTACTCCGCCTTCCGATCCTTCAAAAATGGATATGATGTAATTCGTCTGTCTCTGCAGATACATACGAGCATACAGTTCGCTATTATAACTTATAAGGAGGTTAACATGTAGTTTGTTTCTGATTTTGTTGTGATTCACACATGCGTTAGGTGTTTAATGGAATTTTCCGGTGTTACGCTGTTGTGATTGCCGTTATTGTGGTCGTTGCTGAGACAGAATGGGGGTTCTTCATCAAGTTCTGGAAGGTTTGCTTACTGTTCCTTTGTTTATATATATTTTTATAATCCACTTTATGCTTTTGTCTCTATATTTGCGTACATATTTTCATCCTAGAATGAGAAAATATCAATCAATTGCAATGTAGTGACAAAACATGTGCTTCTTAAAACTATCACTAATTCCTGATGTTTTCCTTGTATATTAATGTTGGAGTTAATACCCAAAATCGTCCTCGACTATAGTGGTTTTTCTCAATTTCGTCCTAAACGACTTTGGTGACCTAATATCGTCCCAGACTTTTGTGTTTCGCTCAATTTAGTCCCAGACTTTTGTGTTTTTGCTCAATTTAGTCCTTCATTTGTTATTCTGTCCATTTGGTGTTAAATAAATAGACAATTCAGTAATTTTAATATTGACATCTCTTTACTCATAGACATGTGAACTGCGAAATCCTTTTTTTTTTTTTTTTACGAATTACTCCCAGAATTACTCCTAAAACTGCGAATATAAAATTTGATTTGCAGGTCCGGGAGTAATTCTGGGTGTAATTCGTACAAGAAAGAGGAATTTCACACTTCACAAGTTGAAAGTAAAGAGAGATCAATATTGACATTACTGAATTGTCTCTTTATTTAACACCAATTTGACGGAATAACAAATGGAGGACTAAATTGAGCGAAACACAAAAGTCTGGGACGATATTAGGTCACCAAAGTCGTTTAGGACGAAATTGAGAAAAACCACTATAGTCGAGGACGATTTTGGGTATTAACTCATTAATGTTGCTACCTATATGAGATGTTATAATTTTTTAAAATGATGTATTACTTCCTTAGTATTTGTACTACTTTTGGAAAATTAGGAAGCATATAGCCAGATTGATCTTCATGTCAAACTCATCCCTTAACTTGCTTTCAAATGTGGATAACTGGAAATGAATGAAGAATAAAGGAACCAGAGCATATATATATGTATGTAATATGAAAAGGCTATCGTGCAGTAGTTGCAATGTGTCAATGATAAATCCGATTATTGTATGTTGTATAAGCTCAGAAAGGTTGATCTATTATTTTTAAATTAGATTTGTTTGCTAATTTGCTTTCTAAGCCAAATGTTATACTAGTAGTTTCTGACAACAATTATTAAGCAAGCATACCTCTACTGTGTTTTTCTATCAATCTGAAATTTGTTGCCTGTTACCTTTGCCATTAAGAAGTCCATGTCCCTGATCAGACTCTTGAAAAAATTGGTGCAGGTGTTGGAGTATTGGGCTGGTAGGGGTATGCTGCAAATCTTGTATGTCCGACTTTTAACCTGATAATGTAAATTATTGCTTTTTCATCTACAGAGTAATACATTTTTTTAACTTGGCACTGATTGATCATTTAAAGACTTTGCTTTGTCAGCCTAAGACATCAATTTCCCCACCTACTCAACCTTTCTACTTCTCTTCTGATTCTGTAATTAGCTTGGTTTCAATGGTAATACTTTATGTTTATTTCTACATTTTTGTGGTTTTTCTAGCGTTGCGGTGATGACAAGAGCTTACCCTGAATCTTATGGACAACGACATGAGTTGCTGCTTCTCCAGGATATAGCAAGCTACTTGCTTCTTGCCTGTGGTGCAATTTATGTCCTATCTGTAAGTTTAAAAACCATCCAAGTACCTAAACCTCAATAATTTAAATGCACATGCCAGTCTAGACTCTAGAGTGATGTTAGAAGCCCCTGCCTATACAATTCTTGAATCTTTGCTCTGTCTATCTCTCTCCAGTCTTCACTTCCATGCACTTGGGCAAACTGCATCCGAACAGACTCAAACATCAGAAATATATTTCAAGACATAAGTTTACCTCATTTTGATGATTTAAGAGCCATTTCATGTAACTTGGATCACATCGTATTTGGAATTGTCAAAGGTGTTTTGTGAATCATGCACATTTCTGTAATTGATTTGAAGAGTTTATGTTGCTATAGAATGCAATCTCCCCTTTGTTTGACTGTACATATCCGCTGCTCCATTTTTTTTTCCTCTAAAAATAATTTTGTTGCAAGCTAATGGGGATAGTACTAGTGCATTTCTGCACATTGTGGTAGTTGAGCTCAGTTTAATTATGGGGTCTTTGATTGATTCATGTCATACATTACACATACCTCTTTCCCTTTCAGGGAATATTATGCATTGGTTTTCTCAAACGGGCTCGCCAGAAGAAAGAAATTTCTAAGGAGCAAACAATCAAGGACCTGGAGGTAATTTAGCAATTAGATGTACTTTGCCTAAATTTCTCAGCAAGCCTGGATTGATGTATTTTTTGTTAGTTAGACATGAGTGGTTTGTTTCCAAATGCCTTGGTGCATGATGATATGGTCATATGGTTAAAGATATTTCCTTCCTTTTAGAGCCTAAGGGGATAGATTATAGATAGCCTCAAATCTCAATACCAACATTGGAATCGGAATGGTAATGGGTATCAAATACGTAGTACTTGGTAATGTAATATGTTTAAGTAAAATGAGTCACTTTGTTTGGTAGTAAATAAGAATTTGAATCAAAATAAATAAATATATAATACATATGTGTATATATATTAAAATTTCATATTTAATACATGGACAATGACTTTCTTAATTTTTTTTTCTCCTTTATTCTTGATCCATTGTTTAAAGGTAAAAGAGTAAAATGGTAATGAGTTTTGTAATTACTAAGGGGTTGTTTGGTTCAAGTTATATAAGATAACCAAGGTTATATTAGCTTGGGAATATAAAGATTCCCATGTTTGGTTCAAGTTATGTAATTTTCCCAGAGACTGTAACTTAACATCCACATAAGAGTTTTAGCTATTGGAAGGGAATGTGTGATACCCTTCTCTTCCTTAGGTATTCTCATATTCCCTTGTCTTTTCACTAAATTTGTCATTTTAACCCATTGATTTTTCTCCCCTCCTTAGGAGATAATAAATGGTTCTCAAGCTCTTAGTTAATTATTTTTAAATCATTTACTTCTATATTTTACTATTACCTTATTTATTTATTTTAATTTTGAAATTTATTGAAATACATACAAATAGGTTAAGGGTATTAAACCTAAGTTTTAACCAAACACATGAATCTAACATTCCCTAAGGTAATCTAACATTCCATGAACCAAACACTCCCTAAAGGATTTGTATCTAATAGTAGGATAACAAAAGTAGACAGACAAACATGGTAATGAGTATCAAAACACATAGTAGGGTGCAAAAGTCCCCAACCAAACGCCACCTTTGTGTGTATAACAGTAAAGTTAATTTTGGTATTAATATAGCAATATATGATTTATTGAAAATTTGAAAGTAAAAATCTTATAAATAAAATTAAAGATGTAGAATTATTTGAATTTATAGAATATTGAAGATTTTTTATTGGGCTTTAACATATTACAAGTACGTATAATTAATTTCTTATTTATAAAAGGAATAATAGATATTGAGGTGAATGTCTGCTTCATGGTGGGTTGGGGATGAGTGGTTAAAATTTCACCGAAGTGGATATAGGGTCCTTCAATCCAAACCCAACCCCAACTGGCTACATGGACTCTATGTACATTCAGTTGAATTATTTGATAGCTCTTGCTTTCAACTGCTGTTCTTCATGTAGTTGACATAAGGACCAGAAATACTGGGACCTAGATCTGGCCTCAGATCCATTACTAGGTTGGAAGTCAGATACTGTGTTCTGTTGATTGCAGAAGTTGATCTGCTACTGGAAAGTTTTATGAGTGTCAGGGCCAGGGTTGGACTTGTTTACATTTTTACTTCAAACCAAATTTATTTTGTGCATGTTAGAGATTGAGAGAAGAAAATCCTGTATATGATCCAAGTGGCAGAACTGCAGAGGGGGGCAGGAATTTATTAACCACACTACCCCCCCATGCCAATTTGTGGATAGATGAATGCTCGAATGATCTGATTCTCCACTATGTTTTTACTTTTTCTTTCTAGGGTATCTTGTAACCAATACATACGCATTATCTTTTCAGGATTTAGAGCGTCGTAGAGAAGAGCTTGAAGCATTATTGCTTCTAGAAAGGGTATAGTATGGAGCCACATCCTTACAGAGTTAGAGCTTGGAAAGCCCGCAGATGTATAATCCTCAGATTTGGTTTTTGCATGAGTGAAACCATTTCATCACCCAGAGGTCGAATACTAACCAGTTATGCATGTCTAAAGGCTGAATGGTACAGGAATTATTTACTCCACCCCTTCTTTTCTGTTTTGGCTAGTTTTGTTTGAAAATAACTGATTATATGTAGTTAGAATGAGCATATTGATGTTTTAGCTCTTAGACTGTTAAGTTTTGCTTGATGTGGACAACATCAAAGGGTAAAATATTAAATTGGATTTTCTCAACGTTAAAAGGATTTTGAGACAGACAGACTAGGGGTTGTGAGAAGACTGAGAACCAGAAGAATTACTGCAAGAGGTCATTAGACTGTTTGGGACTTTGGGTATCGCTCCCTTTGGTTTAAAAAAATAAATAAATTACAAAATGTCATTTTTTTTTTTCCTTTTCATTTAGGATAGCATAGTGTTTATTTTATCCTAGCACATATTTGGCAATGGCAAATATTCATGCTTATTTATTAATTTGTTACCTTCATTTTATATCAATTCGGCAGGGCAATGCTTATCAACTCAGGTTATTATATACTTGAAACTAAATATTTTTACATTACACGGAGTATTAAAATATTAGTTCATGTGTTAATATTACTTGTACTAATTTTATATATTTGATTCATGAGAATTGATTGGAGTTTAATTTTTCATAATATTTAATTTTATTTTTTTTTATTTATATACAATTTTTATAAACTACATTAAAAATACCACTAAACAAAAAATAATTAAATTTCAAAATTATAATAAAATATTAAAGAAAACAAGAAAAGAATAAAATTTTGATTTAATCGGTCAATATGATTAGATAAAATAAAATAGGAAGTATATGTTTGGATATAATTGTGTCACTTTATTATATATATATATATATATATATATATATATATATATATAAAAGAAGGTATGTTGTCGCACACAAATATAAATTAAACTAATTTTAGTGAATATATTTTATAAATAATGGTACTTTACTTTGTAACTCAAAAGAGAACAAGGCATCTATTATTTATTTCCTTTCTATTGCTATATTTTGCAAACGAATAAAGAAAACAACAGAGCGTTCATAGAGTTCATCATTGACATAATACCGAGATACAATTAGTAAAGAGATTGTTGCACTTGACATAAAAAAAAAAAAAAAAAAAAAAACAAGCAAAATTAAATAACAATTTGAACAGAGAACGTCTACTGGGGATATTCTTCTTCTGGAGCTGAGTGGAACTTCTTTCTTTGATTCTACCTTCAACCCAGTTCTGGAAAATTAGAAAACAAAACGTTTCAGTTTTGCTTCAAAGATGTAAACTTTTTAATATTTTATTATGGATGAGAGAAAACAATTAATATAATTGTATTTCTAAAGACTGGTATAAATGTATAATACTCATGGGCACCTGATATGAAAAATAAACCTATTGTTCCCCACCAGCACTTGCAGCACTCAGATCTACGGACAAATCAACAGTCTAGACCAAATCGGAAAAGAAAAATCAAATCATAAAAAGAAAGAAACAAGTCTATATATATATATATATATATATATATATATATATATATATATATATATATATTGGTACGAGTATTATAAGAAGTATTATAAGAAATCAACACATAATACATTATATGATTGATTATATCGAGTACGATCAACAAGATATAAGTTTTCTTTAATATATATATTTCTTGATATTTTAATTTACCTTTCCAGTAATTTTGGTATACATTTCAAGCACATCCCGTACTGTGGACTCAAAGTGTGTTGATGCATCATAGCTCTGCAACAAAGGATAAGGCAGCTGAGTATTTTAGGCAAAAGAAATCTGCAAGGTGTAGTGGTGTATAGGTGCCAATGATGTGATGCGAAGGACTAAACACTAATTCAGACCACTCACATTTGATATGAAGCAATTATCTGCAGTGCAATCATTTGTTGGCACAAATCTGTCATAAGTCTCGTAAAATATCTCATCCACAGGCCCAAGTAGATCTACTCCAGGCTTCAATTCTGTTTCTGGATCATCAGTTTCGGCTTCTGTCGACACAAAGGCTATATATTTGCCTTTGGGGGCAACATTGTGAGTATAAGAGCAGCAGAACAAGTACCTGTGGTTGTGTAGAGAAGAGAAGAGAAGAGAGTGGTAATTCAGTTCAGTTTCCAGAATGTGTCTGTGTGAGTGTGTGTAATACATGCATATATTATCCAAAATCTCACTATAAAAAAAATAGGCAAGTTGGGAGATTTAGCAAACACACATGTCTGATTTGCGACCAAGTTGTTTCTGTGGCAGAATAACCTGAGCAGAATGGGAGTCGTTTGTGTCGGGGATAGGATGGCTCATTATGCATACTGCCCGAGCAACTTTTCCAACCTTATGGACCTGTAACATGCAATCTGGATTATGAACCAAAACCAACATTTGGAGGTGGAATGTTGAACAGTTTTGACAGCAGAAATATCACCTATTCAGTTGAGCAATGCCCTAGGAACCATACTAATTAGATTTCTGATAAGTACCTTATCAGTTAAATAGGTTGGATCACAGACAACTTTCTTGCATTTAGCTGTTTCTCCTTCAGAGGTCACACCATAGGCTTTTCCACTGTCGTCGAACTCCACCTATAGTCCAAAAAGTTGCTTATTTATGGAAACTTTGGGTACAATGAAATGTTTAAACACTGAGGCTTTAAACTTTGAATCTTCATTGAGGAGGCAGACCAGCAGACTCAGGGTAGAGCAGGTAAAATTTAAATTTGTTTTTCCAAAAACTTTTATACTATACCACATAAAAAGTTGGAACTACGAGCTTATGGGTCAACATGAGAATGATGAGAGTATAACAAACAACAATCTAGATTCCTCATATTAGGGCTTGCAGAGCATATGATAGATTGTTTATTCAGCCAATTTTCCTATGGGTTTACCTTACACTGAGGCTTGTTTAGCATGTATGTCCCACCATAAACTGCACTAAGACGTGCAAATGCCTGAAAAACGTATACACATGTCAAAACAAGCTAAACAAATTACAAATTTTTATTATATTAGGATCTCTATTTTAAAAAAAGTTGTCCAACTTCATTTTTTGATAGTCAATATGATCTTATTTTATTAAATGTTTTGAAATATATTCCGATAAAATTTTGAGTTATAATTCTTGAGATAAGCAATACATAAAAGCATCTAAATTATTTAAGTCAAAATTTAGTCAAGCTGAACACTGAAATAGTTAACGGGACAAAGTCACAAATGATTTGGATGGAGAGAGTATTTTATTTACTTTTTAATAGACGTGTTAAGGTTTACAACAAGTGTACACAAACCTGAGGCAATTCTCCCAGTCCATACATAGGATAGATATATGGAGACCCTGATTGAAAGCGTGCCAAAGACTCTGCATAAAGCTATAAGAAGGAACAAAAAAAGTGTTCAGAAGACAATAGTGTATACAGTAATTTAGGGACAATGTACTAGCTAGCTAAATAAACCAAAGAATAAATAAGTATTTCTACATGAATATCTTCAAATAATGATGCATGTTCAGTTTAATAAATAGAGATCGTGTTTCATAACTTTACATTTAATAAGATAGTATAAAGGAATATTTACTAATATATTGAGACTTTCTGAAATGATACATTACCTTGACTTTCTTCACGAATTCTATAGCCGGCTGAGCTAAGTAGTTATCATCGGTATGAAGTGCTAAGGAATGACCAATAAAATCAATTGTATCATCTTCAAGTTCGTATTTTCTGCATTAATGACATTGGTTAGAGATTAAAAGATCTTGAAATCAAAAGTGAAAGCAGCTCTGAATTAATTCAAAAAGCGGTAAGATTTTTACGTTATAAAATCTTTTGCTGTAATTGCGTTCAAATCCATCCCTTGATGAGTTTTTGGATCAGACTCCTCAAATTCTTGAACATAAAGAAAGAATTTTCTGACACGGCGCTTCTCAAACAGACCCATCAGTGAGGACTTAAGTGCTTCAACATCAGTAGCCGGAACTTTGTAGATCTAAAATTAAAGAATACAAGTTTTCTGCAGATTAGGTCTCACCAAATCAAAAGAAATTAATCCACACAATAGTAATATAAAAACACTGGCTTCAATTCATGAAATTAAACCAACCTTCCCCTTGTTGTACACAAAACTACCATCCACAGCCTTGAAGGTCAAATACTTTGTAACATCAGTATGAATGAGCACTCGAACCAAGGTCCCATTCGCCATCATGAACTACCAAAGCACCAACAGATCAGAATTGAAGACTTTTAATTTACTAATATAATACACCATCCCAGTTACATAAGATGGTGCAATAATCTCTCCCAACCAGTGTTGCAAAAATCGCGCCTAGACGCTCTAGGTGGTCCCCAGGCCCCTAGCGATTTTTTCAACCTTGCTCCCAACAAATTAAACATGTCGGAAGAGGGGCTAGAAAAGAGGGCATGAGCAACACTCACTGGAATCATGATGACAACAATGCTGAGAGAACACAGATTATAACACAAATTAATTAGATTATTATGAAATACCTTCGGAATCATATCAACATTGTACTCTTTGCTAGCTCCTAACTGTTCTGGAGGTTGATCGGTCCCCCTAAACCGCTTCCAAAGCTACAGATAAGAGGATCATCATATGCTAAGTCCAGAGGGATTGAAGAAAAACTTCAAATCATAATATTAACACACAAATAATTAAATATACTAGAATATATATGTTCTACCTCACTGATTAATCATAAAATCATAAAATCATAAAATCATAAAATAACAGTCATTGTAAGGTATTTCAATCAGAAGCTGCTCAGAAATGGTCAAATGGATCATACATAAATACTCCGTAACAGTCATTGTGAAGTATTTCGATCGGAAAATGCAAAGAGGAATCAAAGAGATCTTAAAACCATAATATTAGCACTAGCACACACACAAACACATATATATACTAGAATATATATGTTCCACCTCACGGATCGAGCATAAAATGGATCAGACCTAAATAACAGTCAATTTCGATCAAAATTTAAGCTGCATATGTGCCTATCCAATAGAATCTAGCTAGGTTACCTGAATGAGACTAAGGGAGCTGGATTCTCCTCCATAATAGTCATTTTTATCCATGTGCAGAACCTATATACATTATACAGAACAACGTCGCAGAATATAATTAACAAATTGTATCGAGAAACCTCCATTCGTACATAGATCAACAAAGTAAGCGACCGATCGATCGATCGAGCGAGATGAGATGAGAGCGATATATAGGTACCTTGAGGCCATCGACGGAGAGAAGGCCGCTGATAATGCACTCCTTGAGGCCGGTGCCGAGGACGATGACGTCGTATTCTTCATCCATATTGGTTGCCGCGCAATGGATCAATCAACCGATCGAGATTTGTTATTGCAGATGAGAGAAGATTGAGATAAGGTAGAGAGAGATGGAAGAATGTCTGTACGAAAGAGATGAGAAGAGTAGTGAAGGAAGAAGGAGCGGGGAAACTGAACGTTTTAATTGGTTGTTAGAGAACGGGTCTTTAGCGGGAACTTTATACCGCCCTTAACTTCCTCCACACTATTGGCTGTTCTAAGTTCTAACGTTTAATTAACAATTTCCTTTTTTATTTTTAAAATTTTTGAATTTTATCAATGTCGTTTTGTCCGCACGGATTTAACTCAATAATTTAATAGGTATTGAATCACCTTAATTTACATCTCAAAATGCTTTTGTCGGGTTGGAGATTCAACTTTTTAGGAAAAGAATATAAATAATCCTAGAATTTTACAATGCTTTGTTATAAGAATATTAATTACCCATAGAAAAATGCTGTGAAAATTTTGTAAATAATACAGAGTAATTGATAACTATTTTATGTTTATATTTACTCAAATGAAAAATTAAATCTGACCAGCACTTTGTCCCTTAACTGGGTCGGGTCAATGTGAATTAAGTATGGTACGAGTTTAAAAGTGTCTCTTACAATTAGTGCATGCTTAGAACACCTCATGGTCTAACAAAAAAAAAAAAAATCAATATTTTTATTATTCAACATAATCGAATTTTCCATAACTGATATACAAGCATGTTTTTGAAATTTGTAGTCCCATAAATAATGCATGCCTGATAGAAAATCATCTTTTAATATTCTCCTAAAAGGTTAATCCTCAATCATAGTGACTCAATGGCTCAGTAGACATGGCTAAATGCCAATGCCACCGCTGTCAAAGTTCGAAATCTCTTCTCTCAAATACTGTTTACTGAACCAGTGAGCTAACCGTGCAGACCTTTTTTTTTTTTTTTTTGTTTTTTTTTTTTGTTTTTTTGTTTTTTTTTTTTTTTTTTGTTTTTAAAAAATATTCATCTCTTGATGTGATGCTATTTTATTTGATTATTAAGTACATTCTTTTTAAAATTCACCTTAGTGTCAAATAATTCATAAAACCATAAATACAATGAAAATAAAGAATTTTATTGTCATATGATCTGATCTTAAGAATGGAAAAATAGCATTATTCATCTTGAAATTGGATTTGTAACAATTCACTCTATATCAATTTGATTAGTTCAGTGACTACCAAATATTAAAAACATTGCAGTATATAATATATATATACCTGCTCCAATGTATTGCTAAACAAGAGTTTGTGGAGCAATTAATCGCTTTTTCAAATGCAATCTCAATGAGAAAATAAATACAAAAGTCCTATTTGTAACATAATTAGAGTTAATTCCAACCATAGTCCTCTGATTATATTGATTTTTCAAAATTAGTCATCGACTTTTAATTTGGACACTTTACGTCCCTTGACTTTCAATTTCTTTCCAATTGTGGTCATTTCGTCAGATTATGTTAAATTGGACATTAAATGAAAAGGGTAAATTAGTCATTTCATCTGCCTATGTTATAATAATATTATTATTATAATTATTAAACCAAGCAAGTAATTAATAATTAGTTAATTTGTTGGAAATAATGAAAGTAATGGGTGTGGGTCATGCATTGTATGTGAAGAGTGGCCTAAATTATAGCATTAGTACATGGAGCATTAGCTTCCTGATTAGTAGCTTTCATTTAGTATAAATATGTGGTTTGTATTCATTTGTTAATCATCCCTTCAAATAACATTATTCATTCCTCTCTCTTCTCTCTCAATATATAAATATAATATATTGATATATTATATTTAATATATATTATAGATATATTATATTATATTTAATATACATTATATTAAATATATCATATTTAATATATCTAACATTTGGTATCAGAGCCAGTCAACCTTTCAACCCCGAAATATTTTCCGTAGTGAAATATGGCAACAAATTTCAATATTGTATGGTCGGGTCCCAAATTGGACGGGAAACTCGATTACAATTATTGGCAAATTATGATGTCCACACATTTGCAAGCTCAAAATCTTTGGAGCTTTGTTGATCCCGGTCTACCCGAAGGAGCTGAAGCAGCCGCTATACGGCGAGATAAATTGGCCTTGGGTCAGATTCACCAAGGTGTTCATTATTCCATTTTTGGGCAATTAGCTCGTGCTCAAACAGCAAAACAAGCTTGGGACATCTTAAAGGTGTCACACAAAGGAGTCGATCGGGCACAGAAGTCTAAGTTGCAGTCGTTGAGAAGGTTGTACGATAATTGTGAGATGACCTCTACAGAAACAGTAGATGCGTATTTCACTCGTCTTATTGATATGGTGAATAAGATGAGGCTATATGGAGATACGATTGAAGATGGTGCAGTGGTTGAAAAAGTTCTTCGAACTATGCCGATGAAGTATGACCATGTGGTGGCTTCAATAACAGAGTCACACAAAACCGAGCTCTTATCAATTGCAGAGCTGAAAGGTATGGTAGAAAGTCATATTGACAGGATTGCGTCAAAATCGGAACCACTAGCAGAAGAAGCTTTGAAGAGCCAAGTCACCCTTAATGTGACTGGCACTAATCAAAGAGGTGGAGGATCTGGTAGAGGTTGTGGAAGAGGAAGAGGAGGTTCTGGTGGAAGAGGTCGTGGTAACTTCAACCAAGGAGGAGGACGTGGTAACTCCAACCAAGGAAGAGGTGGAGGTAATACCAAACAAGGTAAATTTCCATTTCATTGCTACAATTGTGGCAAGTATGGGCACAAGATTGCAGATTGTTGGTATAATGAGGACAACAATCGTGGAAATCAAGCAAACATTGTTGAAAACACTGCTGAAAAGTCTGGTGAGAGTTCTGAAACTTTACTTTTGGCCAGTGATAGTTTTTCTGCAGATAAAAACATATGGTTCTTGGATACTGGGTGTAGTAACCATATGTGTGGTAAGAAAGAATTGTTTTCTGAACTGGATGAATCAATCCGGTCTGAAGTGACATTTGGCAATAAGTCAAAGGTGCCAATTTTGGGAAAAGGTAAAATCTCTATTCAGCTGAAGGATGGTACTCAAAATTTTATATCCGATGTGTTCTATGTTCCTGAACTAGACCAAAATTTGTTGAGTATGGGTCAGCTGTCAGAAAAAGGATATAAGATACATATTGCTCAGGGGTGTTGTACCATTGAAGATGCTAAAGGAGTTTTGATTGCAAAGGTAAATATGTCCCAAAATCGACTATTTCCTTTGAAAATTAAGCATACTCTCCTTGATTGCTTTAGTTCTGAAGTTTGTGATGATAATTGGTTATGGCATATGCGGTTTGGGCATTTTCATTTCTCTGGATTAAACTATCTTGCGAGAAAGGAACTTGTTTCTGATTTACCTGTTGTGAATGTCCCTAATCGTATCTGTGAGATTTGTGTGATTGGGAAGAAGCATAGAGATCCCTTTCCCGTGGGCAAGTCAAGGAGAGCCACAAAACAGTTGGAGATTGTTCACTCAGACCTGTGTTCGTTGGAGGTTCCCTCATATGGAGGTTGTAAGTACTTTATTACTTTCATTGATGATTTCAGTAGGAAAACATGGGTTTACTTTCTGAAGCAAAAGTCTGAAGCATGTGATGTTTTCAAACAATTTAAGGCTTTTGTTGAAAAGCAAAGTGGTTATGAAGTTAAAATCTTGAGAACTGATAGAGGTACAGAATATATTGCTTGTGATAATTTTCTGAAAGAAAAGGGTATTCAGCACCAAATGACAGCTAGATACACTCCACAACAAAACGGAGTGGCTGAGAGGAAGAATAGGTCAATCATGGATATGGTGAGGTGCATGTTGAAATCTAAGGATCTGCCTAAGCCTTTTTGGGCAGAAGCTGTTGCTTGTGCTGTCTATGTGTTGAATAGGTGTCCAACTAAGAGTGTCCGTGATAAGACGCCCGAAGAAGCTTGGAGTGGGAGAAAACCCTCTATCAAATATCTCAAGGTTTTTGGATGTTTGGCATATGCCCACTTGCCGAATCCATTGAGAAAGAAGTTGGATGATAAAGGTGAGAAGTGCGTATTCATTGGTTATAGTGACGCTTCAAAGGCTTATAAACTATACAATCCTGAAACTAAAAAGGTTGTTATAAGTCGTGATGTCACTTTTGATGAATATGGTGCCTGGGATTGGTTAGCTAAAGATGAAAGTTCAGTTGTTATTCCTGCTGTTGAAAATATTGTTGAAGAGCAACCGATTCCAGATAATGTCCAGTCTCCTTCACAGCCAGAGTCGTCAGTTCGACGATCTCAGCGCGAGCGCCACTTACCAGCTCGCTTGCAAGATTATGTTTTGGGTCATGATAATGACCTGTCTGATGAAGAAATTGTTCAATTTGCTCTCTTTGCAGATTGTGATCCTTTAACTTTTGAGGAGGCTGCTACAGAAATTCATTGGCTTAAGGCGATGGATGAGGAGATCCGTGCCATTGAAAAGAATGGTACCTGGGAGTTAACAGATTTACCTCCTGGAAAGAAGCCAATTGGAGTGAAGTGGGTTTACAGAACGAAGTACCAGTCAAATGGAGAAATTGACCGTTTTAAGGCACGGTTAGTAGCAAAGGGTTACAAGCAGAAACCAGGTATTGATTATTTTGAGGTTTTTGCTCCTGTAAGTAGACTTGATACAGTTCGAATGGTTATTTCTCTTGCTGCTCAAAATGATTGGAAATTGCATCAAATGGATGTCAAGTCTGCTTTTTTGAATGGTTTTCTTGAAGAAGAAATATATGTTGAGCAACCTGCAGGATTTCTGAAGAAAGGGGAGGAAAATAAAGTGTACAGGTTGAGAAAAGCCTTGTATGGCTTAAAGCAAGCGCCTAGGGCGTGGTATGGTTGCATTGACTCATATTTTGTTGAAAGTGGTTTTGTGAGATGTCCTCATGAACACACTTTGTATGTCAAATGCACGGATTCTGGTGACAACAAATCAGCAATATCGTTGTCCAAAAATCCAGTCTTTCATGGCCGCAGCAAACACATTGATATCAAGTATCACAAAATCAGAGAGTTGGTTGCTGAAAAGCAAATCAACATTGAGTATTGTTCAAGTGAATGTCAAGTTGCAGATATCTTTACGAAGCCGCTGAAGACAGAGACATTTCTCAAATTGAAGAAGGAAATTGGAATGACCAATATATCCAACTTGGTTTAAAGGAGGCAATGTTATAATAATATTATTATTATAATTATTAAACCAAGCAAGTAATTAATAATTAGTTAATTTGTTGGAAATAATGAAAGTAATGGGTGTGGGTCATGCATTGTATGTGAAGAGTGGCCTAAATTATAGCATTAGTACATGGAGCATTAGCTTCCTGATTAGTAGCTTTCATTTAGTATAAATATGTGGTTTGTATTCATTTGTTAATCATCCCTTCAAATAACAGTATTCATTCCTCTCTCTTCTCTCTCAATATATAAATATAATATATTGATATATTATATTTAATATATATTATAGATATATTATATTATATTTAATATATATTATATTAAATATATCATATTTAATATATCTAACAGCCTAATGTATAATTCTTCGTATTTCTCCCTTGTATACTCGACTTCGGACATCAGATTCACTTTATTGCTTAATCCCTAAATCCACTCGAAGAACAAAATTCCATTAGGGATTAAGCAATTAAGTACTGAATCTGATGGCCGAAGTGACGTATACAAAGAAGAAATACGAAGAATTACACATTAGGCAAATGAAAGAGTTTTTTCCCAAAATGGTCCTTCGACTATCGCTTATTCTCAATTTTGCATTTCGACTTTTAATTGCACCCAATGTGGTCCCTTGACTTTTAAAAATTACCCCAAATTGGTCCTCCGTTAGATTTTCTGTCAACTGGGCGTTAAGATGGGGGTATTTCCATCCATTCACCTCCTCCGGTGTTAGAAATTCTGGATTTCAGACGAATCTGACCTACATCCTCTTCAAATTTGTTCTTCCTTTTTAGATTTTTAGTTTTACTTTTAAATGTATAATAATCATGTAAAGTTACAACACAATATTATATGGTTGTCTTATGATTCTGCCAAAGTTATTTCAGAAGCTGTTGGCTTTGCTCTGGTCGTCGAACAGTGTGGTGGACACCATGAACCGTTGGATTTCATCGACGGCGTGCAAGTACTGATCGATTTCCGCCCGGTCTCCTTCAAAGATCATCTTCCCCCTGGCCTCTTCCGACGTGGTCGAGTCCCAACGGAGCACTATCTTCTCCCTGACTCGAATGCTACAACATCGTTCCCAGCGGCTCCATGGGGCTCTGTTTGGTTCTTCAGAATCGATCCAGATTGATCTCTCTCTCCATTCTCCACTATGTTCCCAAATTGATCTCTCTCCATTTTCTTTTGATTCGTCTATCTCTGTCGCGTATTCTTCCCACCAGATCAGAAGAAGAAACCAAAAGAAATTGAAAGAAGAAGTTCAGAAATTTCCAGGGGGTGATTTCTTGAGTTGAGGAAAAAGTTTTGAATTTTTTCCTCCAATTCGAGGAGTGGGCTTTTGGGATAATTGATGGAAATTGATAGCGTTGAGTGTGTATGATCATCAGACGGCATGGAAGACTAGGATATGGCATCGTATATGACGTCTCACTCCGGCGGCTCCATGTTCTGTTGTCTGAAACTGAGAAACCGTTGGACTAAAACTTGATTCCGTCGCCGCCAGCAGAACCTTTGGAATATTCCGACCATGCTTCCTCTCTGAAAGGGGCCTAACAATTACGGATATATATTTTTTAACCTTCCGATTAATGTAATAGACGCGGAAGAAGTGAATGGACGGAAATACCCCCAATTTTAACACCCAGTTGACGAAAAATCTAACGGATGACTGATTTGGGGTAGTTTTTAAAAGTCAAGGGACCACATTGAGTGCAATTGAAAGTCAAAATGCAAAATTGAGAATGAGCGATAGTCGAGGGACCATTTTGGGAAAAACTCCAAATGAAATGACTACTTTACCCTTTCATTTAAAGTCCATTTTACCGCAATCTGACGAAAAGACTTCAATTGGAATGAAATTGAAAGTCAAGAGACGTAACGTGTCCAAATTAAAAGTCGGGGACTAATTTTAGAAAATCAATATAGTCGGAGGACCATTGTAGGAATTAACTCACATAATTAGCTTATCACTCAATTTTGACTTGTTTGACCACTATTAGCTATTTGACTTTAAGCAATTAAAATAAGTGTTTGATAATTACCTTTTTGTAATTTATTGCTCCAAAACCTTAAAATTCAAAAATCTGCTCAAAGCAGCTTTTTTAAGAAAGTTATTTTGTATGTAATCAAATATCAACTAATTGCTAATTTACCCAAATATATTTTTACAATCAACTAATGTTATTAACTAGTCAAACCCAGTAACTCAATTATCTAATACTCCCTTCGTCCCTAATTGATTGTCTTATTTTCTTTTTGCACGATTTTTAATACAACATAACAAATGTTATTAACTTTCTAATTTTGCCCCTCAAAAGTAGGTGTTATTTGTACAAAGTACAATTGTACTTACTTCTAGAAATTTGAAAGTGAAAAAGGTAAATTGGGAAATGTAGAGTGATAGGTTTTTGTTCAATTTTGAAAAGATGACACTATTTTGGGACAAACTAAAAAGGAAAGTAAGACAAGTAAAATGGGACGGAGGAAGTAATATTTACCAAATGCCCCCAAAAAGTATTTTATCATAGTCACTTTTTTATTTTTTTAGCTTTTATGATACATCTGCTTTCCATGCAATCATTATACCATTGATCATGCTTCGTGTTACAAAATAGACTACAAAGACACACATTCATTTTTAGCATATAGAAAATCCATTTTAGTGAACTACATTATTTGTAATTTAGTTTTAGTCATTTTTTAAAAGTTTATTTTTAGTATACTTTCTAAAAATGAATCTTAGTACATTAAGAATAAATCTTCACTATACTAAAAATAAACAGTTACCAATAGTCTACTTTACAATATGAAACACGGTCCACCGTCTAATTTGCTAACTTTGTTGGACATGCATCCCCAGGTACCGAAGGGTAGTGATTACGAGTGATCAATGAGATGTAAATCTTAGTTTACTCTTTTATCAGACTCAAAAAAGTACGAAACTCCCGTCCATAACTGATAGACTCAAATCAAGAAGGCAAAAAGTTACTTCGATTGAGAGTAACTAGAGGTGTGCTTGGCAGGACGTCGCTGCTCGAGCAGGGATCCAATATGACCGCACACGCTGATTACCACTCACGCACTGTCTCGCATTACGAAACACCGCATGTGTTTAACCGAGGACCAACAGGAACTGCTCTCGGACGAATCTGCATACAAGCCCCACCGATGCTGGTCGTCACGACAGCCGCGCCCGCATCGATAGGTACAAAAGAAAACCGAATTCCAATCAAGAGCGCACCGCATTTCATCGCACACATCGATTGTCAATCCATCACACCATTTAGTGAAAGCCCTCGCTCGAAGTCCTCAGGCAAAAAGTTACTTCGATTGAGAGTAGAACATGTAAATTTGTGATTATCAAGTCAAACATCCTGACCAAATTGAATCAAACTGGTAATTGCATGCTGCCCATCCCAGTTAATTCCCAACCAATGTATTATTCTGGGTTGAGTACAAAACATTATATTTTCCTGGCTAGCTAAATAGATACCATAAATAATCCTAAGGTCCTCCAACATAATTAATGGAGTCGTCCTCATCATCATCATCATCATCATCATCATGATAATTACATATTTATATATATACTACGTCGAATAAGTAAATGCAGAAGCTGCAGCTAGCGATCTTCAATCCCTCTTCAAACCTCAGTCCGGGAAAGGTAAGCTGAAAAATTAGACCAAAATCAAGAGAAAATTAAATAAAAGCAGAATAAAATGACTACAAATTTCGTATGCAATGCATGCAAGTGCAAGAGGAGCTAATTAATGTTATTATATTGTGAATGAAGCAGTAATCGTTGAAAGAACTCCGAATTTAGCCATTGATTGAGTTCAGATTTATTGAAACTCAACATGACTATAATGTTGAGAGAGTAATTGAAAGAACTTCGAGTTTGGTTAGTTGTGATTAATTGAAACTTAACCTGACTATCATGCTAAAAGAAGCTATGGGAAAAGTTGACTCCAGATTAATCGATCAAAACTTATTAACACGACTATCATGTCACAAAGAGTCATAAAGAGAACTTCAAGTTTAGCAATAAGTTGACTCTAGATTAATCAAAACTTAACACGTCTATCACGCTAGAGGGAGCCATTGAAAGAATTTCAAGTAAAGCTGTAAGTTGACCTACTCCGAATAAATCAAAACTCAACTTGACTATCATATTAGGGGAGTGACTAAAATAACTTCAAAGTTAGTCATAAGGTAATTTCAGATTAATCAAAACTCAACATGACTATCATACTTGACCCTTGAAAGAACTTCAAATTTAATCATAAATTGACTTCAAATTAACCGAAATCTCAACATAACTTCAAGTTTAATCATAAATTGACTTCAAATTAATCGAAACTCAACATGACTATTATGCTAGACAAAGTAATTAAAAGAATTTCGAATTTAATCCTAAGTTGACTTCAGATTAATTGAAACTCAACGTGACTATATGCTATGCTAGACAGAGTAATCGAAAGAATTTCGAATTTAGTCATAAGTTCGACTTCAGATTAATTGAAACTCAACATGACTATTATGCTAGAGTGCTAGACAGAGTAATTGAAAGAACTTCGAGTTTAATCATAAATTGACTTCAAATTAACCGAAACTGAACATGGCTATCATGCTAGACAAAGTAATTAAAAGAATTTCGAATTTAGTTATAAGTTGACTTCAGATTAATTGAAACTCAACATGACTATCGTGCTAGACAGAGTAATTGAAAGAACTTCGAGTTTAGACGACATAAGTTGATTTTAGATTAATTGAAACTCAATGTGACTATTATGCTAGACAGAGTAATCGAAAGAATTTCGAATTTAGTCATAAGTTCGACTTCAGATTAATTGAAACTCAACATAACTATATATTATGCTAGATCAGACAGAGTAATTGAAAGAACTTCGTTCGAGTTTAGTTATAAGTTGATTTCAAATTAATCGAAACTTAACATGACTATCATGTTAGACAGACTAATTAAAAGAACTTCGAATTTAGTCATAGTTGACTGCAAATTAACAGAAACTCAGCATGACTATTATGCTAGAGTGCTAGACAGAGTAATTGAAAGAACTTCGAGTTTAATCATAAATTGACTTCAAATTAATCGAAACTGAACATGGCTATCATGCTAGAGAAAGTAATTAAAAGAATTTCGAATTTAGTCATAAGTTGACTTCAGATTAATTGAAACTCAACATGACTATCGTGCTAGACAGAGTAATTGAAAGAACTTCGAATTTAGACATAAGTTGATTTTAGATTAATTGAAACTCAACGTGACTATTATGCTAGACATATTAATCAAAAGAATTTCGAATTTAGTCATAAGTTCGACTTAAGATTAATTGAAACTCAACATAACTATATATCATGCTAGATCAGACAGAGTAATTGAAAGAACTTCGAGTTTAGTTATAAGTTGATTTCAGATTAATCGAAATTTAACATGACTATCATGTTAGACAGACTAATTAAAAGAACTTCGAATTTAGTCATAGTTGACTGCAAATTATCCGAAACTCAACATGACTATTATGTTGGGGGGAATTAAATGCTAATAATTAAGAAGCATGCATACCCCAACTTGAGAGAAGTATCAGAGCTTTTATAATGATCCTGGAGTTTGTCAGGGAATAAGCAGCAGCCATTTGTGACTGATTCCGACGAGTATGGTGGTCCTCCTTGAACGCCAATCTGCAATTACCAAATTAAAGAGACACACAACTACCTTAATTAAGTATCAAGAATCATAGGAATTTTGTGTTTTGTCCTTTTACCTACCTCAGATCGCTGTTTCAACTGTGCATTCTCTTCCATCAGTTTAGCTTCCTGCACATTCCAACAAATCCTTTTCATATTCAAGAAACCCACATATGATTTTTTTTTTTAGTTAATTCCATTTTTTAATTTGGTCCTAAATTTATATAGGTGACAGTTCACTTTTAGTTTTTTCTTTTATTAGAACATCCTCATTTAGTCCTAGTATTATTGTGGCATGACCATTTTTAGTTCTCTATCAACATAATCGTTGAAATGTCGTTAAATACAAAGATATTTCAATCTTTTTATACAAAGTAGGTTGAATCGCTATATTTTTTATGTATTTTTTTTAAAATCCATAATTGCATAATGAAATGCCAGGTGTTTAATGATATTTAAACTGTTTTGTTAATAAATGACCAAAAATAATAACACCACAATAATAATAGGACCAAAAGTGAATATTCTTATAAAAGAAAAAAAAAAGAGTTAAAGTGATCTATCACATATAAATCTAAGATAAAAATAAAATTAACTTTTTTTTAAAACCACTGTAACCAACCACTTTTTTTTACCTTCCAAGAAATTGGACAAAAATTCAAATATTTTTCAACTTGTTTTGTCACTACCTAGAGTGATTGGAATTTTTTTTTTTTGAATGCTAGAGTGATTGGAATTTAATTTTTAACCAATTAAAAATAATCAAAATTCTTGCTTTTCGACTATATTTTTCAATGATTAAAAAATTTAGATAGTCTTGAAATATAGTTTGAAAATACGAATTTTTAAGTGATGTTTTATATACGGGTGTTGCTATTTGCACCACCCTTTGACTAAAATTGGGTATAAAGTATCTTGAAATTGTAAAAAGGTGGAATTTTTTAATAATTACCTAGGTGGTGTAAATAGCGAAATGATGGTTCATTTTGCTATTTGCACCATCTTGGTCAAACTTAGTTACAATGATCAAAATCAAAGTCAAGAACATTATGAGGTATTTTAAGTTGTTATTTGAATTGTTAATGAATTGTTATTTATTTCTATGGGTGTTGCTATTTGTATTTTATGCGAGTTTATTCTTGCTTGTTAGGTAATTAGGACTCATTTAAATTAGATATAATTTCTCAATTGACTAAATAACAATCTCTTTGTTCCATGTCAAGAGAGAAAATTATAGTATTAATCAATTTAGTGAATATAGTTGTAAATTAATTTAATTTGTTGTGAATATAGTTGTAGATTAAGCAATTTATTGTATTTACAGTATAATAAGATAGGTAGAATTGAATTGTTATTTATTTCTATGGGTGTTGCTATTTGTATATTAAGCCACTTTGTTCTTGCTTGCTAGTATAGGTAATTAGGACTCATTTAAATTAGATATAATTTCTCATTTTCAAAAAAAAAAAAATTAGATATAATTTCTCAATTGACTAAATAACAAACTCTTTGTTCCATTTCAAGTGAGAAAATTATTGTATAAAGAGTACTGAATTTGAGATTTTATTTATTGGGTGACCGGTGAGTCTATCTATATACTGAATTAATTTAATTTGTTGTGAATATAGTTGTAAATTAATCCATTTATTGTATTTACAGTATAAAAAGATAAGTAGAAAATCAATTTATTGAGTAATATTGAGTACATAGAACAATATATACTACAAAGAATACACAATTGTAGGAAACTATTCTACAGAGACTGAAGGACAATCATAAATACAAAATTCAAAATAGAAAGAGTGTAGGAACGCATGCAGACTTATTTTATGATTAGAAGCCTTGACCTCCACTTATTTTATGATTAGAATTTTAACTACATCAAAATTGTTAAAACTCTAACCCACATATCTTTATAAATAAAATTGTTACAGTATTTACCATATAAAAAGATAAGTAGAAAATCAATTTATATTTCAAAGTCTCAATAGAACTCTAACCCACATATCTTTATAGAATTTTAACTACATCAAAATTATTAGAACTCTAACCCACATATATCTTTATAAAATTGTTACAGTATTTACAGTATAAAAAGATAGGTAGAAAATCAATTTATATTTATTCATTTCAAATATCACTAGTAATCATTTTATATTTCAATTTATAGTTAAATCAATTTAAAATAATGTATACCACAAATTTGAGTTATAAAAAAAATATTAGAATAACAAAATTAATTATTATTTCTCTTTATTTAAAATTAAAACATAAACAAAAATAAGTATTGAAAATATAAACTTAAAAAAACATGTATTTAACAAAAAAGATGTATTGAAAATAGAAACTTAAAAAAATATATATGTATTGAAAATAAAAACTTAAAAAAATATTGCACAAAATAATTAGGCATTAAAACATAATAATAATAATAATAATAATAATAATAATAATAAGAGATTGATTATTAAATAAAAACAAAAAAAAATAAAGATTAATGTTTGACTACATTTAATGAGGTGGTGCAAATAGCACTTTTTTATTTGTACCACCTATAAAGCTATTACACCTATTAAATAAGGGGTGTAAATAGCAAAATGGGTGGTGCAAATAAAATTTCCCTTTATATACGTATGTATACAAACATCTAACTAGCACTCTAGCAAGTAGCAACCATGCCATAGAGAAAAGTTGAAGATGACTTACCTTTTTCTTTAGAGCATTGATTTCTGACAGTAAAATATCTCCCTGAAAAGCAGACAAATCCTAGGTTAATGCTATCCACATACAAATAACCAAGTTTTAACTAAAAATTTAAACTAATAGTAAATTGTTCGTTTATATATATATATATATATATATATATATATATATATATATATATAAAACTTAAATAATCCCAATTTTACCGGACTAATCTTAAATCCACAAGACTCACCCCTAGAGTTACTGTAGAAGTAAAATTGTATGTTTATATTTTATACGTTATATGTCGAGAGAATTAAAGAGACTCGACCGACCTTCTTTCTCATGATGCGACTCAACCCTCCCTCGACCATTTTCTCCAATTTTATCAATTCGGCCATGCCAAGTTCTTGGAGATCTTCTCCATTGAGTTGCCTGGCACAAGTAAACTTCAATTCCATCAGTCTTAAACGCTATTCATAACAAACAACAACGTTAACAATATCAAATGCTTGCCCATACATTAGCTAACAGTTAATCGTTATACCTCAATTCCCGACTCTTCTCTGTAAATTCCTTAGCCAGCCCCGCATAAGTTATACTCTCTCGCTATAAATGAAAACAACATAGGATTTTCGCTTAGTACAAGAAAAAAGATTGGTAGTAACTAAAATTTGTTTTAAATTAATGTCACAAGCAAATTTGAATTGGATCAAAGCAGCCTTCATCCATATATACACACACAAATAGGGATCGTTATGCTGTGCATCCGTATGCACGTATGCACCATGCATACGGATGCAAAAACGACGTCGTTTTATTAAAAACGCGCATCCTACTTAAAAAAAATCAGTTTCGATTCCCCTCAACAGCATTATGTTGTTCATTCATTCTGGAATTTTAGTTCATTGATTATGGATATTTAGACGTGAATCGAAACTGATTTTTTGTCATTCATGTTGGATATTTAGTTCATTCATGTTGGATATTTAATTCATTCATTATGGATATTTAGTTCATTCATTATGGATTTTTAGTTCATTCATTCTGGAATTTTAGTTCATAGATTTTGGAATTTTAGTTCATAGATTCTGGAATTTTAGTTCATTGATTCTGGATATATAGTTCAAATTATGCACAATATAATGTTGTTGCTAGGAATCGAAACTGAATTTTTTTTTTAAGTGAGACGCGCGTTTTTAATAAAACGACGTCGTTTTTGCATCTGTATGCACCATGGTGCATACGGATGCACAGCATAATTTGCCCACAAATAGATGATATGATGATAATGAAAACATACAGTTTCATTAATGAACGGCTGTGATTGTTACCTGGAGACTGGGAGATGGCTGATGCTCCACACACTCAACTTTCTCTATGTGCATGCTATGCCTTGTAATCACTTCCTCCATACTTAAAAATTTTGTACAATAAAGAACATATATAGCAGCAAATAATCAGCTTCTATACATACACACATATATGTATACACACACTCAATTCTTAATTCAAGAATACTAAACGAAACATACCTTTTTAATAATGTTGATGTTGATATTATAATACATTAGTGTCAAATGATACATGTTTATAGATCAGAATACTATAGAATTATCTAATTTTAGACTAAATTAATTGTTACCATTATATTCAAAACAATACTAGAAAATTATCCAATTCTAGACATATTATATAAACTAATCGTTATCATTCGAAACAATGCTACAGAATTATCCGATTTTAGACTAAACTAATTATTATCATTCGAAACAGTACTAGTGATTAGTGAGTGAATTACCCAATTCTAGATTAAACTAGTTTACCATTTGAAACAATAGTAGTGAATCACCGGATTTTAGACTAAACTAATTGTTAGTTATCGTTCGAAACAATACTAGTGAATTACCCAATTTTGGAGTAAAATAACTTTTTTGAGCTACTTTTTCAACTTATTGAAGCACAAAGAGGAGTCAATACCACACACACTGAGGCTCAAACCCATCACCCCTCATTTGGGAGAGTCACTTCATGCATACCACTAAACCACAAGGTCATTAACAATTCTAGAGTAAACTAATTATCATTTGAAATAATACTAGTGGTTCACCCGATACGTACTAGATCAAACTAATTGTTATCATTTCAAATGATACTATTACTCAAATTACTCAATTATAACTTATAAGTTAAACTAATTATCATTCGAGATATATATAGCTTAGTAAAAGAACTCTATAACCTTTTGAAAATAACTCTATAACCTTAATTAAAAAAACAAAAACAAAATACCCAAAACATTATTGTGAAATCGAAATCATGCAAATATGGGAATAATGCCCATTCCCATCTCTATTTTGACGAGCCCACTGCTGGAAATTATGGAATTTTCGACCACCTGAAAATGATCTTAAATCAAGTCGAAAGCCTTGTTCTGACCATTTTGGTATCCGGAAAAATCTTTGTTGCTATTTTCGACCACTTTTTACTTTTGACTTAATATAAGATCACTTTCAGGTGGTCAGAAATTTCATAATTTCCAGCAGTGGCCACTGGTTGTGTATAGAGAATTATATGATTCTTCTAAAAGGTTGAACCCTATGATTCTAAACAAAACTAATTGTTATCATTCGAAACAATACTAGAGAATTATCTGATTTTAAACTAAATTAATTGTTACCATTCAAAACAATACTAGAAAATTATCCAATTCTAGACATACTATATAAACTAATTGTTATCATTCGAAACCATACTAAAGAATTATCCGATTTTAGACTAAACTAATCATTATCATTTGAAACAATAGTAGTGATTAGTAAGTGAATTACCCAATTCTATATTAAACTAGTTTATCATTTGAAATAATACTAGCTTTTCACCCGATTTTAGAGTAAACTAATTGTTAGTACAGACGTACAGTTATCATTCGAAACAATACTAGTGATTCACCCGATACATACTAGATCAAACTAATAGTTGTCATTCCAAATTACCCAATTATAAGTTAAACTAATTATCATTCGAGATATATAGCTAAATACAAGAACTCTATAACCTTGATTAAAGAAAACAAAATACCCAAAACATTGTGAACATCGAAATCATGCAAATATGGGAATAATGCCCATTAATTCCCATCTATCTCTATTTTGACCAGCCTAGCCAGTGGTTGTGTATACATGTTTCCCCCATTCCAAACACCATGCAGCAGCCGGCCGGCAACATATGACGACACACATGTTGTCATTCAAACACTATCCAGTTACTAAATTGAATACTCCGTACTAATTATATAAAAGATTCTCAAAGTAAATAAATACTTATATTATCTGATCTGACATTTTAAGTGAATGGTCTTATCTTCATTATCGTACGTACGTACTTGGAGTTTGAATAGTGGCAGAGTTTTCCGGTGGCGGAGAAGACGATGAGGCCAATATCGACGTCGCAGAGAGTGGAAAGCTCCTGAGCTTTCTTGAAAAGCCCTCGTCTTCTCTTCGAGAACGTCACTTGTCTTGCCGTCAAGTTGTCTATCTTCTTTATCTCTATCTTTGTTCTCACCATTTTTACCACCAATTAACCTTAAACAATTCATGGAAAAACAGCTTTAATTTTGTTTCAAACCACAAATGTAATTAACCTTAAATTAATTAAATTCAAAGAAAAACAGCTTTAATTTTCTGGGGAAATTATGAAATTTCCGACCACCTGAAAATAATCTTAAATCAAGTCAAAAGTCTTGTTCCGACCACTTTTGGTATCCGGAAAAACTTTTGTTGCTATTTCTGACCACTTTTTGGTATCAAGTTGATTTAAGACCACTCTCAGATAGTTGGAAATTCCATAATTTCAAGTAGTGGTTTTCTCATCAAGCTTTAATTTTTTTTTAAACGACAAAAATAATTAAATCTTAACTAGCTTTCTGTAACAAATGTACCATAAATTATTAATGGAAAAATTCAAGGAAAAACAGCTTTAATTTTTCTGGGGTTTTCTCCGAATTAAGATGAAATCAAGCTTTGATTTTGTTTGAAACGACAAATGTGATATAATTAACCTTAACTAGCTAGCTTTCTGTAGCAAATAATGTACCATAAACTATTATATTCATGGTAAATTCAAGGAAAAACAGCTTTAATTTTCTGGGTTTTTTTCTTTGAAGATGAAATTAAATCAAGAAAACTTAGATCCAGTAAGCACAGCAGCCAAGTACTATGAAACATACAGGATCTAATCATCAATTAAACCAAACCCTTATATGTAACATCACCTTAAAGGCAACATATACATACAAAAACTAAATTAAATTAAACCACAGTTTCTTATATACTTATGAGCTGCAGAAATATTGTTTTCTGGGCATTTTCTGCTGCAGAATTAAAGCCCCAAAAAATGGTGGAAGCCATGAAAGATGGAAGCTCAGAAAACCCTAGCTAGAGAGAGAGATGAAGAATCTGGGAAGTGGCTGAGCTAAGCACGGTGAGGGTGAAGATTTAATGAGTGTGGGGAAGAAGAAAGAAATCCTTAAACAGATTAGATACAGCAAAAAAAACAGCACCTGGGAGAGACTGTTTCTTGAGATTACCTTTCGTAGGATATGCTGATTAAGGTTGTTGCTGTGTGGAGATGGATCCAAACACTTCTACCCAATCATCTAGAGAGAGAAAGAGGGGGCGAGGGAGGGAGAGAGAGAGAGAGGATACTCCTTTTTTTAGCTTCCGGAGAGAGAGAGAGAGAGGAAACTCCTTTTTTTAGCTTTCTTTGTTTCTATGTTTCAATCTATTTTTTAACACATTTTTTTTTTTACTTGAGTTGAGGGTGACTTGTATGTACGGAGTGTGGACCTGTTTTGTGCTTATATATGGTTGTATATGTGTGCTATGTTTGGCCAAACATGTGCCTATTGCTTACTAGCTTAGCATGCCTACTTGTCATCTCGCTTTCAAAGACTAATCTTCACTGCTTCTCATGATATTGATAGGGGTGTTACCGAACAAAATTTTTGATAAACTATTTGTGTTCATGTTCAGGAAGCATTTGGTAATTGTTTGGTAAAATAGTTAGCATATAGGTCAATTTTGATTTATTTGATCACTATTAGTCGTTTAATTTGGTTAAAAAATCAATATAAGTGTTTGGTTAATTAGTTTTTTTGTAACTCCAAAATGCTAAAATTTTAAAAACTGTTCAAAAGAACTTTTTCAATTAGCTTTTTGAGAAAAGACATTATATCAATCAGCTATCAGCTAACAGCTAATTTACCAACCAAGACTATGTGGTCTAATAGTACTCGATCGGGTTGGACTTCCATTTGGAACCCAGGTTGGACTTCCATTTGGAAGATTGTAAGTTCGAGCCTTAGTGGAGGCGTTATTGGTTCTTTGTGTTTCAGTAGGTTGAGAAAGTATATGAACAGATACTACATTGTAATAGAACCAGTATCATTCAAAAAAACAACAACCATTTACCAAACAGGGCCATTTGTCCTTTTTGCATAGTGATAAGTGATGAATCATAACAATTTGGTACCAACATGTAAAATAATTTAGAAATATTTTGTTCTTCTAATAATATCTAATATTTGAAATGACATGTCTTTATCAAATTAAATTATCACTACCCTTCATAAAAGTACACGTAAAAATCTCATTAGATACTCTTAAGCCAAACCCAAATCTCTTTTTTATTGTGGAGATTAGTTCTATTTAACTACTATACCCTACAAAGCCCTACATACGCCTTTGAAGAATCTTTCTCCAAGTATTAAATATCTTAAATAGGTTGGTATTTGCCACCTAGTTAATTGATGGAAAGTTGATTAGTTATCTATCACAATCGTAATAATGTTCGAAGGAGGTAAATTACCAATACGGTTAATCATTTTTTTTTTGTCGGATCACAAATGTTTTCAGTTATGATAAATTATAATTCTACATATCGAGATTAATTTTATTTATATAAGTATAATCTCAAAGGTCACGAGCTATAATTAAGTCAAAATAATATACGTCATCTCATCCATTGGTCACTTAATCATATGTTAGCTCGTATGGGCATCTCAGTTGGTCATATTGGTGAAATTTAAAAATAATGATCTGTGATCGAGTCTCACTAGCAACAGTCTGGGACCAACCTCTCAAAATGAAGGATTTTTTTGTGCGCGATAAGCAAAGATCTAACCTATATGTCCAGCTTAACCTATGTATTCAACTGAGTTACCATGATTTATATTATCTCAGATGTTCTGTCGGGACGGGATGTGAAGAGCCATTGAGAATTTGAGATTGAGGATCGGGACAGGATGTGAAGAGCCATTGAGAATTTGAGATTGAGGATTCAACATTTTGAGAACAACAACTTAATCATATGTTACGACTTATGATGATGAGTGGTAATTAATTTTCTTCATTTAATAGTTATATAATTGCATTAAATTATGGCGAGTTTTACGAAATCTCCAATTGGTGGTATGAGTCAATGGTTTTTTTTTTTTTTTTTGTTTGTTTTTTTTTTTTATTTACAACAATTAATTTGCTACTTAGTACTGTTAATTAGTAGAGCTCTTACCTACTTAACTGATTCCATTTGAAGATTTCAACTAGAAATACTTGATAATTTTGTGTTATATATAGGGAAAAGTTCACGTGATAACACATTTCTTTGTAAAAAAATTGTAGAATATTATGATACTTCATTTTGACAAATCAATAGCTATCATCTTACTGAAACTAACTTGTGGCCAAATTATAATTCATTAAATTTAAAATTAATCTAATGACTTTTAAAAAAAATTAATCAAAAAAACATAATCGATCTACAAGATCAACATAAATTGAAGGTCTAGATAAATTCACACTTTTTACAAAAAGGTTGTGTCATCATTTAAACCTATATATTAAATAGCTCGATAATTTTATTTTCACGTCATGATGTGAAACTGTGAATATTAACAAGTAAAATTAGAAGGATCATATGAGAACACATACCAATCTTATCCATAATCCATTATACTGCCAGGTATGTATGTATGGAAGAACATATGAGAACACATGTCCTAGATTAATAAAAAAAAAAGTATAGATTAATTAATATCATACATTCATAAGAGTTTGACCAATGTATAGAAATTAATGAAAAAAATCACAGTGATAGCATTTGAAAATACTTGATAGTATATTTTTGAATAATTCATAGTGCAGTTAGGGTTTATAATAATGCACTTTCTGACTTACATGTATCCGCTATTAGTTATCCACGAGTGCACTATAAAGTATTTCAAAATGCATCAATGTAATTAAGGAAATGTCACTGCAACTTGGGGGTGTGGTTGATTAGAATGGACTCATTCATCCTTAACCAAAGGTCAAGAGTTTGATCCTTGGCTTTGGAAATGGATCAGAGTAACCTTAAATCTCGAGACCAACTGTCTTACTCAAAAGATGTGCCTACAATCCAACGAGAGGATTAGTTATCGTGACCGGCGGTGAGAATCCTAAGCATACAAAAAAAAAAAGGAAATGTCACTGCATTTTTATCATTTATTCTTAATTTTTAGTCGTTAATCAATAATCGATAGACCAGAAGTTTTTTTTTTTTTTTTTAAGAAAGAAAAAAAAAACTTATTTTTATTTTTCAAAAAAAAAAATAGAATACCTATCAATTTACGAGAAATTTCTCATGTGTTTCAAAAAAAAAAAAAAAGGTCTTATGGGTGTTACGTAACTGAATTTATAAGGAATTGGTGGGTGGCAGATATGCTTCCGCCGGAGAATTTGTGGAGGCTGCTTTCTCCGTACAACGGGACCATGCGGCGTCACGTGGACACATTGTACCTCGTATCCCACGTGTTTCCCACCTTCTAATTTCTCGCGGTTTTTCATCTTTAAATTTCTCGCGGTTTTATTTTTTGGCTATGTTATATTATAAATAAATGATATCCTATCAAAAGTATAAGCGCAATATTTAAGATCAATATTATAAAATATATGATTTTTATTAAACAGTGTAATATCTGAATGCAAAAATTACATTTTTAATTGTGAAATATATAATTTTTTTTATTTCAAATAAGTATAAACAGTGTAAATATTAGGTCCTCTAAAAATTGAGACCATGTATTTTTGCTCATCTGGCATGTTTCAAAATCCGGCCATGCTTCTCTACTTTTTTTTTTTTCTTTTTTCCAAAAGGTTAAATTCTCAAATCCAAGGGCTTCTCACGAGTCACATTCCAGCCCAACAGAACATTTGAGAAAATGTAAATTACGGTGACTTAATGGCTCAACAAATAGGATCAAATGCCGGTGCGCACAAGAGAATGAGAGATCTGTTCATTTTAGACATAATTTTCACACTGCGTCGTCGATGTTTGAATATTGATTTTTTTCTTCCAAATACTGTCTACTAAACCATTAAACTCATGAGTTGTTATACCATTGACCAGGATCCACATTGCAAGGTGGACCCTAGTTCTAAATGACGTATAAATAGTGTATTTTTATTATTTAATTGTGAACTTCTAGAATATAAAATATGTTTCTAAATTAAAACATATAACAAATGTATAAGAAAATTTGTGAATACAATACATGGTCATCAAATCATAATATGTTAATATTGTGTGGCTACAGTATTTAAAAAGGAACTTATGAATACAAAACAAGATAATCAATTACGTATATGTTAACATTATGTGTTCATGATATACAAATTGTAAATTTTTGAAAAATAAATTGTGAATATTTAAATTCGAATTCACAGAATAATTTATGAGCTAATACCGTGTGGGCTGACTTGTCATTTCTCCTTTCTCGAGTGTCGGCACGATATTACCATTTCTTGGGCAGTTGGGCTATGCCTTTGCTCCGTATTTCATCGGGCCGGGCCGATTGGGGTTTGTATTGGGCCAGGCATGACCCGTTGTTTACATTCAACGAAAAGTCCACCATTGTACCAGGCCCGGCCCGTTTCCTTTCCCCGACCTTTATGAAATCCAAAAGCCGCTCTGGCAATAAGCATGAGGAAGCAAACGAGTTTGCTCTTAGCAAAAACGTGCATGTAGGGACTTGTACCTTGTGCTAGAGATGATGTACCGTGGTTTGGCAATGGTCATTTTCAGCTCTAGAGCGGTAGAGCCCATTGTAGTCCAGTCTGTAAAGCCTCGTTTTCTCCGTCTTTCTTGGAGAGTTTTTATCCAAACCGACAGCAACCAACGATTTGTCAGCGGCACAAACTAACTTTTTCGAGTACCTATGACATGTACGCATATATAGCCACACGTTATTCCGTGCGCTTCTAGAGCTCTACCAATCAGTGGAATAAACGAGGTGTATTCCCTTTTCAATCTGCGCTACAAGCCTAGATCTCTGCAATGGCTGCTAAACCGCTCTTTCATTCCTCTGCTGCGTTTCAGAAGACTTCTGATACCTCACAGGTATATAATTCTGCGCTTATCCCTCTCCGGGCGTTGAATTTGATGGTTTATTTGGGTTTTTTGGTGCAGATCTCCAGTGCCCAGTTTAGATCCTCGGAAGTTGAGCAAACCCATTTCAGATCATCGAGTTTTTCTAAGTATGCTCCCTCCAAGTTTGAATCTTTTTGTCTCTCTTATTAATTTTCACCTTTTTGTGTTTTGAAGTGACCCTGGGATAAATCTGTCTCGTGATTCTAACCGACAATTAGAAAATGATATTAATTTAAGTTGGTTATAGTTGATCGAGTCAAACTAAGAAGGGCGGGGTTTGGGTGGGAGTTGATTATTCCTAAAATGAGACTTCTTTTGATGGTTTCCAAAGTGGGCAGTAGATTGTGGCATTACTTACAGTAAGAGATAAAGAAAAATTAAAGCTTTCTATATTTGGTAACTAAATCAATGTCTCTTTTGTAACCTTGTGCATTTTTGGAAGCTTTTTGTTTTCATTGGCTGTTTTTATAATTTAAAATGGAAAAGATCAGGCTTTGATTATAATATTATAGAAGTCACCAAGTGCAGACTGGTAATACAGTTGGTAGTTAATGTCAAGTTCACTGTATTACCAGGAGAATGAACTCTTAAAGTGTGTGTATGTGTGTATTTGTTTATATATATATATAGATGACAGGTTTGGGATTTTATCTGAGAAAGTTAAACTTTGAGATGCAGGAGAAATCCGGCTTTGAGAATGAAAACTTCGAGGGATCCTATGAGTTTGACACAGGAAATTGTTGATGACAAACAGAAAACCGCTGTTTTGACTGAAAGTGTACCTGATCTGTTCTCTGAGATGAAGCATCGGTTTTTGAGCTTCAAAAAGGAAAAATACTTGTGAGTGTGTGATCTTATTCTTCATGTTTAGCTCAAATTGGCATCACCAATCTGATTCTTCTTATCCCTTTTGTTTTTTGGGTGGGGTGAATAGGGCTGACTTGGAACGTTTCAAGGCTCTTGCCAAAGCTCAAGCACCAAAGGTATTAGCCTTACGTTTTTTGTTTTGAAGCTTTTTAGATTCTCTCGTGTATCCGATATTTGCCTTATTTTATGGTCCGTGTGATGAAATCCTTATCTGACGATTTGAAGGACAGTTTATGGTGATTGCTTGTGCAGACTCTCGGGTTTGCCCCTCTAGTGTCCTGGGATTCGAACCGGGAGAGGCCTTTGTAATACGAAATGTCGCAAATTTGGTGCCTCCCTACGAGGTAAGGCATTTACTTCTTATGGCACACATCATGCTATAGTTGATGAAATGTCTATTTTGTGAAATAAATATATGCATTTGTCTGTGCAGAATGGCCCTACCGAAGTAAATGCCGCTCTTGAATTTGCTGTTAACTCTCTCAATGTGAGTAAATTCTGCTGACCGAATCTACTGTCTTGCTGATCTGCCTGTTTCGACTTTTGTGGCTTTTTGAAATGCTGTATTATGCACTATCTGTCGGTGGTTGGGTAATAAAACGTAACAACTTTGAAATCTGCATATGAGAGAACGGTTATGAAAATTCTTTAATTGAGAATTGACATATAATAGTCGGAGTACATAGAAGTTTGACACAGCCAAAAGAAAGTTTTCTTGATCGTAATCGCGAAATAACAGAAATACATAGTAATCTAGTATGCTAGAGCCATCTTGATTATCTATGAATGATGGAGAATCTCTGATCATACAAATTGTCATTTTTTCTTTGATGTTTTTTTTTGTGTGTGTGTGTGTGTGTGTGTGGGGGGGGGGATTTATTATTGTTCATGTGCGGGTGACTTGTAGGCTCTGTTTGGCTGAGCTTATTTAGGAGCTTATAGCTACTAGCTAGTAGCTTCTTAACTTTTTTTCTATCTTTATCCTTATTATTTATCCTTATTATTTTAAATAGATGACATCCGTTATTCCTCCCAATTAAAACTCTTTTGGCATTTTCCTATGAAGATTCCTTTTTAGTTTTTTACATTTATCAGCTTATCAAAAAGCTAATTTTACCAAATACTTTTAAGCATAATCAGCTAACTTTAACAACTATTCAGTTTTCCGCTTCTAGCTTATAGCTTTCCAGCTACCTTTTCAGCTAGGTTTGCCAAACATAGCCGTAACGTATCAAAAAACTCGAAAGTGTCAAAAATCTCGGTATATGTTTCAATGTTTGGCTTGGTCTCTGCAGGTGGAAAATATACTAGTCGTTGGCCACAGCTGTTGTGGAGGCATCCGCGCCTTAATGAGTATGGAAGATGAGATGAATTCTAGGTCTGCCGAGTATTATTCTTCTAGTTCTGTTCTTCTCCCCTCTCCCTCTCCCCACGCCTCTCGGGAACAACAACCATAGCTAAACAAGAAAACAGTTTTACGCACCTTCTTAAGCCCGTTATATTTGCTTTGCAGTAGCTTTCTTCATAATTGGGTAGCTGTTGGGAAGACCGCGAGGTCGAAGACCAAGGCTGTTGCATCAAAGCTCGGCTTCGATCTACAATGCAAGCACTGCGAGAAGGTGCAGTTCCATATATATATATATATATATATATATATATATATATATATATATATATATATATATATATTTTCCCGTTTCTTGTTCAGGTCAGTGCAAAAAAACAGCGTTATTTCAACTAATTCTCCGTTTACAGGAATCAATCAACCGCACGCTGCTGAACTTGCTCACGTACCCGTGGATAAAGGACAAGGTGGCGGAAAGGCAGCTCGTGATTCATGGTGGCTACTACGACTTCACCAACTGTACATTCGAGAAATGGTCTCTCGACCACGGGGAGGACGATAACTCTAGCGTGGATAACCAATACTCGACTAAAAATCACGAATTCTGGAGCTGACTTGCTACTGGATTCTACCCATATTGTTTAGATGAATTATATGTAATGCAACTTTGTTGTGTCTGTTTACATACTATGATGTTTCATTGTGGTGTCTTTTACAAACTTATATGTATGTGTGTTGTTGTATTGATGAAAAGATTGCTTCCACTTTCCATTCTGCACTTTTTCCATGAATCTGCAGCTTGGGTTTCTCCTCAGATTGATTGGATTTTATGCATAGAAAGACTAAGATGCATGTAAAAGCAAACTTATTGACTATGGCACTTGGAAAATAATTTTTGTCATTATTTACCTCAAGATTTTGGTAGTAAAAATTCTCTCAAAATTTGGAAAGTGATACTAATGTAAAAAAAAAAAAAGGTTTACATACTAAAAAAACAATTTAAAAGTTGTATGGAATGAAAACATTTTACAGTTTATCACATTACCACAACTCTTTGTGAGAGTAAACATGTATGAAAAACTGTCATAAGATTTTGTTGTTTGTTCTGTTAAACTTTAAATATTATTGCCTACATATATATCTATCACTACCACTAAGTATACATGTATGAAAAAAACTCTCAAGATTTCATTGTTTGTTCCTTAATCAATCCTCGGACTTCAAATATTATTACCTACATGCATATCTATCACTATTACTGTCTTCATTGGTGTTATTACTTGGTTTACATTACCATTTAAGATTTGTATAGGGATATATGAATAGTACGTGCAGTGTAGCTATGTCCATACACATGAAAACCTAACAAATAGTTTCGAAAGAGGTGTCAAAGTGGATGGAACATAATTATCGTATCATGAGGTCACAAGTTTAGTTTTTGCTAACATCATTTCGGTTGAGATTGTCGCATAGGGTATAGGGCAGTTTACCTCTTTATATGTGGAAAGAAAAGCTATTGAGTATGGATGAGATGCCCTGAGTCCCTTATATCTTAATCAAAAGTATCAACTTGACGAACATGTGCACTATTGCATTTCATACATTTGATATTCTTATCACTCTAAGATTAATCAAGAACGAAGTTGGGGACTCGAAGACGATCAGATATCGTCATAGTCTCAACTATAAACGATGCCGACCAGGGATCAGCGGATGTTGTTTTTAGGACTCTGCTAGCACCTTATGAGAAATCAAAGTCTTTATTAGGTTTCGGGGGAGAATTGATGGAAGGGCACCACCAGGAGTGGAGCATGCGCCTTAATTTGACTAAACACTGAGAAACTTATCGGGTCTAGACATAGTAAGAATTGACAAACTGAGAGCTTTTTTAAAATTTTATGAGTGGTGGTACATGGTTATTCTTAATTGGTGAAACAATTTATCTAATTAATTCTGTTATTGAATGAGACCTCAGCTTGCTAACTAGCTATGCGGAGGTTGGCCGCAACATACTACTACAATTTTTTGTTATCCTAGAAAAAAAAAAAGCATGAAAAATTTTATATGAAATATGAATTCAACATGTACTTGGATATGCTCTTTATTTTTCTGGTTGGTTAATTACTGGTTTAGGATTAACGCTTAACTCGAACCGGTTCAACCCGGAAAACCGAATCCCTTACAGACATCATATAAATAGGATCCGTCATCGAGGTCTTGAAGCTCATATTTCGTACTCTCGTCACCAGGTTACACCTTCCATTCTTCCCCGCGAAATCAAAGACTTCACCGGAGCTTCGGAAGTCGCCGCCGGCGAGGGGTAAACTAGTGTTTCATTCATTCCGGACGGCTCTCTGGTTCGAATTATTGTGCCAGGTTAGTATATCATCGGCATTCATACTTAACCAATAATCATACTCCGCTACCTTGTCCCTTTCCATTGGTTTCAATTTCTCAACTCCCACAAAGAATCGCACGATTTGAATTCTAAAGTTCGCATCTTTCATCCTATTCACGGCGAATTCAACTTTTTGGTACCTGATTCAGTTGGCAATATCTCTTCTTATCGAGTACTGGATTGTTTTTTTAATGGGCAAGCACTTGGGAAGATATGATTGACGAGTAAATGGATAGATTGTGTTTGTCTCGTCGTTTCAGTATTTTGGGAATTTTCTTTTTCTTGCAGGTTTGTTGAGGAAACATGGGATATGAATCTGGTAGCGCATCCCACGATGGTCGTGATGAAGGTAATTAATATTATTATTATTATTATTATTATTATTATTATTATTATTATTATTATTATTATTATTATTATTATCATAATCATAATATAATAATAATAAAAGGAGCAGAAAATCTTAAGATATAAATGGGACAAACAAAAAGGTGAATTGCTGGAATTGAACTTATTCTTTTCCATATTGAATTTCAGTTCTGTGAGAGCTTTATTGCTTTTGAAGGGATGGGTAGAAAGCAGTTGAGTGTAGATAGAATGTAACTATTATTATGGAATTTATTAAGTTTGGAATTATGGCAGCTATTAAAAAAATGCATGAGAACCTGTAGTAATAATGTCATAAGGGTGACTAAGGAGTAGGCCATCAGCTAGGTGAATGGAGGTTAAAGTAGGGTTCAACTTCAATCTGATTTTCCAAGGAGTAGGCTCATCTCTTACACTGTTGGGAAAATAAATATGACAGCACTTTAATCGATTATTAGGGTAAATTATATTACTAGTCTGTAATCGGTCTAAACTCGATCAAAATTATGCAATTATTTCTTCATTAAACTAGGACTAGAATCTGACTCCAGATTTTCCTCCTTAAATCTACTAGACTTTCAAAGGCTACACATTACAAACATCATGGAAAATTTGCTCTAGGATAATGTAATAGAACAACTTCACTTCCATCACATTTGTTGAAACATTGAGATCAATTGACTAAGGATAGGTATTGAATAATTTTTTGTTGCACAAGTAATTGCTAACTTTTATGTCCTTGATAGACTGGATAATCTTGATGCCGTAGTAGTTGTCTTATTGGGAAGCTTGGTTTTGATTCACAATTCCATGTTTTGCTATGACAGATGATGATGATGAATATGAGGAGGCTGGTGGTGGCAACCATCTTTTGGGATTTATGTTTGGAAATGTTGACTACTCTGGGGATCTTGATGTTGATTACCTTGATGAGGTGATTATATATTTAAGTTTCAGTCTCTACTTTGAACCCAGGAGATCCCGTATTTTATTTTTTATTGAGTACTCTAAGAATTTTGATGCCATAATCTATTCATCTATTCCAAACTGTGCCTCACTTTTGGGAGATTACGTTGCATTCTGCAAAAAGCTCCTATTTGATAAAATTTCTTTCCTTAATATGTTGCTATTTAAAAATTCCCAGCTTTTAAAGTTTACTTTCCAATCTTTAGCTGGTGTAAATCCGGTTATTAATGTTACTTGCCTCCTTGAAAACCTAAAATCTGGTTGAGATTTCCAAAGCTTACTTATTTCTAGATTTTCAAAAGCTTGGTTTTTCTCTGGTAGGATTTTCCAATTCCCAAAACTTGCCAATTGCTTAAACATATTAAACTCTAGACTTGATAGAGTGTTAGTGGATTACTTATTAAAAGAAATATATGTGAAGAGGGTCTTTCTGTTGCATGTGTTAAAATAGGAAAGTAGATATTGCAAGTTGGAGATAGAGAATTTATGCCTTGTGAGACATGGTGATTAGAAATGCATTTGGAATGATTGAAATAAAGGTTATCATCTTGTTAGTAAGAAAACTTGATTAAATGGTTCTGTGCACCTAGTTGTCCTATTTGTGGATCTGTTTGTACTGGAATTTGTGATATTACTCTGTATAAAAATGTTTGGGTTATGAGGTGTTCCTTAGTTTTTGTTGCAATCATATAGTTATGAATGGGAGTTCTCTCTTATCATATATTCCATTTATATTATATGAGAGCTCAAAGTATCAAACTATTACTTCCACTTACTTTTCTCTAAGACTGCCATCATGGTTTCAGGATGCAAAGGAGCATCTTGCTGCATTGGCTGACAAGCTTGGTCCATCCCTAACAGATATTGATGTAAGGTTCCTGCCTTTCATCTGTATCATTTATGCAATTGGGTTATATTTTAGACTAAACTGCCTGAGATAAATGCCAGGGCATTTTTCTCACCGATATACTATTGAGTTAAATATTTGTACTGATGCTTATTTATTTACTTATTATTTGTTTTTTTTTCTTTGATTCTCCCCTTTTAATTTCAGTTGTCTGTGAAATCGCCACAAACACATTCAGATGCTGCTGAACAAGGTGATGTTGTGTGCCAGGGAATGCTAACTCATGCAGTTTTTGATTTTCAGTTGGTATTTTTATTTCTTGAACTGATAACTTTATGTCTTTTTGGCTTTTGCTTCCTAATTTTTTTTTAAAATTTTACTTGGAAATGGTTTTTATCAACATTGGCAATCTGGAATTGGTACTTTAGACGCGTATATAATGTAGTGTACTAGTGTCAATTGAAATGAGTTGTGGAGTACTCTCTAAGGGTGTAATTATCATTTGAGGATGTGATATTATGGACTTGCTTCTTCTATTGTTTAGAAAGAGTGAAAGACTTTATGGATTTGAATGGTATTTGTCAACTTTTGTAAGCTGGACCTGATATTTGGTCCTATAGATACATTTTATCATTTGGTATCTTTATTGTGCAACTTGACAAATTGAAATGACTTGTAGTTTACTCTGCAGGTGTTTATGTATCAGTCAGGGATATGATATTGATTTCTTTTTTTTGTTAGATGCAAGTTTTCTTTCTTCTCCTTTTACTCAGAAGAAGTCATGGATTAAAGAAACTTATTAATAAAAGAAGTCATGCAATTGGTTTGATGCCTTGTAATAGAAGGACATGATTTTGCTTTAATGAATATTTTTATCTCAACAAAAAGTTAAAATGTATTAAGAATCTAGAAATTCAACCTTCACTGTTTTCTTATAAGCAAGCTTTATTTTTTTCCTCATACCCTTCCTAGAAGGAATAACTCCATTGTCCCATTATAATACTGACTTTTCTCATTCATTTTTTTTAAGCTAATGTGATTCTGATTGGCTTAGTTTTGTTCTTTGATACTCAAAGTAGATTATGATGACAAGGCGGAGGATGCTGTGGACTATGAGGATATTGATGAGCAATATGAAGGCCCTGAAGTTCAAACTGCCACCGAGGAGGACTTTTTATTGCCAAAGAAGGATTATTTCTCTAAAGAAATTGCAGTAACTACTTTGAACAACACAGCCTCTGTTTTTGATGATGAAAACTATGATGAGGATGATACTGAAGAGAACAAAGAGCAGGATGTGTTGAAGAACAGCACTGAAGGCCAACCTTTTCCTGAAACAGGTCAGATTTGAATCATTAGCTATTGGTTTGTTGATCAATGCCAGTCAAGTATCTATCTTATGATGAATTTCTGTCTATTCCTAGCTGCAAGTTTTATGACAATGGTGCTATTCTCTTTAATAGACAAGGAGAAATTGACATGAGTTGTAGTCTTACTTACGCCCATATATCCATTTATTAATAGGACTGGGTATACATATATTGTATTTTTATTTGTTCTTCACTTCTTCCAATGCTGGGTTATATTGATGAAACTCAGGGCAATGCTCTTTTTCGTTTGATAACTCTGGGGGTAATACTATTGTACCATGGCTCAAATAGTAAATTCTCAGTGCAATTTCACATTCAAATGACCCAATTGTCACACTGTTCTTTTAGGCAAGTACAATCATGATTTCAAAGAAGCATGTGAAGGGGAAAAACTTGCTAAAGATGTTATACCCTCATATTCTGAAGAGCTTGCAAAAGATGCCCTGCCCCTGGATTCTCCTGAATCTGTGGATTTTGCCGACTTTCAGGTTGGTATCAAGTTTGGCACTTTTTTTTTTTTCTTCTTCAATTTGAGGGTTTGTCCAATTGATATTTGATTTCCTTATTTCAATGTATCATTCAAAATCAGAGAGTGCTCTTAATTGCAATATAAAACTATTTGCTTGTTTAGTTTCAATTTCATTGCCCCTACTCACTTTTTGTGGGTTAGATTGTCCAAATATTTCTTTGAGATATGGCACTAGCTAATTCATACTGCTAAAATCCAAATTTCAAATTGTTTAAAAGAGAAAGATGGTCAAAGATTGATTTTTCTGTGAAAAGTGAGCAGCAGGCAATTAAATTGAAAGATGGCATGCATACTGCATTATTTGCTAATTGTAACTTACACAACTTAAGAAAGTAAAAACTCCAGTTTTCTCATTAAGCTTGAATCATCCTTGAAATTGAGAGAACTTTGTTGGTTAGTAACCTTTGATTTGACTGGTTATGATGCTTGACATGATTATCAGGAGGAGTCTGTTGAGCCATTTGATGGTAAAAGCTCTATGCCACTACCAATTCTTTGCATAGAAGATGGATTACCTATCCTACGGTTTTCTGAAATTTTTGGCATTCATGAAACCCGAAAGAAGATTGAGAAGAGGGACCACCGTTATTCTGTTGCAAAAGGTATGATGTTCTTGCTTCTCAAGGGATTAAGTTGCTTCATGCTACTCCTCCCCTATTCAATATCACTAACTAACTTGGCAAGAAACATAATACCTAATTGTTGCAATTTCTTTTTACCATCCTCCAATGCAATTTCTTCAAAATTACTGTTGGGAGGGCTGACCACACTTTACCCTTTCTCGTTATTTCTATGTATATCTTTTGGTTCCCTACTAGATTAGTATTAGGCTTAGATGAGTGAAACATGATTTGATACTTCTATTGGAAAGAGCAAATACCTAATCATTCTACTATCTTAGGAACAGAACACTATAAAATGAAAAGGGAAAAAAAGCCCAATGGTCTGTTGAGGCCAGGACTATATACAATATTATCAAGATGCTGAGGGTTAAAATATCATCAATCATGAAGGTTAACATTTTTTTTTTTTCATTTTTATGGACTTCTACTTTAATTTTTGGTGGTACTACTAGTACATAGGACTCGATAGAAGAGAGATAGAGAGAGGAGTGGGGGGATGGTACGTGGTAGACTGAGACAGGACTATAATATTTTACTGCTATATCTTCCTAATAATCTTTGATACTTGGAGGAGCCACATTATTATATATGTATTTTCATGCCTAACCAGATTTGCCACATTATTATGCATGGCCACCTGCTACTAAGATCTACAACTGGTGTCAATCAAGAATCTGTAAAACTGCATTTCACTTCCATTGTTGTTTTATATTGGTGTTTCTTTATATCTACTAAAATTTCTAGCCTCTGATAAGGTTATTATCACTTTTCCTTTCCCAGAGAAGTACAACTTGGATAGTTCTGAACTTCTTGAAGATGATGAAGAGGAAATTTTGAGAGGATCTTATAAAGACTTTCCTTGGTTGAAGGTGGCATGTGTAACTGAAGACAACATTTCAGATGATGAACTGGGATCCTTTCAGGGGAAAGGAAGAATAGGTGCAACTGCTGATGACAGGAAAAAAGACTTTTGTAGTAGTGCTGAACCAATGAAGTCAAATATGCCACAAAATCTCTCTGCTGATTGGAGTTCACCTTCTTGTCCCAAGTTCTATCCTCTTGACCAACAGGATTGGGAGGATGGAATTATTTGGGGCAACTCTCCAGCTTCAAGTGCTGAGACTGCTGAGAGTTTTGAGACCTCTGGACCGAATTTTGGAGCATCTTTTGATAAAGAAATGGATCTGGAGGCTGACTCAGGAACTTCGGAACTAGGAATTGAATCCAACGAAAAAGATAAAAATTCCTTTATCCACGTTCAATCTGTTTCTGTGGAACCTTTTGGCTCACGAGAAATTTCGGGACAAACGGACGTTCCTTTATTAGCAGGAAGATTTCATCCTCAACTTTTGAGGTTAGAGTCTCGATTGGATGTAAATCAGCAAGATAACACTGAGGATGGGGAATATATTGCCCAAGAAAAAACCTGCTCTGATGCCTTGAGGCGTTTCAGTGAGCTCACATTGCTGAATAAAGATGTGGAGGAAGGATCTTGGTTGGACAACATTATTTGGGAACCAGAACAAGCCATAGCAAAACCAAAACTAATTTATGATCTTCAAGACAAACAGATGCTTTTTGAAATTCTGGACAGTAAGGATAGCACCAGTCTTCAGCTTCATGCTGGTGCAATGATCACTACCGGTTTGGGGAAGCCCAATGTGGGTGATTCTGCTGAGTTACTTCATGGAGGTCCTACAGGGCGTTTCAATATTGCCAATGACAAATTTTATTCAAACAGAAAATCTTCACAGCAATCAAAATCACATTCAAAGAAGCGCACTGCTCATGTTCTCAAAGTTCTGCATTCAATTCCAGCTCTTAAACTAGAGACTATGAAGGCAAAGCTAAGCAAGTAAGGGCTATTGTTTTCTTCCAAATTTAGGATTTAAGTGCTGGATCTCCTTTTTACCCCCCCTGCATTATTGTTAACTGTCAACTTCTTTTACTTGGTGCTATGTGCCGCTAATGTTTTTACTTTGTGCGTAGTTATTTATTTTTGTCTATGATGCCACAATGTGATACATATTAACATGATTTTTAACTAAAATAATATCAAAGTTGAACCTCTTACATCTTCCTGCATGACCCTTATTAAGCTGCAATTTTATTTTAACATCCTTCAATGCAAGAAACATCAGAACCATTTTCTTAGGTAACTATTGTTCTCTCCTCATGTCATGCTAAGTCTGTTCCATATTGAGTGCTCTACTTTGCTTGGGCACAAATGTTAGGGGTAGGATTTCAGTGCATCACATGGGGATGGGGGAGATGGGATTATACCTGGCTTAAAGTCTGGAACAAGTTTGAGACTTTAGTACTTCATAATCCTTTGTCACACTTCATGTTTTGTGATTATTTGTGAATGGATGAGTTATTTGTGCATTGCAAATTGTGTCAATCTTCCTTTCGTAAGAGAAGCATCTAGCGTTCCTCATTGCTGTGTAAATTCATTAGCATATTTTTTGTTGCTTTTGCATATTGACGACCTTTACGCTGTTGGCAAATTAAGAAGTTATGCCCTGTAGTTAGCACTAAATTTGAAGTCTTAATGTCTATTTTGCAGTAAAGATCTTGCTAATTTTCATCGGCCTAAAGCTCTATGGTATCCCCATGATAATGAAGTGGTGCTCAAGGGACAATGGAAGCTGCCTACACAAGGACCCATGAAAGTCATATTGAAGAGTTTGGGAGGCAAAGGAAGTAAACTTCATGTGGATTTTGAGGAGACTGTCTCTTCACTTAAGGCAAAAGCGTCAAAAAAGTTAGGTTGGTAGTATCTTAATTTTTAAGTATGTTTGAAGCTTTTAGAGTCCACATTTAATTACCTTGCCTTTGCAGATTTTAAACTCTCTGAGCCAGTAAAAATATTTTATTCGGGGAGGGAGCTTGAAGACGATAGATCTCTTGCTGAACAAAATGTTCAACCGAACTCCTTGCTGCATCTTGTTCGCTCAAAAATATATTTGTTGCCTAGGGCACAAAAGCTTCCGGGTGAGAACAAGTCTTTGCGTCCTCCTGGGGCTTTTAAGAAGAAATCTGATCTTTCTGTGAAAGATGGCCATGTTTTCCTGATGGAGTAAGTTTCCCATAGTCCTTTAGTTTTTATTTATTGGATTGCAAAATTGGCTTCTTTGTTCCATGCACATTTTGCTCTCACAATTAAATTTTTATTGATGACTCTTAGTTTATTGTTATGGAGTATTTGTCAGATTTAAGGCCATAAATTGATGGTAGTTGCTTGCAAAAACAATATAATATCCTACTTTTTCTTTTGACAAATATGTTAATATATTTTAGTTCTCATATACTGGACTTAAAGATTGTTGTCTGAATATGCAGATACTGTGAGGAGAGGCCTTTGCTCCTAGGAAATGTTGGAATGGGTGCAAGATTATGTACCTACTACCAAAAATCAACTCCAAATGATCAAACAGGTGTATTGATGCGCAATGAAAACAACAATTTGGGGAGTGTCCTCATTCTTGATCCTGCTGATAAATCACCTTTTCTTGGAGACATAAAACCTGGTTGCAGCCAGTCGTCCCTTGAGACTAATATGTACCGAGCACCTATATTTCAGCATAAAGTGTCATCAACAGATTATCTATTGGTCCGCACAGCAAAGGGAAAGCTGTCTATCAGGCGCATTGACAGGATTGATGTTGTTGGACAACAGGTTGTTAATACTCCGTGGTTGCTAATTTTGTTTTTTTTTTTTTAAATACTTTTTTCTCTGAATGCTTTTACAGGATTGATGTACTGGATGTGTTGACATTGTCCTTTTTCTCCTTAGAATTTGTGTAAATACTAAATAGTATGTGAATTTTGATCCAATTATCTTCTGCCTAATTATTTATTTGTGTTATTTTTTCTTGCTCATAGGAGCCTCACATGGAAGTGATGTCTCCTGGGTCAAAAGGAGTCCAGACATACATTATGAACAGACTATCGGTATACATGTATCGTAAATTTCATGCTGATGAGAAGCGTGGTGTGCGCCCTTTTATCCACGCAGATGAGTTGTCTGCACAATTTCCTAGCTTGTCAGAGACCTTCCTTAGGAAAAGGCTTAGAAATTGTGCTGATATGCAGGTATTATGCTGTCATCTTGCTTATCGAGGTGCCATGCTGAGCATTTCTATAATCGTCATTTTCCCCCCGTAAAAACTGTTAATAACAATAGGTTCATTAACTGCCTGTGTTCATTTATTTTTTCCAATTAAAAAGTTTTGTCTGTGCCGTGTTTTCCCCATCTTCCAATTCGTACTTGCATTTATAAATAATCTATGTGCCCTTCTTTGGTTCATCAGAGAGGATCAAATGGGCAGCTGATTTGGGTTACGAAGAGCAGCTTTCGCATTCCATCAGAAGAGGAATTACGGAGGATGGTGACGCCTGAAAATGTGAGTATATAACATTGTCTTTGAAGTTCTATCCTTCGAGTGTTTTGTAATGTCTACTTAAGTAATAACGTGTTTTAGCTTCTTTTAATGTTTGATTCAACAGGATTGATTTAAAATACTCTCTAAATTGTCCTCTTTATTATATTGTGATGTCCAACAAAATTTGTTCCACTCAATAAATTCACCAACATTTATAACTTCATTACCCAAAGTACTCTTTCAGTAAAATATTGAAATTATAAAATATTGATTACTTATACATTTAACAATGTGGGCAAATTTTGAAATATATCACTTAGTCAATGCATTAAATATATTTTTCCTGGACGAAAGAAGTAGAATAATTGCCTCAAATGACGGGTTAAAAAACACGATAACCTATAAAATAAATAGATAAAACTAGCAGCATAACATTTTCTATCGGACAAGTTCTGTAGGAGTTAATCCACAACTCTTTTGCTAATTATATTGTACATTGCACAGTAGATAGTCATTAATTTTGAGGACTTGTAGTTCATTTTGATATAATTCTCTCTTCCCTCCCCATCCCCCTTCTCAGTTCTCACACCTAATTAGATCTTTTTAAAGGACAGATACATTTTATAGATGGTTGACATATAACCTGTAAAGAATACAAATCGAGTATTTGGATTATTTATCTTTCTTCTATGGTTTTTTTAATTTTTTTTTCCCAATGATTGATCATGGAGGTTCTCCATTATGCAAGGTCTGTGCATATGAAAGCATGCAGGCTGGCCTTTACAGGCTCAAGCGCCTAGGTATTACCCGGCTAACTCAACCTACAGGCCTTTCCTCTGCAATGAATCAGCTTCCAGATGAAGCAATTGCCTTAGCTGCTGCTTCACATATTGAGAGGGAACTGCAGATAACACCATGGAACTTGAGTAGCAACTTTGTTGCCTGTACAAACCAGGTATCTTAGATTTTATACTTATTAGCCATCTTTGTAAAGCATTTTCTGCTGCTATAATATTTTGCTTATTTTTTGTTTTGTATTACCGGTAAATGATGTGGACTATGGAGTTTTATTGTGACTCTCTGTAGTGTATGCATAGATATCTGGGTCCTGGAGCTCTTTACACTTTTTGTATGTATATACTCCCTCCGTCCCGTTTTATGTGTCTGATTCGGTGACTTGACTGAAGTTATTTACAAAACATTTTTTGTAATATTTAATTTAGTATTAATATATAAAATTTATATATTTAGAAACTATATCAAAAGTACTATTAAATACCAAAACCAAATTAAAAATGTTAAAGAAAATAACGAAAGAAAGAAGAGTTAGATTGACCAATGAATAGTAAATATGACATGTAAAATGGGACAGAGGGAGTATATATAATCAAGATCTGCGGTGTTGAGTTTCATCTGCAACTCTTTTTCATAATGCCAGCATTTTGTTTTGTTTTGTTTTAAGTTCATTTTATTTATTATTTCAATATGAGGGAATTGGCATCTTTGAGACCCATAGGAATGATAGGATCTTTTTTCTCTTGAAAATAATAATTATAGTTGAAATTTTCTACTCTCTGGTAGGGGTGGTAACTTTTATGCTTTAATTCTTCTTCTTGTTAGATATTGATGTTTTGTTCATGAAATTCTTGTATAGGACAGAGGTAATATTGAGCGTTTGGAAATTACCGGGGTTGGAGATCCTTCTGGACGAGGATTAGGTTTCAGTTATGTCCGCACTACTCCAAAGGCACCTGTATCAAATGCGGTGACAAAGAAAAAAGCAGCTCTTGCTAAAGGGACAACTGTTACTGGAACGGATGCTGATCTTCGCAGACTGAGCATGGAAGCTGCACGTGAGGTGTGTCCATTTGGCTTTAATATCAAACAAGACCCAACTGTCTATCTATGTAGTGTCAAACACTGTTGCAAAAATCGGCCCAGGAGGCCGCCTAGGCGGCAAACTCGGCCTTGTTTTTTTTTTGTTTTTTTTTTTTCATTATATATATATATATATATATATATATATATATATATATATATATATATGACATACACCCACACGTGTACATACTGTTTTTTTTTTCTTTTTAGTTAGCCGCGTAGGCCGTCTATGCGCTACTCTAGCGCCTGGCTCTTACTGCAACCATGGTGTCAAATTAGTATTCTTCATGCTTTGCGCTAATGAAAGTTTTTTTTACGTTTAAGGTCCTCCTTAAGTTCAATGTTCCAGAGGACCAGATTGCTAAACAGACAAGGTGGCACAGAATTGCCATGATTCGGAAACTGTCAAGCGAGCAAGCCGCTTCGGGTGTAAAGGTTGATGCAACAACAATAAGCAAGTATGCTCGAGGTCAGCGTATGTCGTTTTTGCAATTGCAGCAGCAGACGAGAGAAAAATGTCAGGAGATCTGGGATCGGCAGGTCCAAAATCTTTCTGCGGTTGATGGTGAAGAAATTGAGAGCGATGCAGAAGTAAATAGTGACCTAGATTCCTTTGCTGGAGACCTCGAAAATCTTCTTGACGCAGAGGAATGTGAAGAGGGCGATGAGGGTGCTTGTGATTTAAAGCATGACAAAATAGATGGTGTCAAGGGACTCAAGATGAGAAGGCGCCCATTTCAAGCTCAGTTGGAAGAGGAAATCGAAGACGAGGCTGCTGAAGCTGCAGAACTGTGCAGGATGCTCTTGGATGGTATGGAGTATTCTTTACAGTTTTTGGTGTTTGGGTTTGGGGGGGGGGGGGGGGTGGGTGTGTGGGGGTGGGGGGGGGCACAAAAATGAAAACGAAGTATTGGCTAAGGAAATGAAGTGCATTTTTGTACGACATTTCTAGTCATTCCGTTTCGTTTAACATCTTTGATAAATTTCTCTTGTTCCATGTGATGCAAGCTGGTACCCGTTCTTTTGCAGATGAGGAAGCCGAACGAAAGAAGAAGAAAAAGGAAAAATCTGTGGGGGAGCGAGTTGGGGCTCCAGAGGCACAATCGCGGTTTGTTATGGAAAATACCGAACGTGGAAAGAAAACCAGTGTGACTACTAAAGCAGTCATCAAACCTGATGTGTTGAATGCATTTAAGGAGGATATAGCTGGGGATCAGAGTGAGGTGCAAAAAAAAAAACAAAAAAAAAAAAGCAATTCTGCATTTCTGATTAGAGGATTTTAAACAAAATGTTTGTTAAAAAAATGATCGAACATTTTCTTATTTTGATTTTCTGGATGTAGGCTGATGGTTTAGTTGCGAAAAGGAGCTTTTCTAGCAAGGTAAAACCAAAGAAAGGTAAAATCGTCGATGTTGCGGAGCCGGGATTACTCAAAAAGAAAGTTAAAATACTGGCTGATGGAATTCAGGTAAATATGTCCCGAGATTTGTGTATCATTTTTTTTTTTTTCGTTTGTGGTCACACTGGGGAGTGTCCTAAAAATCGTCGATCCCCTGCTGCCTTTTTTGATTTAACCCTGGCTCTCGGATGCCATATTTTGTTGCATAGTTGAATACAATTGATCATACAATTGCTCGTTTCAACTTACGTTTGATTTTACATGGGATGACGATATAATTTGAATAATTTTCCCTGGAATAGAATGTCAAGGAGAAAAAATCGGCACGAGAGAGTTTTGTCTGTGGAGCTTGTGGTCAGGTATATATCCAAAACGCCAAATTTGTCTATTTATTAAGGTGCCAAATTTCTCGGTTCGCTAATGTTGTTATACATTATCAGCTTGGCCATATGAGAACGAACAAGCATTGTCCGAAGTACGGGGAAGATTTGGTGGAACCACGACCCGAAAATGCAGATCCCGAGAAGGCGTCAGCAAAACCTACCTCGTCGGAGCATGCAGATCCGCCCCAGCCGAAGCCCCCGATGAAGAAGATCGTACAGAGAAGCGCAACGAAGATAGCGGTGGTCGAGACTCAGGACGATGAAAAGTCTAGCTCGAAGGCTAAAGTTCTGAAGTTCAAATGCGGTTCGACCGACAAATTGCCCGATAAACCCACCCCCGCCACCTCGCTGAGTTCCGATAAACCGGCAATGTCAGATGGCGAAACTGGGTCCAAGTCCGTCGTGAAGCTCAATAAGTTGAAGTTTTCTAACAACATGAAACAACCCGTGGAAGAGACTGCAGTCGAGTCACGCAAACCCGCCATTCTAATAAAACCGTTAGTCGAGGCTGGTGATAAGCCACGCAAGAAGATTGTGATCCGACAATCGAAGGACTCTTCTAACGCTGAGGATGTCAGCCAGGAAGGTAGCAGCGGTTTCGAACATAGGAAAATGAAAAAAATCGTCGAATTGTCGTACGCTGACATGTATACGGATCAGGGAAGTTATCATTTCTCCGAAGAGGCATCGAGGAGGAAAAGCATGCAGGCTAAGCAGAGGCAATGGGAGGAGGAAGAAAGGCGGAGAATGGTGGAGAGAGAGAGAGAGGAAAGGAGGATGTATGAGCAACAGAAGGCATTCGAAGAACAAGAGAGATTATCGGAAATTCGAAGATACGAAGATAGTTTAAGGAAAGAGAGAGAAGAAGAAGAACGCCAAAGGGCAAAAAAGAAGAAGAAACAATTCCAGCCAAAACCCGAAATCAGAAACGATTACTTGGACGATTTTCCTCCTAGGAAAACCGACAAAAGGATCCTGGATCGAGAGAGACCATCAAAACGAAGACTAGATCCTGAGTTGGGGGGAAGGCATGGCTTGGAGTACACGCCATCCACAAAGCGTCGAAGAACGGGAGAGGTTAGCACTTGCTATTTCTCTCTCTCTCTGAACTAGGGGTGTAAACGAGCCGAGCTTGAGCCTGGGTAGGCTCGAGCTCGAGCTCGTTAATGGAGGCTCGAGCTCGAGTTCGATCGAGCTCAAGAACTGATGCTCGAGCTCGAGCTCGGCAATTTTCGAGCTCGAACTCGATCTTGAACTTGAGTTCGAGCTTGATCTTGAACTTTTTATTTGTTATTTTTATATATTATAATATTATAATTATATTATGTTATATTATATATTATATATTATATATTATAAATATTATATATTATACAGCTTGCGAGCGACTCGGCTCGAGCTCGATTATCAAACGAGCTGCTCGAGCTCGATTTTGACCGAGCTCGGCTAGACCGAGCTCGAGCCGAGCTTTGACCGAGCCGCTCACGAGTGGCTCGCGAGCGGCTCGGCTCATTTACACCCCTACTCTGAACAGCATAGTAAAAGATAATTTTTACCCAAACTGTGCAACCGTTAATTTTTCCCGACATTCTGACACCAATCATTTACGAGAGAGTATTACATCAAGAATTGACAAGCGGATGAGTTTTAATGGTATCCCGCCAAATTTGATTGCAGGTTGGCTTGTCAAACGTCTTGGAGGGGATCATCGAGACTTTGAAGGGAAGGAAGGAGGTATCGTTTCTCTTCTTGAAACCAGTGACCAAGAAAGAGGCTCCAGACTACCACAAATATGTAAAGCGCCCCATGGATCTCTCCACGATCCGGGAGAAGGCAAGGAAGCTGGAGTACAAAAACCGTGACCAGTTCAGGCATGACATGGCACAAATCGCCATCAACGCACACCTGTACAACGATAATCGCAATCCAGGTATTCCTCCCCTCGCAGATCAGCTTCTGGAGATCTGCGACTTCCTGTTGATGGAACACGATGCCTCATTGTCAGAAGCAGAAGCCACTATGGGTACTTAGAGACTAACTTCATTAACGCTCTCCCCTCTCCCCTCTGATCCCTAGTCCCATTTTGCAAGGACATGTTTTTCACCCACCCCCCGTGCCGCCCCCCCAAAAAAAAAAAAGTAAAAAAGAAAAAAAAAGATATATTTAAGAACCTGTCACAATATTGATAGCTTGTGTCTGTTGTATAGAATTTCATCTTAGGCAAAACGCACTTCTTTCCTATTGATGCTGCACCATGCATGCCCAAAATGTGAAAAGTGTTCAAAGTGATTAGACTGATTGTTCATTTTGAACGAACTAATTATTCATTTTTTTTTTCTTGAAATTGAGGGATTGAAAGGTTTGGCCTTTAGCCCCCGGCTTGCCAATTAGACAGAAGCAAAATATGTGAGCATTTTGAACGCCAATTAGGCGGTTTTGATTTTTGTTGCAATTGTCAATTGAGGGATTGAAAGGTCATAGTCACCACTTGTCAGGAAGTAAAATATGTGAAAAACCAAAGAAGAGAGAATTGAAATTGATATATTAATAATGGGAGTATTTGATAAATAGATGCTAGCTGTTTAGGTTAGGAAGTTTGATTAATTGATAACATTTGCTGATTTTGTAGAAAAGTGTTTGGTAATTAAATTAGCTGTCAGCTGATATCTGATTATATGTAAAATGGCTTTTTTAAAAAGCTGATTATATCTGATTATAACAGTTTTTTGAATTTTAGCATTTTAGAGCAATAAACTGTTACAAAAAGTTAATTAATCAAATACTCATATTGATGTCAAATCGTTAATAGTGGTCAAATAAGTCAAAATTAACTGATAAACTAACTATGTTACCGAACATAGTCATTATATCTTTTAAATCAATTATATTAAGACTAAATTTTCTTAATATTTAACCATTTTAAAGAAATTTTGCATGTTTTAAAGTAACATGACACAATGTCAATCAACCACATGAACATCCATTAGAAAACTCAGTCGCCGGAAAATTCTTCTTTGAAGTTTCTTCCGTTTTCCTCATTCTTACCTCTTCAAGAACACGTTTCGCCCAATCGGAAAAATGGGTTTCGTTGTGTCCAATCTTGCCGCCTTTATAGATGGACATGCAACGGCGGTCGTCGTCCGGGTAGGGGCAGGGATCGCCGTCGGGGTCGCGCCACGCGCCCTCGTGCTTCATCGCCGACCAGCTCGCAATCCAGTGGTACACAAACTGGCCCACGCCGGCGAGCTTTAACCAGCCTTTGGGGAAGAATTCCATGACGCTGCTATTCTTGTCCATGAAGAACATATTCGTGAGTTGTGCTCCGTGGGGAGAGATCAAAATGTCTGTTGAGCTCATCACCTTCACCTATACATACACATTTTTTAATTTAATTGTTAATGCATGGTTCATGAATGTATATATAAATAACTCAATACAAATGCATAAATGTTCACCACTTTTGTACTGCGGATTAACTCATGATCTTTTATTTGGGAGAGTCACTTCAGGCCACTAGACCAATAGACCACAAGGTCATTATCAGATCTTTTGTCAGAAAGTTGGTCTCAATGGCTAATTTTCATTATAAACCTAGGTTTTTCGATCACTTTTGTACTGGAGCATTTGGGAGGACGTAAATCATGGTTACTCAACTGAACATGAACCACAGATGTTAGACCTTTGCTCGTGCACAAGGAGCTCCCCTCACTTTGAGAGGTTGCTTCCACACTGCCGTTAGTGAGACTAAATTTCACCCCTATGACTAGTTGAACTACTCATGCGGGCACTGGGAATTAACTCATGATCTTTCATTTGGAAAAGTCACTTCAGGCCACTAGACCAGTATACCACAAGGTCATTGTCAAATCTTTTGTATCCTCAATTTGAGTTGGTCAGAAAGTTAGTCTAAATGGCTATTTTTCATTATAAACTTAGATTTTCGACCACTTTTGAAATTTGAATCATGGTTAAAAATTTAGAATTTCCTAGTGGTAAGTCACATTTGGTGCATGATTGGTAAATGGTAATAACAACAAATGATTTTTGAATCCTTAAAGTGGTCAGAAAATTAGTTGAAAAGATAACTATAGTTAAAAATTTAGAGTTTTTTAACAGTAAGTCACATTTGATGATTGGTTACGGGTAATAGCAACAAATGATTTTTGAATCTTTAAGTGGTCCGTTAGTTGAAAAGACTATATAACCCCGAGGTTTCAATTCTAAGGTTTGGTGCTTGAACTTAATTAATGTTTTTGAATATCACCCTTTTTGTGAATTAGTGGATTCTATTATTGCAAATTATCAAAATAATAAATCAATGGATATGTATATATATAGTAATATATATATACCTGTTCACAAAAAGTGAGATTGCTGGAATAAGCAACCATGAATCTGCAACCCTCCACCTTCCGACATTCCTTCTCAAAGATCCGAATCACAGCCGTCTCATTCTTGAAAGACCGGGCACCGGTCCTCATGAACATAGTCATTCCGATGACCGGCAACCCGCCGCCGGTGACCTCCGACTGCCTCCCATCCAAGCTAACGTTGCAGTACCTCCTAGCCTTACACCTCAGCAGATCATACGTTTCAATCCTCCTGTCCCGCGACATTCCCCCTTCGTTATGCCGCGTCACGACAGCGTCCTCAAAACACGCCACGCTGTCGTCGCCATACCCGTCGCCGTCCAAGAACCTTTCGATGTTCAACGGCGCGCCGCCGCCGAACGTGGCCTCCATTAGAGTCGTCAACCAAGTCGACATTTCTGTTCTGAGCTCGCCCCAGTGGTACAGGACCCACCTCGCCGGGGCGGCGGCGCAGCCGTTTCCGATGTGCCAGGAGACGAACGGCACGGCGGCGGAGAGGCCGTGCCAGATGTTGTCGTAGTCGTAGTGGTTGTAGGAGACGAAGGTGAGGCCTTTCAGGAAGGTGGCGTTTTCCGGGAGCGCTTCACGCCATGCCAGCGCGTAATAGTTCCACGCGCCGTCGTGGTTGTCGCGGCCTTTCAGGCACAAAACCCTGCCTTTCGACGCCGCCGACGGGAACCTCTGGAACTGAACTCCTCCTTCATCATGCGTATCGTCCATGGCGCTCATGAACCACGTGTGCCCTTCCAGCGGCGCCGAGGAATACCGCAAGTCCTTCAACGGCAAGAACGAAACGGAATCCCGGAGTTTTCGGGCTACCAAATCCAGGTCCACGGGTCCCATCCTCTGGCCTGACAGGATAGTGGACGATTCTATCGTCCCAGTGGACCCCACACTCTGATCTAACAAAATAGTGGACGATTCTGTCGTTCTGGTGGGTCCCACATTTTGATCTAACAAAATAGTGGACGGTTCTGTTGTTCTGGTGGGTCCCACATTCTGGTCGGACAAGACGGTGGAGGAATCCAGATATTCTTTACTGCAGATAATATTATCACCATTGCGGTTAAGATTAGTGGTAGTGGTGTTGGTGATGAGGCTTTCCCACCGGCGCACGAAGGCGGGCCACGGCGGCCGTGGGGACGGGGAAGGGGTTTGCAAGGAATGGATTTGGAAGAGGATGAGAAGAACGGCGCAGGTGGCGACTAGGTAGATGGAGAGCTTCGGAGAGAAAAAGGTTGTGATCCGATGATGTTGTTTCATTGTGTGGTTGAAGCTCGGAGAAGAAGAAGAAGGTGATGTTCTAGCAATAGCTATGGGTGGCGAGCTTTCATTAATGGAGGATGGGAGATTATGGGGATGTGACTAAAAGAAATTGATTTTTGATTAAAGTATGAGTAAGAAATGATTGAAAAAGCTAGGGTTATGTTGGTGTGACATAGACGAAACAAAAAACAAGAATAATGCAGAGGAAGGGTCAACCTGCATGCATCTTTCACTGAAATTCAGCTTAAAAAGTTGTAATATGTTTATTGTTTACTCACTTTATTTGATATCTAAGGAATGTATGTGGACTGCATGCACTCCTTCAATTCCCTCATAGGCTGGTTGAGCACATGAAACTTGAAGCATCCTTAAGCAATTCATCAAAGATAGATAACATAAAAAATTAGATTTTTTAGAAAACCTCAATAAAATTGGTTATACCATGGTTTGGTAAGTTCGATTCCCAGTGAGAGCGGTTTCTTGGTTTTTATGGTTAAAAATCGGTCAGCTATGAATATCATTAAAATCAGTCAATTATGAATAACTTGGGCTGATTTATCTCACTATGACCTTTTGTGTTACCAGACATAGTTTATCATCTCATGCATACCTTCGGATAATGGCTGTGAATTTTTCTCGTCATTAAAAAAAATTACTTTTTTTTTTTGTTCAAATTAAAAGCAAACTCAAAAGATTTTTAAAAATCATCAAAATTATATGTCTATAAGTCACATAACACCAATATTCATGGGGCAATATGTAGGGTTTTTTTGCCAAAACTTGTAAACCAAACACACCTGAAGTCATGATCGACGCTATCTAATCTGGGTATCTATTAGTTTCATGACGCCATCCCGTTTAGGTATTTATTATTAGTTTCATGATGTATATAATCTAAAAACAATATGAGTGTTGACAAGTAATTCATTGCAGGAGGGCAGCTTAGCCTAATAAGTAATAACCTTGAGATACTTATCAATTATCATGCTATTTAGTGGTAAAAATTAGTGTTAATTACGCTAGTTTAATTAAGCTTAGGGCCCCGGAACATTAATTATTCATCAAATCAAATACTTTTTCAAATTGAAGCAAACAATTATTTAATTTTTGGTTGTCAGCACTGGGTCAATCTATGATTCTATCATCACATGGGTGTGGTTTACTCGCTTTGTGTTGGTGGAAAATATATAATGCAAGAATGTCAGAAGTGGGATTTGAACCCACGCCCTCTTACAAAGACCAGAACTTGAGTCTGGCGCCTTAGACCACTCGGCCATCCTGACTTTATGTGAAAGTTTTGGACATAAAGTATATTAATGATAAATTTTGATTTGGCCATTTCCCAAACCCATACATATACCATCTTAGTTCAAAACTCGATGAGCAGGTGAAGTAAGATTAAAAGTTTAATTGGGTAAAAAAGTTTTAATCTGATAAAATTAATCGAGGATCAAATTTAATCAATTATAAAATCAATAGTTGATGATTTATTTAGTTAAGAGTTAATTATCGAAATAGTCCCTTGACTATATCGAAATTATCAATTTGGTCTTTGACTATTTTTTGGACCAATTAAGTCCTTCAACTTTAAAAATCTTAACCAACTTGGTCCTCAGTTTGTTTGACTGTTAGTCAACCGTTAACTTGGGACCAAATTGGTAATTTCGCTATAGTCAAGGGACCATTTCAATAATTAACTTTAAGAGTGGGCAATTCAGTTCAATTTTCTCGAAACGAACCGCACCGAACCGAACAACCGAACGGTATTGAATTCTTGTATACCGAACGGTATTCGGTTCGGTTTAATTTACTTTTATTATTATTATTATTATTATTATTATTATTATTATTATTATTATATTATTATTATTATTATTATTATTATTATTATTATTATTATTATTATTATTATTATATTTTTAAAAAAATAAAATCAACCGGTATTCGATTCGATTTAATTTTTTACCGAACAATTCGGTTCGGTTTTTTATCGAACTGTTCGGTATACAAGAATCCAATACCATTCGGTACGATTCGTTTCAGTTCGGTTCGGAAAAATTGAACCGAATTGTGCACCCCTAAAGTTAATTACTAAAATGGTCTCTTGACTATAGCAAAATTACCAATTTGGTCCCAAGTTAACAGTTAACTAACGGTCAAACAAACGGAGGACCAAATTGGTTAAAAATTTTAAAGTTGAGGGACTTAATATAATTGGCCAAAAAAATAGTCAATGACTAAATTGGTAATTTCGTTATAGTCAATGAACCATTTCGATAATTAACTCTTTAGTTAAAATTGATAATTGAGAACCAATTTGATAATTACGACATAATCAAGGGACCAAAACGTTCATTAATTCATTTTATAATAAGTTGAACAACAACATACACTAATAAAATTATTTTGTCATTATGTATCAATAACAATAGATCAATTACAATCACATCTCAATAAAAGAAGTTTAAACACCTTAAAAAAATATTCTAGTGAAAATTGAATTGTTTTCCTAATTATTCAAACTACAATAATAAGTGTATTGATATTATATTATATTCCTTATATATAGTTAAGAGGTAGGGAGGGATTTCATCATCATCCCAACAAATTCCTCATAGCTAACAAGACCATCTTCATCTACATCTGCCTCTCTAATCATCTGCTCTGCTTCCTCATCAGTCAACCTTTCTCCCAAATTCATCATCACATTTCTTAACTGCAAATTCACAATATATACCAAATGTTAGTTAGGGGTTCATTGGAAATATAATGACTTTTTATATGATCTTTTAGTTTTACTGGAATAATTATTGTTATAGTTTGAGATATTCATCAGATAAGTTAATAATATTGTATGAGATATAACGAGTAGATGGCATAAATGAATCTCACCTCTATGGCTGATATGAATCCATCCTGGTCTCGATCGAATACTTTGAATGCTTCTTTTAGCTCTTCTGCTACATCTTCCTGTTAGAAACAACATGTATGTTAATAGCAGCTATATATATTTGAAGGGACGGATTCAGAAAATTATATATCTACATATTAATGGTAACTTTAAGTTTTTCTGTCATTTCATATCATATCTAAGGTTACAACCAACTGAACTACTCAAATCCTTAATAATTTGTACATAAATTTTAATTTTTTATATATCTTACTGCTATATATATATATATATATATATATATATATATATATATATATATATATATATATATATATATAAAGGGTGCTAAATGTGTATATATATACATATACATATATATAAAGGGGTGGAGAGGAGTGATGGGAGTAACTGTCCCCATTATAGATCCGCCCATGTATATCCGCATTCCGATCCCACTTTTAGTTTTATGTATACATAGATATAGCAACATGGGTTAGGTCTATATGAGCTGGTTCAAGTACAACTTAGGTAGTTAATTTAAATACACAAACTATAGAAATTGTCAATGACCTTGTAGCTAAGTGGTATGAAGTAGGTGACTCTCCTAAATAAGATGTCATGGATTCGAGTTTCAGTGAGGGCAATATTGACTCTGCGTGCTTCAATAGGTTGAGAATAATATGTATATAATTTCTTGTTGTTGCACTTTTCGCCACTTCACTAATAAAACATTGGGACGAAATTTACAATTTTAGTACTCCGTATAATTTATGGATGAAAAGTGAGCACGAAAAGTACAACGCCAATGATAATTTAGGGACAAAAAGTGAGCATGACCATCACTCAAGGATGAATTCTACTATTACCATATAACTTATGGACGAAAAGTGTAATTTTTCCAATACTTTATGTAAAGTGCAAATATATAATCCGAATATTGTTTTAAACCAGGCAGTTGAGTATTCTTCTCCCAAAAGGTTGAATCCCCAACTCTAAGGGTCCCACACCCCGGCCCGACAGAATATTTGGCAGGATGTAAATCACAGTGACTCAATGGGTTCAGCAGGCCAAATGTCGGTGCGCACAAAGAATCTGTCCACTTTGAACATAATTCTCAGCCGCCGAGTATTCTAGTGTAGTTGGTGGTTAACCTAACACAACCTAATTTGGACCACTTGACATAATATCTCATTACCCATACATACCTTGAGCTTTCTGGCCATAATATTTAGAAACTCTTGAAAATTCAAGGTCCCATCACCATCATCATCAACCTGGTTCACCATTTCTTGAATCTCCTCCATTGTTGGATGCTCATGCAATGACTGCAGCACAGTCCCAAGCTCCTCCATGCTAATCACACCTTAATAATATATTCCATTTCAGATCCAATGTGTTGAGCATATAGCCATTAATGCAATCCAACTATTAGCTTAGGCTTTTAGTTGAGATGGAATACATGTTTCAATTTAGTATCAGAACCAGACCAAAGGTCATGGTTCGAAACAACTGCGGTCCACGTATTGCTTGGAGCACATGATTCAATTCAATGCAACATAATTATTTCATCAGTACCCAAATACCCATATATTCTCCTTAACCCGGCCACTATACATATATAACATCGTATATACATACATAATATACATACCATCAGAATCCTTGTCGATGAGACAGAAGGCTTCCCGGAATTCGTTAATCTGCTGGTCGGAAAGTGCATCGGCGGCGGCCATGGAAGCGGCGGAGAGAGCAGAGATGGAAGTTGGCATTTAGTAATTAGTGTATATATGGTATTATTGGATGAATTGAAAAGAGTGTTTGAGTTATAAAGAGAGATTTTGCAGAGTGATATATGTCAAAGTCAAACACCATCCATCTTCTGGGGGATTCATTCAAAAATCAACTGTTCAAGGCTGAAGGTTTCTTTGGAATTTAATGAATGTTATAATAGTCAAATACTTGGAATAATTTTGCTAAGTTCAATTCCTGTCAACAAAGGATGTTGACTTCATGTTCTTCAATCTCCTCGTTTTTTAGACTTCAACCCACCTCAAACTTAGCTTCAAATTAAAGGATTTGCATTACATTATTTTAATTCATTCAAAAATGTTTAGTAACATGATGGGCCTTTAATGTTGACTCGTCAGGAAAACTTATTACTTTAGAATTCTTTAACGTGACGCACTCTTAGTGACTCAAGAGCAAAATTAACCTGGTGAGCACTTACCTCTCTAACATGAGGCACTGGCATTGGTTCGAGGGAAAAGTCTATCTCTTGGAGTCTTTAATATGACGCATCCCCTTAACATTTGACTTAGGGAAAAAGTTAGTCTTACTCTTTAAAACTCGTTAACATGACATACTCCTAATGTTGATAGAGTAGAAAAGTAAGCTCTTTGATTAACATACATGACACACCTCGAATGTTGATCGATTTTAAGAAAAATGTTTCGCTCAAAGTTTTTTTTTTTTTTTTTTTTTTTTTAATGACGCACCTTTGATATTGACAGGAGGTAAAAGCCTAACTCAATAGAAGAGCATGCATTTTAATATGAGGCACATGGCACACCTTATAAAGCTAATTTAAGCTAAGAGCTATATATTAAATTTGTACTTATATTAGTGGTCTGACTTACCAATGATCTAAACGGTTGGATTAATCTAACTTTTAAAACCTTATTCCCTTAGAGTGTTAAGTTCTTTAATATAAAGTACGCTTGTGTTGATACAAGAGAAGAATTTCTCAAAACTCTATGACATACTTCTACATACCATAGTCTATCTTCTAAATTTATATTTAATTTGTAAAATCACTCTATTTACCAATGATCTAAATTGTGGGGTTGAATGGTTGATTAAGCTTTTTTAATTTTCAGGTCAAACTAAACATCATTGTTTCATGTTTCAAACTTATGGTAAAACAGGGAATGATCAACCAATGAAGAAATAACATCATAGAAACCATTGTCAATACTGCATCCTTATTTGGGACATCTGTTAACGATAGATTACTACATGTTTGACCTTTTCAATAAGTTGAGGTTTGGTCGGGAGGTTATTTAAGGCGATGATTGCATTATATGTCTAACCTGCAATGGGGTACGTCAAAGTTGAACCCTTTTGATTGACCTCTTCAACCATATATACTATGTGCATGTTGTCACACAAACAAATATTAAATTGTGTATTTTTAGTATTTAAATTGTAAACTTCTAGAATATAAATTGTGTTTCCAAGTCAAAATATATGGAATTTGTAAATATAATACAGAGTAATCAAATCCTAATTAATCTGTTAATATTAATTGTGTGACTGCAGTATTTGAAAGGAACTTGTGAGTATAAAACAAGATATTCAATTACATATATGTTAACATTGTGTGTTTGTAGTATACAAATTGCGAACTTTTAAAAGGTAAATTGTGAATATTTAATATGTAAATTGTAAATATTTGGACCTGGGTCCACAAAATAAATTTGCAATAATGTAATCGTTAGGCCTAGTTTTCGGCAAATTATTATGTGCTATGTGGACCACTGTCCAAAACGGCATCGTATTTATGTTTAAAAAAATTCATTACTCTCGTACGTTTGTTAGAATAATGTACTTTATGAATTAGAATAATGTATTTTATGTGTTAGAATAATATACTTTATATGTGTTAGAATATTGAAATTTCTAAGGTACGATAATGTATTTTATGAGTTAGAATAATGTACTTTATGTGTTAGAAAAATGCATTTTATAAGTTAGAATAATGTTCTTTATGTGTTAAAATAATACGGAGTATATTTTATGAGTGTTTTCAACTTGGGCTCATTGACTAAGCTTTATGAGTTGAAACTTTATGGGCTTGCTTGCTTCTTGGACCGAGGTTATAGGCCAACCTTATATGGGCTGAGGCTAATTTCATCCTCTTTGATCCAAGCCAAGTTCTCCTTATAGGCTTTTGGGCCACTATGCATAACTTTTATTATATTGTAATTCAATAAGATATCAAATTAGGAAGTCTCATGATGTAATATATATATATATATATATATATATATATATATATATATATATATATATATATATATATATATAGGCTCCGGATCCCATGAGGTCACCTAGATAGATGAAATCATGAGATCTCATCTCATTCATTAAAGCATTACAAATAGATGGGTGAGATTGAAAGAGAATTGTAATGTAATTAAGGTAGTATTTTAAATATAAGGGCAAGGAAGTAATTGTAATATTGTTGTTATTTTTGGTTAGTAATAAAATGTAATATTTTGCATCTGAATTAGAGGAAATATTAATGGTAATAGTTATTATTCATTTTGTTTAGAGAGCAGTAGTAAAACCATCGTGAGCAGACGAGATTGAAGGAGACATATTTTCTGGGCTCGTGAATGGAGACTACGTCAACATGTATGTGCAATTGGATTCTATTCGTATGTGTGTGCATGAGGTAGTACTAGCGTGTGCAACTCCATGGTCGGGAGTAAAATGGACTGATATTAAATGGACAAGTGAAAGTATGATTAACCAGTATGTGAAAAGGTATATGTTGGTGTGTGCGGGAATTTACATAGGCAGTTGCATATCGTAAAATTGTAACTTTATAATTTTGCTTGGTGAAGGCCATTACCAAAATTTTTGATTTGGGTTGTGGGGGACGCAAGTTATGTGTCCCGAAGAGAGAGTTAATGATTGTAGTTGTACTATTTGTGAGGTTTTATGAGCGCCATGTGTACAAAAGATGAAACTATGAGGGGTGGGGGAGGGGTTGTGATGAAATGTGTGCGTAACATGGGTACGGCGTGTGCGTAAGATTGCTATGTATTCAACCAAAATTCTATTTTTGTAATAATTGTTAGTAGACCTATGCTTAGACGTCTGTGCGAATTCACGTTATAGTTTTTTATTTATGATAAAACATAATATATAAGAAGTCGATGATGGGGGGTTTTCCATCTGGCCCTGAAATCTGTGTTGTATGGTGATGTATGCACAAGCGTTGTTAAGCGTGTGCAAGTTATTGATCAGCCACAGAAATCAAAGCCTTCTAATTTTTAATATATTCGTAATGAACTTAAAAATTGTTGAAAGTGAGAGAGTGTATATCCGTGTTTAATTTGAGGCTGAATTTCGGATGTCGTATTTGAATTTGGTGTCACTCGAGATGTTATGGATAATTTTATATTATTATTAAAACACCTGAAGATAAATGAGTGCGTTGATATAATGATGTTGTGTGCTGTAATATTTATATGAATACATATCATATGTTACAGGTGTGTGCGACTTTCCGTTGGCATGCATTGAAGCACTTCAGTTGTGAAACTAAATGCTTTGGAGATGCACGAGTGTTCAGAGTTGGGAATATAACCATACCATCCCCACCAGACCCAACTTGTACACCATCCAAAGGCGGTTGTACTTGAGCAGGGGTAGACACCGCCACGGGGAGAACTGGTGGAACTACTTGACCAGTAGGCGAGCCTGCACCATGAGGAGCTACAAACACCTCCGACGTAACACAGTTATTTGCACACGACATGATGCGAAGACTCCCACTCAGTTATTTGCACACGACGTAACACACCAATGCACTCACCCCGTTACCCTTTAATAACCAACAAAAAAAAAATACATGATGTAACACACACGCCAAGTGATTCGCACACACTACTGCGCAACAATGCACACACCAATACACTATATGAATCCGATTTTGATATTTATGTTGTTAGTTACTCCGTAATTGTTACTCGTTGGTGGATGCATGAATGTAGTGGGTGTGTGCATTGATGTGATGGGATACCTGGAATGCGAGTAGAAGATCCTCGCCTCTGTCGCTTGGATTGGCGTGATGAAGACCACCGGAGACTGTGTTGGAGAAGTGATCCCCGTCAACCGCAGGCAGCAGAAACGACACCGGAGAAGGGATAATAAAACTGGGAGAGGAACAGACAGACAACACAATAAGAAAGGGAAGAGACGACAAAGTAATATATATTTAATCATCACATAAGTACCATAATTAGTGGTGCACAAGCCCATAAAATCTGCTAATCAATTATTACAACCTAATAAAGACACCATAAAAAAGACAACAACACCCCCACATACACAAAAAACAGACGCACGTAGCACACAATTAGGACTAATCTCATCCATCCAAAAAAACAAATAAACGTACCAGATCAAGCCTCACCACCTTGCCTGACAAAGGTAACCTCACCATATTCAATATATATATATATATATATATATATATATATATATATATATATATATATATATATATATATATATATATATATATATATATATATATATATATATATATATAGAGAGAGAGAGAGAGAGAGAGTTAATTGAAAAAAAAATGTTACTATTAATGTATATTTTATCTGGTTGGGTTTGCTCCTATAAAACCATAATAAATAAACTAGGGTGTTGCTATTTGCACCACCCTTTGGTCAAAAGTAGGTATAAAGTATCTTGGAATTGTAAAAAGGTGAAAACTTTCAATAATTACATAGGTGGTGTAAATAGCCAAATAGGGATTCATTTTGCTATTTGCACCACCTTGGTCAAACCTCATTTATGAAGTGTAATTAATAATTTTTTAATTCAAACTTTAATTAAGAGAAAATGGTACTTTTTCCCCCTAAGTTATATGCTTATAGTACTTTTTACCTCTGAATTATTCATGTTAGCATATTAGCTCCCTCAATTATTCTAAAAGTGACGATTCCGCCCCCCCCCCCCCCCCCCCCCCATGTATTAAATTGACATTTCTACCCTTAAAGTAAACATTTTATTTATTTTTCTTCTCTAAACGTAGGGATGACCACGGTTTGGTTCTAACTAAACCGGACACTATAGCAATCGAATTAAAAGTTTCCGGTTAAGGGAAAATTGTACACTTTTTCCCTCTGAGTTATATGATTATAACACATTTTTCCTCTTAGTTATTTGTTTATCCACATTTGCTCCCTCAATTATATTAAAAGTGGCAGGTTTTTTTCCATTCTATGTTAGGTGAACATTTTTACTCTTAAAACTAAATATTTCATTTATCTTTTCTTCTCCAACAAATTATTGTTTATGTGTACGGATGATTATGGTTCGCTTCAAACAATTTTTTATTTTATTGCCAATTCTAAATTTATTTATTTATTTATTTATTATAAATTCTATTTCTTATTTTTAAAATAATATAAATTCAATAATTATTTTATTTTATTTCATTTCATTTTTTCGGTTCTGAATTGTAAGTATAAGAAAATAAAGTTATGTTGTGCCTTCACAATTAGTTTTATTTATCCTATATTTTCTTAAACATTTTTAACCCTAAGAATCTAAGCTCTACTCCCAAGGTTCGGACCTATGACCATTTATTTGAAATGGTAATTGAAATGTCATCATATTACATGATAGTTGGCTTAATCATATTATATATAATAATTATATAAAAACCAATTGTTGTTAAATCAAAGTAATTGTAGATTACTAGTATATATGTCCTCTAAAGAAGGTGTGCATTCCTCAAAAAGAGAGAAATCAAATATAATCTTAGATATAAAATCACACTCCAAAATGCCATTGGAACGTAATGGATTGTCAACTTCAATATGACAGCGAAAGCCTAAGAAATCAATATTTTCCCCCCTTTTTAACTGGAATGAAGTTCAGAAGAGTAATATATAACACGTGTGATTGCAAATTAAAACAAGAGTAAATACCCAAAATGGTCCCTCGACTATAGCTAAATTCACAAATTGGTCCTCGACTTTCAATTTCAACCAATTAAGTCCTTAACTTTGTAATTTTAACACAATTTGGTCCTCTGTCTATTTGATCGTTTGTTGACTGTGATTTTTGATGATATATATGTAATTTCATGGTCCATCGTCGATTTTTTAAGGTTCCGGTTGCATTTCCAGACCGCACTGTTACATTTGAATCCACTGCCGAAAGCAATCTACCAAATCCGGTCGCCTTTCTTCATCCTCCCTTTGGATTCAATGTAGTTGAGTTCAAACCAGAGTGAAGAAGACGACGTGTTTCCGAACCGGTGCAACTTCATCCTGGAAGCCTCCACATGCTCCAACGAGAGCTGAAGGTTCTTCTAGAGGTTGTTGATCACGGTCAACAAACGGTCAAATAGATGGAGGACCAAATCGTGTCAAAATTGCAAAGTTAAGGACTTAATTGGTTGAAATTGAAAGTCGAGAACTAATTTGTGAATTTAGCTATAGTCGAGGGACCATTTTGGGTATTTACTCTTAAAACAAACTCCCTTTGGATTTGCTTACGATTCAGAACCGAAAAAATAAAATACAATAAATTAATTATTAAATTTATTTTTTTAAAAAATAAGAAATAAAATTTATAATAAGTAAATAAATTTTGTACTGGCAATAAAATAAAAAAAAATTGTTTGAACTCAACCGTGACCATCCGTACATATAAACAATAATTTGTTGGAGAAGAAAAAATAAATGAAATATTTAGTTTTAAGGGTAAAAATGTCTATCAAACATAAAAGGAAGAAAACATGCCACTTTTAATATAACTAGGAGGCAAATGTGGATACATGAATAACTAAGAGGGAAAAAATGTTAAAAGCATATAACTTAGGGGAAAAAGATTCATTTATAATAAATATTTGTTAAAAAATAATGTTTGACTAAAATTAATGAAGGTGGTGCAAATAGCAATTTTCTATTTACACCACCTAAAAGTTATCACACCTATTAAATAGATGGTGTATATAACAATTAGAGTGGTGCAAATAGAATTCCCCATAAACTATTACTATTGATGGGCTATACCTACTCGGCCGGTTTAGTTGTTCGACTTGCGCCACTAGATATGTATAATTCGGTTGTGACAAAGGAAAAGAGTGATACTTCAGGTTAAGCGCAATTGTGTTAATTGATTGCCCTGACAACAGGGATGGAGCCAGAAAATTATTTAAGTGGGGGCGAAGTTTAAACGACGTTAGAAATGTCAATTACAAAATATTAAACAACGATAATAAGGTTAAAATACAAAACATATTATAAATTACAATAGAATGTTTTTGATAGATTACACCATAGCTAGAGTCGAAATAAAAAATATAGTTGAGTGGGGTGAAAATGTGAAAATATTTATAACGAAATATGAAATATAATCAATTAGATAAAATAATTTGAATAACACTATATTCATAAATACTTTTTGATTTTAATTTTTTTAGTTAGATCAACTTTAAATTTTTCTAATTAATTCGAATACAATGAAGTATAATATAAACTTGTATACTACATTAATTAAATGATTCATAAAAAGTAAACTAAAAAGAGCATTTAATTTGTTAATTAAATGATTCATAAAAGTAGACTAAAAAATATTTAATTTATCTTGAGAAAAAATGAAAGAGATAAAATAAATAAGTGAAGGTAAGAAAAATGTTGTTAATGAGATTAGAATCTGTGACTATACACTTTTTATTAATTAATTATGGCTAAAGTGTCATCCCGCACCATGAACTATAACGGATTCTTCATGCCGCACCCTCATCTTTCATAAGTGATATTTAGATCCATAAACCATTAAATTTTTTTCACCTAACATTTTTTACAGGTTACCTACAAGTTATAGGTAATCTATGCTGACATGGATTTTTTTTTAATTTATTTTCTAACACCTTCTCCAGCTGGGAATTTAATTAGTAGTCTAGTCGCCCATTAACCATTTGATTTTGTCTGAGATTTCGAGTTTCGAGACCGGCTTCCCTGTTGCAAAGGTTAAGCCCGAATTTCCAGTTGTGGACGATGAGTTTGGCAATTTATATCCTACACCACGGCGCGCGTTGCACTATGCGCCCAGATGCATAACGACGTCGTTTTAATTTTTTTTTTTTTTTGAAATTTTCCGCCCCAGTGAATGGCAGTAGTTTTTTCTTTAAAAAAAACCCGCTGTTCAAGAATGTACATAATGTTATACTAGAATACACATAATGTTATACATGAATGTACATAATTATATAACAAAATATACATACTCTTTTTAAAAGATAATACACAATCTAACATAATACATAATAAACATAAACTTTTAACATAATACACATCAACTCTTAACATAATACACACAAATTTTCTGATTCGGATGTACATAATTGTATAAAAAGAATGTACATAATTGTATAAAAAATACACATAACTGTATGAACCAATACACATAACGTTGTGAACAAATACACATAACGTTGTGAACAAATACACATAATCTCAGCAACTTCCTACCGCGCCTCCCAACACTACCCCAAAACGACGTCGTTTTGGGAGGCGCGCGGCGCACAGTGCTATGTGCGCCGTGGTGTAGGATATAACGATTGTATCTGTTTCTAGTTGGTGAATTGGTCCGTCAGTGGAATATGTCATGCTAACACGGTTAAAAATTTCCCCTTTGAGAAATGCCTCGCCCATACCAACACTAGACCCTCTGCTTCTGATCTTCTTAGCCACCCCTTCTTCTATGCAATCGCTGACGATGATGACACGATGATATATGATGAAAACATATGAATAATCAGTTATAGTTCTCGGGATGACACTTTAACCATTAATTATTAATTAAGTTAAAATTTAAAGTTCAATCAAATAAACTACTCAAATTATTAATAATTTGAACATAAATATAAATTATATATGTATATATATGTATATAAAGAGGTGAGGGACGTGGGGCAGCTGCCCCAATACTAGCTCTGTCCTTGCCTGACAGTCCAATCAAGAGGATACACGTGTAGGCATATAACAACAGGTTAACTTAGTATAGGCCAAGATATCTGGTACTGACTTCACTATTGTATTCACTTGCTCCAAGTCTCTCAATTACCTGATTAACTCATCTACGACCTACTTTGATAACACCATAGTAATTTTTGTACACCCTTATCTACAACTTACTAAACCCATAGTGATTTTTGGACACTTGCTCTAATTTAAGCTATCAACTATAAATATTGTAACATGCAATGTATCAATAACCACATTCACCCTCCAAATAAGGAGCTAAAATACATATATTCTCCTAACACTTAATCCAATCCAACCCCAAATTTATTTACCCTTTTCAATAGAAGTAAATAAAAAAGAAATACAAATCATAAGCTACTAAGCTAGCGCACTTGTTCCTGTCACTCGCCGTCGGTCTCATCCTTAGCAACGTTGTTCCTCGGTTCAAGATTCTCTGTCTCCGGTCCCTGTTCCCCGCGATTGTTGTCTGGAGTTCCCGGCAGGCGCGGCGGCGAGGCGCCGGCGGGGTATTTGACGTCGACGAGCTCGATAACGGCGCGGCAGACGGGACAATTCTTGTGGGATTTCAGCCAGGTGTCGATGCAGGAAACGTGAAAAGCATGGTTACATTTGGGCATAATCCTCAGGGTATCATCTTCTTGGAAGAGATTCAAGCAGACCGCGCATTCCGCTCGTTTCCCCACCACCGCCTCCGCTTCTTTGTCGTACTTGCAGACGCCGATGGCGTCTATGACGGAGGAGTGGAGCCCGGCGGTGCGTATGTACCAGATCGGGTGGTCCACCATGAGCCCGCTGTAGATTTCGCCGCCTTCTTGCGGCGGCGGTTGCGCGGCGGCGGCGGCCGCTCTCGTCGTCCTCCTCCTCCTCGCCCTCAGCGACATCAGCCTGAGGCAACAGGAGAGCACAGTGCTGGCGAAGAATATCGGGAGGGCGATGGTGAGGATGAGAGATCGCTCGGAGTCTGGCCTTGGCGGCGGAGGAAGTGTCGAAAAACTATTATGAATAACAACCGGTGGTATCTGTGGTATCGGTGGTATCGGTAGTAAAGGTGGAGGCGGCGGCGGAGCATTGATTTCATCATTACCCAACAGTTTTCTACTACGACGAAGGAAAGCCGCCTCCGCCATAGCTGCGCTGATAACAAGTACTAATCCCAGGATCGGAGATGGACAAATCACATAAATATATAGCTGCGGTAAAGCGCGTATATATATATATATATATATAGGCGGGTTCAGGTGCGGCAACACCAATAGTTCACCAAATATGCACCATCAACGTTAGGAAATACACCACACAAAACAGAGTAAACAAAGCCCTGCATCACCAAAGGTGTGAGTAAAAACACCATACACTGTTCGGAAATATACCCTTGGGCGTGGTGAGTTATATGGTGTGTTTTTTTGAGTCTGTGGTGTATTTTGTGATGTTTTATTACATTTCATTGGGGTGTGTTTTTATTACACTGTTGGTGTATATTGTTAACACTGTTGGTGTATTCTGGAATTTGACCGCACCGCCGCACCGTAAGACCCCGCCGCATATGAGCGCTCTTCTATATATATATATATATATATATATATATATATATATATATATATATATATATATATATATATATATATATATATATATATATATATATATATGAGTTAATACTTCCAATAGTCCTAGTATTAGAGATTTAACAGCTGTGTGGTCATTCGAGTTTTAAATGACCGGTTCTCTATATTTTAAAAAATAACTAGTTCTTTTAGGACGTTTGGTGGTTATTTTAAACTTGAAGTTTTGTAGTTCTTTTAGGACGTCGAGGTCATTTTAAACTCGGCATTTTTAAGAATTACCAGGAGTACGGGTGGTTATTTTTTAAAACATAAAGGAAGGTCATTTTAAACTCGGAGTTTTTAAGAATTAGGAGCACGTGTGGTTATTTTTTAAAACATGAAAGACCATTGGAGGTCATTTAAAACTCGGATGATCATAGCTGATAAATTGCTAATAATCGGAGGACCATTGGAGGTATTAACACACTCTCTCTCTCTCTCTCTCTCTCTATATATATATATATATATATATATATATATATATATATATATATATATATATATATATATATTTATATATATTTATTTATTTATTTATTATTGTAATTTTTTAGTATTAACATACATTTTAAATTTTTTGAGGTTACAGAAAACCTGCAGCCTACTCAATAATGTGTACAAGGCAGCTCCTAGGAAAATTAAATTTATATGATAGTATGTATACTTAGCTTCTGTGAAACGCGTAGAGTCTATGAAAATCTAATATTTATACTGCAAAATATAATACTAATCAAAATTTTTAATTAATATATCGTCGATGATGGCGCAGTCGCTGACAATGATGTAGAATCGCGGCGAATGATTCAGAATCGTGAAATTACAAATATATCCTAAAAAATCACGGTCAACAAACTGTCAAATAGACGGAAGACCAAATTGTGTTAAAATTACAAATTTAAGAACTTAATTGATTGAAATTGAAAGTCGAGGACTAATTTGTAAATTTAGCTATACTCGAGGGACTGAATATTTACTCAATTATATATATACTGTAAACTGTGATCTCACAAGATATACTTAATATTACTTTCACTGCTACAAAGTTAAGTTTCATTAGTTTATATTCCTTAGCATTATATTTATATCTAACTTCGGTATTCTTCGATTCCATACAATTGGTTGAAGACGAGAATACATATGTAAAAAAATCATTGTCTTAAAAATAATATAAAACTGTATTATTATTAACGTAAGATATAATGTTGATGATAACAATGGCCTTCGGGCCTCGACTAAGCATTTATTACTCGATCAAAACAAAGCAACTAACACGATAATGTCGACCGTTATAGACCATACGAAGTTAAGGATAGCAGTGGCGGTAGTGGACGACGGAGACGGCGGAGGCGTAGCGATTGAAGGCGATGGAGCGCCGCCGCCGCCGCCGGCATTGGACACCGGAGAAGCGGCGGAAACAGGGGACGACTCAGCTTCTGCGGCGGAGGAAGGCGATGGCGATGGAGTCGCAACGAGAGGAGCGGGAACTGCGGCCGGTGGCTCCGCGGCGGAATACGGCGATGGAGCGGCGGCGAAACTCGCCGCAGGGGATCCAGCAACGGATGAGGCGACTAACAGTGGCACAAGAAACATTACCAGAAACTTGGAAAACGCCATTGATGACCGTCGAGAGGAAACTAATTAAGATCGTAGATGGCCGGAGAGAAGGTTTTGTAGATCAGAGAGCTTTGAGTTGGGCGGAGATGGAGATGAAAGGTGGTATTTATAGGTTGCTCTGATCTGTTGAACGTTCAGGCGGCGAATTAAAGTCGGCGACGATCTTATAATCAGCTTAGGATTAGGATTCATGAAAGAGAAAAGTAGGAGGTGTTTGGTTAGTTATACAACACAACTAAAGGTACATGACGTTCCAAAACTTAAATTCTCATATTTAGTTAATGTTATATGTTATATATTACTTAGTGAATATAACATTCTCCAATAAATCGATCGAATTTCAAAGAGAATGCGATTCTATTTAGACCTTGTACTGTAATGACATCCGGGTTGGACTTCTAGATGGAAGATTGTGAATTCAAATTCAATAAAGGCATTGTTGGCTCTTTGTGATTTTATCATAATTATATTCTTAGAATATATAAAATTATTAGGGATATTTACAAATTTTGTTATTATAATTAATATATTTTATATTAACTTATATATTATGTATAATATTTAATTATTTTCTTATATTTTATTTTCTATTACATCATGTTCAAGTTTTAGTTAATTATTTTTAATTTATGTAATTATATATGATACTATTATCTTATTTATTTATTTTAATTTTAAAGTTTATTGAAATAGAAAATAGGTTAAGTGTATTGAAGTATATATATATATAACTTCTAAACCAGATTTAAAAAAAAAAAAAAAAAAAATCTCTAAACCAAACACGTTTATATTATATACATCAATATTAACTAAACACATAAATTTAACATTCTCAATAATCTAACATTTGTTAAGATAATAATATAATATTCCGTGAACTAAATACAACTCCTTATCGTATTGTACGGTAAGTAAGAAATTGATTGAACAATGAAGCCTTGAAGGAACCAAACTATTATCCTAATTATTAGAAAATACCATTTACCTATAGTTGTAGGAGAATGAGATTAATGTGCCAATCCAATCGACTTTGAATGAAAATTAGCATGGTAATTACGATTTTAAGTTTTATAGTTTAATGATTTATAATTATTAGGGATTTTAATCAAGTTAGTCCATTCAGTTTCGGGCTAGTCATATCATACTATCAGGTTTATTGGTTTGAACTAACTGATTTTCTTTTTTTGTTCGGTTCAAAATTTTTTATCCTAACCCTAGAACCTTGGACTTATCGGGTGGACTCAACTAAAATTTGTGACATTTTAAAATTTCAGTTTTAATAAACTAGCGCAATTTACAATAATAAATATAAACTTATACATCATTTAATCAATATAAATTTATATTTTTCATTCCAACTAAAAATAATTAATATAAGGGAAAAGGGTTAAATAGACCCTTCAAACTTTATTCAAAAGTGTAATTAAACCCTTAAACTTTAAAAAGTTCAATTAAACACTCAAATTTGTCCAAATGAGTTAAATAAGTCTAATTTATCGGTAACCAACTTGTTACCGGTAAAATTATCGACGTTGACCATCGGAGAAGACCATTTCCCAGCGGAGAAGACGACGTCCGGTCGTCTTCTCCAAGAGTTCAGAGGACGACCAGACTGGTCGTCTTCTCCACTAGAGAAAGCGACCTGATCTGGTCGCCTTCTTCAGTGGAGATGGTGACCTCTGGTCGTTCTCTCCAATGGAGAAGGCACCGGCCGGTCGACTAATCTTCAGCCACCGGGTTTCTTGTGTTCGCCAGAATATTTTATTCGCTAAAATCTTAAATCATTGGTTATTTCAAGTAAATTACCGACTATTATTGGGTTTAGATGTCTCAGAAATATAAATTTGAGTGTTTAATTACACTTTTTAAAGTTGAAGAAGTTAATTGCAATTTTGTGTAAAATTGAAATGTCTATTTGACCATTTTCTCTTATAAAGGCACTATAATATAATATTTATAGTAACTGTTTTTTTTCATTTTTCATTTTTCATTTTTATAAAAAATATAATATATGTTGTACGAAGTAATAAATTTATTACTTCGTAAAATTTCATTTAAAATATTAATAAAAATGCTAAAGATGAACTTACAATAAATTCTATGTAAATTTTGTTCAACATCACTCTTGTAACAAATAATTGCCTTAGTTGCTTGGGAAAGTTAACCCATTAAGTTTCGAGTTTGTCTGTTCAAGTCACATTGCTTATTGAGTTAATTTTTTATCAAGCTAAAATATTTCAATGATAACTCTAAACTTTTTCGATATTATATTATTATCGGACCAACTCATCGAGCTAAGATTAGCATCCCTAATAATTACCGAGTATTTTTTAATTTATACATGTATGTTTGTGTGTATACACACAGTGCGTGCGTGCGTGTATGTGTGTGTGTTTGATGAAACTACCCTATTAACCAAAAGATTTATATTTTCAATAAGAGCAATTTATTGACCAAGAAATTTATTATTATTTTATTTCTCAAACATATTTTTTTTCATCTCCCAATTTTGTTAACATTAGATTAAAAACATCAACTTTGTAGACAATTTAAAAACAAAAAGAATTATTTTACAAATAATTGAGGGAGAACTAAATCACTTTGCAAGCAATTAAATGACAACAAATGGTGATACTATAATTAAAGCACAAAAACACTAGAGAGCAACGGTAGGCAGGCAAAAATCACATTAAAAAACATGAAGTGGGTAATTATGTAGACTAATAACTAGCAATGGATGGGGAAAACATTGACCTAAGAGTATCTTTATTAGTTGAGGTTTTTTGTTGATTTTTACGTTGTCATGTAAGAGAGGAGAAATGTGAGAAAAAGAAAAGAAAAAAAACAAATCTGACAAAAAAAAAAGTTATTTAACACGACCAGTCTGATGAGTGGTGTGCACGTGCCTGGTTGGGCGCTTCAGGTGCATCTCACGCGCACCAGGAGACAACTTCCTTTTTTTTTTTTTTTTTTTTTTTTTTTGCAATGGACCTTACTGGATCTGACAAAAATCAATGATTCTTGTAATATCCCATTTTGTTCTCTATCATCTCCCTCTTTCTTCTACATAAATTTGACATTCTCAAAAATCACCCAAAAACCATTAAACTGAGAATGTCTAGGTGTCCACGTATCAGAAGCCCCCTTGTAGGCTTATATATCCTTTATTGATGGCAGATTGTGTTGGTGTGACATGCCTACTTTATAAACTTTTTGTTTTTCTCTCAGTGCATCAAAACTTTTTCCTCAATATATTAAAGTATTAAAATATGAATATGTATCTTATAGCATTAGAGTTAGAATAAGAATACTAGTTGGGAGAAGAGTAAGAACACTAGTCAATGTCAAGAAATCATAGTTCCAATGAATCATTGTAATGTATAAGAATGCCCAACACTTCTTACCTAATAACACAGACAAACAGATCCAAATCAGCTTTCCATTTAACAATCCCTATTCATATTAGCAATTTGCATTGCCCAACTAAACTAACTAAATCTTGAGACTTCCATATATTACCACATTCAAAATCACAAGAATCTCTGATCCAAAAACAATATGAATAAATCAATCTAGGTTAAAATCCCAAGAATGTCAGTAACATCCTTGCAAAAACATTTCAGTTTTCACAATTATTGTTAGACTGAAACTTATGAATCTGGAACATTGGGCGCATTCTTGATGTTGGTTTTGCTGTCGGTTTCGCTTGGGTTGTGTATAAGCTCTTTGAAGTTCAAGCCATATATGTGCCCCATTTTGGCGCGCTTCGTTTCCAGGTATCTTTTGTTGTCTTTTGTGATGGGAGTTAAGAGGGGTACCCTTCCCGCGACTGACAAACCGTAGCCCTTGAGCCCAACGTATTTTGCGGGGTTATTTGTCATCAGCTTCATAGTTCGAACGCCAAGATCCCTTAGTATCTGCATAAGAATATGAGCTCGGTTTTACTCTTATCAGAATCTCGGGCTATGGATAAATAATGATTGGTGATCTCAGTTTCGTTAATCTAACTGGTTATAGAGAGTGATGAAAATTGAAATGCCCGAAAAAGAGGGAAAGTAATAGAAAAGAGTAGGAATGGCAACGGGGCGGGGAGTATACTCCCCATCTCCGAAACCCCAACCCCGTCCCCATCCCCGGCGGGGAATTGAAAACAGGCCCCATCCCCGCAGGGACGGGAATTTCCCGTCCCAGTCAAAATCTTAAATTAGTGTAATTTTTAATTTTAAAAACTAAGGTTTTAATTTTTATATATATATATATATATATATATATATATATATATATATATATATATATATATATATATATATATATATATTTATTTATTTATTTATTTATTAGTTATAATAATTATTCGGCGTCGGGGATGGGGCGGGGAGGGGTATCCCTGTCCCCGACCGGGAATTACATACATTGCCCGTCCCCGTTTCCCGAAAATTTTCCCTGCGGGGATCGGGGACAGGAAAAATTGTCATCCCTAGAAAAGAGTGCAACTTCGGGAGAGTAGAGGCAGCAATTACCTGTGCACCGATTCCATACTCTCTTGAATCAACTGGTAAACCGAGTTCCTCGTTTGCTTCAACAGTGTCACGCCCAGCATCCTGTAGAGTGTAGGCCCGGAGTTTGTGGCCCAAACCGATTCCTCTTCCTTCGTGGCCACGAAGGTAGACCAAAACGCCCCTGCCAGCCGCCTCGATTTGTTGCATTGCAAGTGCCAATTGGCTCCCGCAATCACATCTTGCTGAACCAAATATGTCCCCCGTAAGGCACTCCGAGTGCACTCGAACAAGAATATCTTGCCCATCCCCAATCTCGCCCTATTTCCAAGCAACGCAAAGTTAGTCCTCCATAGTAATTTGATAAACAGAAACCAAAAGGAAACAAAACGATCGATCTTCATCACATTCCAAAGCATTATCATTGAGTTCGGAAAGTTTATCACCTTAACCATTGCAATGTGTTCGATCCCATCCAAGACTGATCTGTAACAGTGGGCAGTGAATGGACCCCACATCGTCGGTATCCTTGCAGCCGAAGAATGTTCCACTAATTTGTCCCTTTTCCTCCTATATCTGCAAACATAGAAACCTATCAAAAAGTGTTGTTTTGTTCGGCATTCGGATGAAGAAACTATATAACAAATGTACAATATACTAGCCAAATAGTTCCAAATAACACGAAAAATGCAAGTTTGATTAAATATTTGACAGACCTGATTAAATCGGCAATTGATATAATCTTTATATCATTTGTCTGTGCAAATTGTCGAAGCTTAGGTAACCTAGCCATGGAACCATCATCATCCACAACCTCGCATAGAACTCCAACCGGTTCTAACCCAGCTAGCATAGCAAGATCCATAGACGCTTCTGTATGTCCGGCTCTTTTTAGAACCCCACCCTTCCGGTACTTCAAAGGAAATATATGGCCAGGTCGGTTGAAATCCTCGGGCTTAGAATCTTGCGACGCAAGAGCCAATATTGTTGTTGCTCTATCACGAGCTGAAACTCCAGTAGTTGTTCCGTGTTTCGCATCCTAAAAGTTATACTATAAGAATAGCATTTTATTGAAGTAGAATCACCCCAACTATATAATAGAGACTAAAGAGGAAAGAGTTAATGCCCAAAATGGTCCTCGACTATAATGGTTTTTCTCAATTTCGTCCTAAACGACTTTGGTGACCCAATGTAGTCCCAGACTTTTGTGTTTTTGCTCAATTCAGTCCGTCGTTTGTTATTCTGTCAAATTGGTGTTAAATAGGGGGACAATTAAGTCATTTCAATATTGGCATCTCTTTACTCCTAGACCTGCGAAGTGCAAAATCCCTCTTTCTTTTATGAATTACTCCCAGACCTACGAATATAAAATTTGATTCACAAGTCTGGAGTAATTCGTAAAGAAAGTGGGATTTCGCACTTTGCAGGTCTGAGAGTAAAGAGAGGCCAATATTGAGATTACTGAATTATCCATTTATTTAACACCAATTTGATGGAATAACAAACAGAGGACTAAATTGAGCAAAAATATAAAAGTCTGGGACTACATTAGGTCACCAAAGTTGTTTAAGACGAAATTGGGAAAAACCACTATAGTCGATGACCATTTCGGGTATTAACTCAAAGAGGAAAAGAGGGGTCGGGGGGTTGAGAACAAGAATATATGAACTGAAAATAGTGTACACGGCATACCACTGAAACTGTGAATGCAGTGCAAAGTTTCTCCTCGTTATCCTTGTGATTCACCATCAAAGGTATCTGTAACCTTTCCAAATCTTCCTCCATCATACTCACACAGACAATTCCAGTCCCGTGCCTCACAATAAAGGCCATTGCTTCTGGCGTAACTTTCGATGCTGCCATTATTAGATCTCCTTCGTTTTCTCGGTCCTCGTCATCCACAACCAGTACCATCTGCAGGATGGATCTATAATATGAAGAAACACTATAAAGAAAACAAAAAAAATCACAGAAGGGCAAATTCTTTGAAGCCAACCTTCCCTTGGCGAATGTCTTCAATGGCATCTGGAATAGATGCAAAACCTTCTGTGGGCTCGTCCAAATCGAATTCATCAACCTCGGCAGGAAACCCGCTTGGTGTGGGGATGATATCCGCCACGAGTGTTCCAAAAGCTAAAGCATCAGCTTGTGTCTCGATTCCCGAGGACAGGTCATTGGCTATTGCACCATTGGAAGGAGACAGCGAATCACCCTGACCAGATAGCAATACCGATCTAGTCGTACTATCCCTTTTAATACTGAAGGGCGCTTTAAGATTCAGCCAATTGAAAGACCTCGAAGGGAACCCCTTGGTGGGATGGGGAGTTCCACCATTCAACAAGTTGAAGTTTTTCGATGCTCTATACAACAGGTAGCAGCCACATGTCACAATAATGAACATAATAATGTCACTAAAAAAGCATGCAAGTCGAATTTCACTAGAAATCATAAAGAGGTGTTTGGTAAATAGCTGTTAGCTGATTGGGTTAGTGAGTTTGACTAGTTGATAGCATTAGCTGATTGTAGAAATATGTTTGGTAAATTAGTTGTTAGCTGATTATATACAAAATGACTTTCTCAAAAAGCTAATCGAAAAAGCTGCTTGAGCAACTTTTTGAATTTTAGCGTTTTGAAGCAATAAGCTGTTACAAAAAGCTAATTGATCAAATACTTATATTGGTTGTTTAACCAAGTCAAACAACTAATAATGGTCAAATAAGCCAAAATTGGCTGATAAGCTAACTATGTTACCAAACAGGGCCAACACATTATAAGGCCATCATAAACTAATACTCCTGACAATCAAGAATGTTTATGAAAAGTTCTTGCAAATTTAAATAAGATGAGTAGAATCTACAAAAATATAGAATATACCAATTCATCCAGCCATTTTTTACCAAAGCTGTTCAGAGGTCCAATGAAAAAGCATCATACCAAACTACTGCGTACATTAGCCCGACACAAAACTTCTCAACTGTAAAAACTTTGATAGCAAATTTGGGCTGATTTACATTCCGTTATAGCTGGGAATTAAACCAACTTCTTGAAAAGAGACCAAATACTATCAAAATGCCTTAATTCAACTGAACAGATCATCTACAACAGAATCAATTGAGACTTTGATTGAGCTAACCATGATGAAGACCTTTTCAATTCATATACAAGCATCCTAGCTTGGTATACACCCAGAACATCATTACAACTAGTCATGATGCTTTTGGTAGTTAGCTTATAAGCCAATTTTGGCTTATTTGACCACAATTAGCTGTTTGACTTGGTTAAACATAATCAATATGAGTGATTAATTAACTTTTTGTAACAACTTATTGTTCAAAAATGCTAAAATTCAAAAAGCTGCTCAAAGTGGCTTTTTCGATAAGCTTTTTGAGAAAGTCATTTTGTATGTAATCAGCTATCAGCTACTAGCTAGTTTACCAAACACTTTTCTACAATCAGCTAATGTTATCAACAAATCAAACCCACTAACCCAATCAGCTACCAGTATTTACCAAACGCCCCAAAAAGAACAAACAAAAGTAAAGATTTTAGTTCAAATATCTTAGTCTTCGGGTAAGTTCAGAACTGGGATTCCAAATATTCTGTCAAAAATGAACTTTTTTATTCCCCTTCTAGATTCTTTTACCTAGTAGGATCACATGATAAGGGAAGTGCTAAAATCAAGAATATTTCACATAACAGCACAGTGTCAAAGAATGAATATAGTACAAAAGAATACATACTACAAAAGCACAGGGAAAACAGCATAATTTTCACTTCAGATTCCTTCTTTAAGAATAAGAATTTGAAATAATCAAAGATGAATTAAGAACCAGACACGCAGGTAAGCGAAACGACTCAGATGAAAAGGTGAAAAGCTTACTGGGAGCAAGAAAGAGCTGTTGAAGGGCAGGAAATGTTGATAGAAGCCATTTTCAAGACTGGGAAAAGGCACAGATAGAAACGATGGATTTGGTGACCCTTTACCCGCAGGATGGAGTAAAGAAACTCGGATTCTCAATTGGATCACAGTTTTTGGGGAAGGGCACGAAGTTTCAAGAGTGGTTGCGGTGATCTTCAGGTAGAAAGCTCTGGCATACGGGTAGGTGGAGGTTCGCTGTTGTCTACTGTGGGCACTGAAATATGTGGCTCAGAACAAAAGCAGAAGCCGCCGCCCGCCAGCAGGCGGCGATCGAGACTAAAACAGCCCATCACGGCGGCGTAAAAGTTGGCCCCCTAGAGGAATTAATAAAGCCCAGTCCGGTTGATTTCGGCGATTCTCGTGTAAACCCAATAATGGATCTTAGTTTAGATTCAGCCCATTATGATTTATGAGTCCACTTTTCCAAATTTACAAAAGAAAATAAATTTTAATGTCAATCCAACTATGGCCAAACTTCCAACCTCAATATGCATAAATTTTAAGAAGTTTTTAAAGATATGACTAGAAAAAAAAAAAGATAGACAAGAAGGAAAAAAAAAAACAAAAAAACAAAAAACAAAAACAAATTTTGAAAAAAAAAAAAAAACTTTCATATTAACGCGTCCAGTGAGCATGTGGAGTGCGCGCACTTAGCGGGCACATAGAGTGCACGCCCCGTTGGGCGCTTGTTGTGACTTATTACGTGACCAGGACTTTCATTTTCTTTTTTCTTGGTGGGCCCCACTATAGAGATAAAAACTTAGATCTTGTAGTATGACCTCAATTATTCTCTCTCTTCCACTTCAGCTATAATTTTTTAAAAAAAAATTGAAAATCACGAGTGTGGTTGCTATAATTCTCATCGTAATCTTCTCTTGAATTCTCATAAAAAAAAAGGCATCACTACATCATGCAGAGATGAATTCATCATTGTTTTAGTTGTGCTACTAGAGTTATAGGAAAGTCAGGATATGGCGAGGTGAACCTACTGCTTAAATGTTTTCCATATTTATCTGCTCTACACATGACTGACGAGCATTTATCATGAGTATAATAATTGGAGCATCATATTGTGTCATTCATAATCTTCTCGTATTAGAAAAATATCATCTAAATTCTCTAACGTTTTGATGGGGATATCATGAAAGCTTGGGAACTAGAGGTTGAGTTTGGGAAAGAAAGGAGGTAGTTGTACCGAATTCTACTTCCTTTAGGCATCAAGATGCCTAAAAGAAGTGGGGGACTTGTGATGGGGATATGGGACCCTAGGGGTCCATTTTATTGGGAAAGTATTGACCCAAGTGGGGGTGGTGAAAGAAGGAGGTTGGACCAAGTCTTGTTGGGCTAGGAAGACAAGCACGCATGGTGGGCCGGGGTGAAGAACATGGACCGAAGGCAGGAGGAAGTAGGTGCGGGAGGTAGGTACTTATATGAGGGGGGGTAGGTACGGCGTGAGGGGGGGAGGTAGGTACAATATGAGGGGAGGTAGGTACGGCGTGAGGGGGAGGTAGGTACAACATGAGGGGGGAGGTAGGTACGATATGAGGGGGGGTAGGTACGGCGTGAGGGGGGGAGGTAGGTACGGCGTGAGGGGGGAGGTAGGTACGGCATGAGGGGGGTATGTACGGCGTGAGGGGGTAGGTAGGTACGGCTAAGGGGGGGAGGTAGGTGCGGCGTGCATGGTGGAGGATGCGGGAGTCGCGGGGATAGTGGCGACGTGACATGCATGGCGACAAACAAGCGGAGTGGGGGAGGAGCAACGTGGGACACGCGGACGCCAGAGGAGGAGGGGGCTCGCTATAAATAGGGGCCCTAGATCTTTGGCTAAGGGGCAATTCAGACACGATAAGCACTACAGTCTAGTGGTTTTGGTCTTGTACTCTCAATCCAGTCACCTGGGTTCGATTCCTACAACTAGCATAGTTCGCTATAGCCCATCCTGTAGGCCTTGTTCTTTGTAATTGGGCTGCCATTCTGGGTCTGTACCTCGGGCTTTTGTACGCATTGTTCTGGGACTAGCGCCCTACCCCCCCCCGTCCTATGTTCCTATACCCGGTTTATGGTGGACCCGGTCCCAATAAAACCATCATTGGCACCGTCTGTGGGGATCGCTACGATTAGCCCGTGTTTGTAGTCTCTACCATCCTAGCAAGGTTCCGAGGTACGCCCAAATGGTTGATTCGCAAGAGGAGCTACCCTATAAGGTAACACACTTAGCACATCGAGACGCTACTCTGGTGAGTACACTTGAACACTTAGTTAGGTAAAGGTTGTGTTTATTTTCCCGAACTATGTGCCCCTATGTGCTCCTATGTGCTCTGCGTGCTTGGCCCACGGCCACCTCAACTATATGCTCATATGTGATCTGCATGTTTGGCCCGCGGCCACCTCAACTATATGCTCATATGTGCTCTGCATGCTTGGCCCGCGGCTACCTCAACTATGTGCTCCTATGTGCTCTGCATGCTTGGCCCACGGCCACCTCAACTATGTGCTCCTATGTGCTCTTACGTGCTATGCATGCTGGCTCTACGGCCATGGCGGATGGGGCATGTGGGTTATCGCAACCCACATGCGCGGACTTGCCCCGGCAAGCCGCATGGTTTTGGCGGATGGGGCATGTGGGTTATCGCAACCCACATGCGCGGACTTGCCCCCGGTAAGCTGCATGGTTTTTGGCGGATGGGGCGTGTGGGTTATCGCAACCCACATGCGCGGACTTGCCCCCGGCAAGCCGCATGGTTTTGGCGGATGGGGCATGTGGGTTATCGCAACCCACATGCGCGGACTTGCCCCCGGTAAGCCACATGGTTTTGGCGGATGAGGCGTGTGGGTTATCGCAACCTACATGCGCGGACTTGCCCTCGGCAAGCCGCATGGTTTTTGGCGGATGGGGCGTGTGGGTTATCGCAACCTACATGCGCGGACTTGCCCTCGGCAAGCCGCATGGTTTTTAGCGGATGGGGCATGTGGGTTATCGCAACCCACATGCGTGGACTTGCCCCCGGCAAGCCGCATGGCATTGGCGGAGGGGGCGTGTGGGTTATCGCAACCCACACTACCCCATCCTACAATCTTCAGTTACCTTCATCCTTAAAAAAAAAAAAAAAAAGGTTGCATGCAGGTGTAGGATGGAGAAGGAGCAAAGACATCCATCGAATATTTAAAAGAAGCATGCAGGTGCATCATGGAGAAATTGACAAAGCATACTAAATAAATGCAACAAAAGAGATGTACAGTGCAAGAAGCACCCAAGAAGTGACAATAGAGGAGTCACCTTGACCTCTCGACACTAGGTGATGAAGCGAAGGCCAGGGCAACATGCGGTGTGTGGCAGAGGTACGGAGTAATGGCGTGACGCACAACAATGGTGATAATGGAAGGTGGCGGCGAGAGGTTGAGAAAGGGAAAGAAAGGAGGTGGTGATACCGAATTCCACTTCTTTTAGGCATCAAGATACCTAAAAGAAGTGGGGGACTTGTGATGGGGATATCATGAAAGCTTGGGAACTAGAGGTTGAGTTTGGGAAAGAAAGGAGGTAGTTGTACCGAATTCTACTTCCTTTAGGCACCAATGATGGTTTTATTGGGACTGGGTCCACCATAAACCGGGTAACCGGGTATAGGAACATAGGACGGGGTGTAGGGTGCTAGGCCCAGAACAATGCGTACAAAAGCCCGAGGTACAGGCCCAGAATGGCAGCCCAATTACAAAGAACAAGGCATACAGGATGGGGTATAGCGAACTATGCTACTGGTAGGAATCGAACCCAAGTGACTGGATTGAGAGTACAAGACCAAAACCACTAGACTGTAGTGCTTATCGTGTCTGAGTTACCCCTTAGCCAAAGATCTAGGGCCCCTATTTATAGCAAGCCCCCCTCCTCCTCTGGCGTCCGCGTGTCCCACGTTGCTCCTCCCCTACTCCGCTTGTTTGTCGCCATGCATGTCACGTCGCCACTATCCCCGCGACTCCCGCATCCTCCACCATGCACGCCGCACCTACCTCCCCCCCTCAGCCGTACCTACCTACCCCCTCACGCCGTACCTACCCCCCTCATGCCGTACCTACCTCCCCCCTCACGCCGTACCTACCTCCCCCCCTCATATCGTACCTACCTCCCCCCCTCACGCCGTACCTACCCCCCCTCATATAAATACCTACCTCCCGCACCTACTTCCTCCTGCCTTCCGGTCCATGTTCTTCACCCCGGCCCACCATGCGTGCTTGTCTTCCTAGCCCAACAAGACTTGGTCCAACCTCCTTCTTTCACCACCCCCACTTGGGTCAATACTTTCCCAATAAAATGGACCCCTAGGGTCCCATATCCCCATCACGTTTAAATTGAATGCAAATTGAATTGCATCGCTACGTTTTGAGTCTCATCATGTATCTCTTTCCATGAGTATAATTATTGAAGCGCTGTATTGTGTCATTCATAATTTTCTCGTATTAATTATTAGAAAAATATCTTATAAATACTCTAACGTGTAAATTGAATACGGACTAAATTGTCTCACCACGTTTTGAGCCCCAGTCATGTATCACTTTCTATCAGTATAATAATCGGAGCACTAGATTATGTCATTCATAATATTCTCGTGCTAGAAAAATATCATATAAATACGGACTGAATTGTCTCATCATATTTTGAGCCCCACGCATGTATCACTTTCCGTGAGTATAATAACTGGAGTACTAGATTGTGCCCTTCATAGGGTGTGTTTGGTTCGCACATAGGAATCGGAATCGGTATGGGTATCAAATACTTAGTAATGGTAATGAGTTTTGGTGAAAATATTTAACATGTTTGGTAGTAGGGTGGAATGGGAATGGTTACTAATAGTAGTGCTTGGGAATGAATAAGGGAATGAAAACCTTATTGTATTTGGGTATGAGTTTTTCAATTGATGGGATATTCGAAACCCATAGTAGTGTTCTAAAAACCTATCAACCAAACAACAACAATCACTTTCATACTCATCCCTATGGGCAAAACCCACCAACCAAACACACCCTATAATATTATCATGTTAGAAAAAATATTCTCAAAATACTCTAACGTTAAATTGAATACGGATTGAATTGTCTCATCACGTTTTAAACCCCACTCTATGTATCACTTTTTCATGAGTATAATAACTGGAGCACCAGGTTGTGTCTTTCATAATATTCTCGTTAGACAAATATCCTCTCAATACTATAACGTTTAAATTGAATACGGAATGAATTGTCTCATTTTGAGCACCACTCATGTATCACTTTCCATGAGTATAATAACCAGAGCACTAAATTGTGTCCTTCATAATATTCTCGTGTTAGAAAAATATCCTTCAATTACCCTATCGGTTAAATTGAATATGGATTGAATTTTTCATCACGTTTTGAGCCCCACTCATGTATCACTTTCCATGAGTATAATAACTATACTGGAGCACCAGATTGTGTTCTTCATGAATTATTGTGTTAGAAAAATATCCCTCTAAATTCTTTAAAGTTTAAATTAAATATGAACTAAATTGTCTCATCAAGTTTTGAGTCTCACTTTCCATATGTATAATTATTAGAGCACCATATTGTATCCTTCATAATCTTTTCATGTTTGTTAAATATTTTTTAAATACTATAACATTTAAATTTAATATAGACTGAATTTTCTCGTCACGTTTTAAGCCTCATTCATATATCACTTTTAACATGCAAATAATCCAACGCTTAAAAATGTATAACAATCTAGGTGGCAAAAAAGTTGACATCAAGGTATAAAATCATTCTCGTTCATTAAAAACGCATAACCAATCTAAGTAGTAAAGAGTTGACATCAAAGATTTAAATGTGCCTTTTATAGTTTGTATCTGCTCAGAACACCTCGTGTACATAGAAGAGCTAATGTCCAAGTAAAAATTGTCACTAATTTAATATGTTGAAAAATGCGAGGGGTAAGTGTAATTTATGGGAGATGGGGTTATTTCCAAATTCTCGAAACGTTTGGGATCCATTGCAATTAAATACTTTTAGTAAAATTTCCGGCGGGGTATATTTTATTGCAGATACATGTATAAAGGGAAGACAAGTTATATCGGGGGGCGGAGCGAGCCACCGAGAGGGAGGTCGCGATGGATGGCGGCGACGACGACGTGGAAATGGCCGCAGCGGCGGAGGCCGGAGCTGCCGTGGTTCATCTCTCATTCTCTCTTCCTTCCCTATGTTGTTTGCGTTTGCCTAATTTCCGATTCATTCTGTTTTCACTGTTTCGGTAACCCTAAGCGAGTACGTATACATTTATGCATTTAGGAATTGGATGAGATGAAAAAGAGGTTGAAGGAAATGGAAGACGAGGCGGCGGCGCTCCGCGAAATGCAGGCCAAAGTTGAGAAGGAAATGGGTGCTGTTTCAGGTGTCACTCTCCGACTCTCGTGTTTCTTCGGCTTTGACGCTTCATTTTCGTTCATTTTAACAGAATGGAAGTGTTTTTAAGGAATTTGAGCTTAAATGATTGTGTAAACTGATCGCTTTGATATTTGGCTTTCTTTTACTCCCAACCAGACCCTTCTTCTGCTGCTGCGAGCCAATCGAATAGGGAAGAAGTCGATTCTCGTTCCGTCTTTGTTGGCAATGTGAGAATTCTCTTTTGTCCAATTTGTTGTTATATTCACTTAATTATCAAACCATTTAATGTATATAACATTTACCTACCAAAGAAGCAGAATCTCATTTTGTCAACTCATTCAGTGAAGTATTTAGCTTTCTATGAATTTGAAATGCACATTTGCACATATGGCTATGCTTCTCCTTCTCCGTTTACTGCTTGTGTGAATAGATAGTGTGCTGATGTTAGTTCATAAGATAGTTTATATAGAAATTTAAGAAGCTGTATTAATGGTAAAAAGACTAAAAACTAGTAGCTCATTGTGTGCATTGCATCTCTTGAGTGTGCTGATATAAGGCTCCTAAGTCTATATAAAGATTTGAAAGATTGCATCAATGGTAAAAGCTGGTAGTTCTTTAGTGCATTGCTTCTAAGTCACTAGCATTTGTGAGTTTTCTCTCCACTGAGGCTGCTCAGGTATTTTCTGTGATTTGATGGAAAGAATGTGTTTACTCAATTTTTGTTTTTTAATATGTTCCACTATCATAATGGGAGTCTTGGTTTGTTTTCTGAAGAAAGTTTCAAGATATGAAACTTTTGAAACTTTGTAGTTGGTCTCGGCCTTTTACATAGCTTGTGGAGTTGTGGTGATACTACTTGATTTATCTATGATCCAATCCAAATCAAGAGTCAAAATTCTTACAGTGCAGTCTACTTGGACAATAAATTTGTGACAAAGTGTTTTGCAGGTGGATTATTCATGCACCCCTGAGGAAGTGCAGCAGCACTTCCAGGCATGCGGTACTGTAAATAGAGTTACTATCCGTACTAATAAGTTTGGGCAACCAAAGGGATATGCCTACGTTGAATTTCTTGAACAAGAAGCTGTTCAAGAGGCCCTTCTTCTGAATGAGTCTGAGCTTCATGGCCGCCAACTAAAGGTGATCCGGAGCACTGATCTAATTTTTCTATCATTTTCTCACATGGATACACTTCTAAAAGGTGCCTTGTTATGTTGTCTCCATCTCTCGTAGTCCTTAATCTTTTCAAAATTGTAATATTGATGATAGGTATCGGCAAAACGAACTAATATTCCTGGCATGAAGCATTTCCGTCCACGACGTCCCAATCCTTATATGGGCTTTCGGGGCAGGACACCATACCCAGCTCCTTTCTTCTATACTCCTTATGGATATGGGTATGATTTACTGCTATGCTGAATGACATTCACTACTCTAACAAGCTCCCTTTAGTAGTTTAGTTATTAACATCAAAATTGGTAAAAACTGTTTATTGCTGCCTACATTGCAGGAAGGTTCCTAGGTTCAGGGCACCAATGCGTTACAGTCCTTACTTCTGAGGCTTTGGTTTTACCATATAAATTTCATGCAACAAATGGATAGATCAGAGTCTTGAAAGCTCTAATATCTGTCCGTGTATGTCTACTTGTCACTTGGGGTATCTTGATTTATGTTTATCCTGAGATTGATCTTACATTTGGCTTGGTTAATATCATGATTTAGTTTTCTGTCATAAAATTGTTTGGTTGAACTGCATCCTTGAGTTAACTATCATTTATTTTCTATGATCAATTCCTCCCCTAAACCAAACTCAGAAAATCATACTAATATACGGAGTAGTTATTATGGGAAAGTTTATTGATTGGCATTGGTGCCTCTTGCACCTGGCATAAACCACAAAGCTTTTTTACATTCACTTTTAGTTGTACTTGGTGCAATTGGCATAAATGTGGATTAGCACCTTAGAATTTTGATATTATTATAAATATTATTCAAGAAAAAAAAAAGAAAAAGAAAAGATGAAGTTACAAACTGTTTTTTATTGGGAAAAGGGTCAAATAAACTTTTAAGCTTTACCTGAAAAGTTAATTAGGTTCCTAAACATTTAAAAAGTGCAATTATATCATTTCACATGTTAAATTGAGGCAATGAAGTCCAAGAATCGATAAATGATCTGCTATTACAGCCCATTTAAGTTCCGACATCATATCCAGCAAAAATCTGACGACAGTCAAACCGTCGCCAATCGTCATCTACCAGAGAAGGTGCCGACCAGTCGTCATCTACCAGAGAAGGTGACCAGTTGGTTGCCTTCTCGACCAGTCGTCATCTACCAGAGAAGGTGACCAGTTGGTTGCCTTCTCCGGCAGAAGGCGACCAAATGGCTGCCTTCACAGGCACAAAAGTTCAAAATGGTTATAGTTGTCTTGATGCTTTCAGGATATGCTTTTTGGGTCTTGTTTGAGTTCCCTGAGAGAGTGAGAGTGACAACTATATAATGTTGTTTTCAAAAGCCATTTTACATTACTGTTGATGTTCCCCACAATTTTTTTGTTGGTCTTTTTTTTTTTTTTTTGAAGACTTGAAAACAGAAACTTGGAACCCATATCTGTATCCGGCAAAACAAAATTTATTATTTATTATTTTACTAAAAGATTATATCCTTTTAGCATTGCATTTTTGATGTTCATTGCAGAACAGGATTTTCACAGCTATACTAAACGACAACCGAACCAAACCAACCAAACCCCTGGCAAAAGAGCCACGTGCGCGTCCTTCTATTTACACGGATGGAGACGCCAACACAGGATCGTACTCCTACCCCGCCCGGCCCCACCTACTCTCTTCTTGTTGTCCACGTCAGACCAGTGTCGCGCATGCTGACTTCGCAGGGTCCCACATGGCCGGGAGCAAGAACTTGCGCCCGTTTGCGCCGTGCGCATTGTAGCTCGCCGACGAGGTCTTATCCACCAAGACTTTACCCGCGTTTCCCGGGTACGACCCGGACCCGAACATCCCCGTGCAGGCGCTGACGGCCTCTAACGGCGCCGTCGCCGGCCCCTGGAAGTACCCGTCCTTAAACGGGTTGGTCACGGTCCCAGGGCCGGATTTTAGGCTGTGCAAGCTGGGCTACCGCACAGGGCCCCCAATTTTAGAGGGGCCCCAAATTTTATAGGTCCAATATTTAATTTTTACCTAGCTAGTTTCGAAATAAAAATTAAGAGTTTTCAATTAAACTTAAAAGGTTCTATGAAGAGATGGTAAAAATGTATATTTATTGTATTTTAACTTGGAGGTCAAAGGTTCGAAACTTGCATGTATTGATTTTAAAAATTGTGATTTTGGTAGGGCCACATTTATTTACCAGAACAGGGCCACCAAAATTTAAAATACGGCCCTGCACGGTCCCGGCCAAGACGGTGGCGAGGTTGATGATCATTCCGTCAACTCCAACGTCTCCGTTAGGCGCCACCAGAGGCGGCGTCTGGGGGCCGTAAATGGGCTGATGAAACGGCCACGCGCATTTCCCGGGGCACTGAGTCTCCGAGTTCCCCACCCACGCGTACGCAACTCGGTTCTCCCCCGCCGCCGTCGACGCGTGAGTTCCACACCTACTCCGGCAAAACCCGTCCACAGAAACATCCTTATCCGTCATCACAACGCTAACAGACGCGGCGTCATGCCCACCCTTTCCCGCCAACTCCTCAATCTGCTCATCCTTGAGCGATTTCCCCAGCGAACATTTCTCATCCATTATTTGCTTTCCGACAACAAGACTGGCTAACCCGCCGCCTTTATACTTCTCGGTGGTCTTCCACCAAGACCCAACAGACGGCGCCGGAGCATCTTTTTCCGATTTAAACGACTGGAGAAAATCAACGATGATAGACCGTTGGGTCGCCGTGAACTCCCCGTACCAGACGAGATTAACGGTGACCTCGCCCTTTAAAAGGGTGCCGTTGTGGTACTCGAGGACAGGCCCCTGTTCCTTAACCAGAGTCGCCAAGGATGGCTCCGGAACGCCGGCGAGAAATAAGAAGACCAAAGCCACGGCGGAGGCTATGGCACAATTGTTAATGGCAGCCATGATCGATAAGACAGAGCTTTTAGATGGAAGGAAGATTGAAGTTTGGAATTGTTTGAGAGGGGAGAAATGGGAGGGATTATATATAGAGAGGCGAGAGCAATGCCACCTTCAAAGCTTTCCCAGGACGACAGAGACCGTAGACCTGATTTAATGGTCAAGAGTTCGTAAATAATTTCAGTGAAGAGAAAAAAAAAAGAAAATTATTTATTTATATTTCTAAAATATTATAGACACACAAACTCACTATATGTGTTTTGCCATTAATATTACTCTTTTTGTCCCATTTTGTGTGTCTAGTTCCGGTTAACGAGACTTGATTGAAATTATAAATTTTTTTTATAATATTAAGTTTAGTACCAGTATACAAAAATTATATATTTATAAATTACACTAAAAAAATACTATTAAGCACAAAAAATCAAATTTAAATATAAGTAAAAAATATTAAAGGAAATAAGCATAAAATAAATAGTCGATTTGATCCATGAATAGTAAGTAGGACAAATAGAATATTAGTGATTCACTTGTATTATATTCATGAATTACTTGTGAATTAATTAACATTACCTTGCTAAAATTAAAATTTATTGTCCCATGGAGCTAGTTCAATTGATTCGACTGATTACCCAAAGCCTTGTTTAAGTCGTAATAGTGTGAGAGTTCATCAGAGGTGATGACGGATGAAGACCTATTGTGCATAGAGTTTACAGGCAAGGGTGAGAGAGGTAATGACTAACAAGTAATATGTAACTTGCAAAAAGGCCTTGCTCCAACTCTAGTGCGCTGCGGCCGAAAGCAACACGCAGCGGTTTCTGGACAGTTGGAGATTTAATTTAATTCATCCGTTACAGAATTTTAATCTCTGTATTTGTTTTTGAATTAAATTTGCACTAAAGGCCAGCTGTTTCAGATGTTACAAGGCTGGTGTTAATGGCCTAGTTAAATGCTATTTGATGTCCTACATCCCTATATAAGAAGGAGGGTAGCAGCAGTGTTTCGACACTAATTTGAGAACAACACACACAACACGATGTTACAAGGCTGGTGTTAATGGCCTAGTTAAATGCTATTTGATATCCTACATCCCTATATAAGAAAGAGGGTAGCAACAGTGTTTCGACACTGATTTGAGAACAACACACACAACACAGAAACTTCGTTTTCCCAGCTCCAAAAATCTCTGCTCCTACTCCATTCTTGAAGCTGTGTTCTGTTCGTGCTCTAGTTCGCCGGGTTCGTTCGTTTGGGTGCTCAAACGTCGAACCGTTGTACGTTTTATCCTGGGAAACCTAGGCCACAACGCTCCTAGCACTTTTGGGAGGTGACAAATAAGGTTTTAAGGAAAGACAGACACTTTGCCTAACTCGTACAATTCTTTCTCTCTTCTCCTTCTTTCTTGTTTTGGATTATGCTCTAAGCAAAAATCCATTCTTTCTTGTTGATTTGGAATTATAATCTAATTATAATTTCTTTTTGGTTGATATATATTGGTATATCTTTTTCGTAGATATACATGTATATATAACCGTTGGGTCCGTTTTATATATATTTGTGTGTATATATATATTTCGGATATATATCTAATAATATTTTATATATATTTCGTGTGTATATATATAAATATTATTTTACGGATATTAAATCGATTGTGGTTCATTATTCTCCAACACGACCTTCACCGACCCGTCATGATCGTCCTACTAACCATCTCACTTACCGAGCTTTGCTAAAGGCCGCATACGCGGGTGCTCCAACGATCGCTGTGTCCCGACCTAATCAGGTCGGGACCAACCTACCAACCTAGTTGTTCTGGCATAATGCAATAACTTAGGAATATCAGTGCACGTGGCCAAGCCCACTTGGGCCCCGGCCTAAGCCTGTGCATGGGTTTCACGTGCCGTATATGCCGCGAGACTAGAACTTGTCCCCTCATCTTCCCTTAAATGCCGCATTTATTGCTATGATGGGAGACTTTTGATTATTTCTACACACTAACTGTTAGCTCGGGAACATTTGTCTCAGTGTCATTATTCCAAGCTCTACAACTTAAACCAACAAGCAGACTAGGTAAATAGACCGTAACCGAAACCAACCTTAAAATTGTATCTAGTAGTATACATACACTTGTATTTACTACATCATATATATTTGTTAATCAAATGTAAACAGAAGCTGTGGGGGCTTAGTATTAGACATAATGAGGTGAAATTATAAGAGGGATGTAGATCACTCTTATTCTTAAAAACCGATTTAATGTTGTTTGACCCTTGATTAAGGATTCATCTATTTCTTTTGGACTCCGATCAAAATTAAAGACAAGTAACGGGTACAACAACATTGTAATGTGCGATATTATATCTATCACAGAGAAAAATGGATCTGAGCATGACGTGGGAACTCAGCATTGCTTGCATTAATGTGGACGTATGAGAGTCCTTGCATGGGCAGCGGTATTAATTAATACTAACATTTATGGATTTAATTAATTGAATTAATTAAATTGGGAGGTTTCAGATGGATGGAGAGTAAATATATATACTATTTATCAATGAATGAAGAGTGAAGAAGACTAGACTGCACGGATAATATAATAATAATTGTTATAAATAAGCAGCAGAGTACACTTGGGATAGGGCAATTCCATACGCTAATGTACAGCTTTCTTGATTCATGACTCCACCCGAATAGTGGTTCGGAATAATTGGAATAAGGTTCAAATTGGTCATTGAACGTAGCCTAAAAATGTAATTAGGTTACTGAATGCAAAAAAAAGTGTAATTAAGCCACTGAACATTTTAAATTTATGCAATTTCACCTGATAGCAGGTTACCATCAATTTTAGCAGGTCACCTGCTTACGTGGTAGTTGAGTTGGCATTTTTAAATAATTTTTAATAAATTTTAATAATAAATTAAAAAAAAAATTGAAAAAAATTAAATACAAAAAATAATAAAACGACGGGGTAGCCGCGGGGGATTTTTTTATATAATTTTAAAAAAATTATTAAAAATTATTTAAAAAATTATTAAAAATGTCAACTCAGCTGCCACGTAAGCATGTAATATGCTAAAATTGATGATAACCTGCTATCTGGTGAAATTGCATACATTTGGAGTGTTCAGTGGCCTAATTGTACGTTTTTGGAGTGTTCAGTGGTCTGATTGCACTTTTTTTCGTTCAGTGGCCTAATTGCATTTTCAGGTTACGTTCAGTGGCCAAGTTGAACCTTATTTCGGAATTATGTGTTTGATTCGATTGAGATAAATATGGATAAGAGTAACAATTTTAGTGAAGAATTTTTCGTGATTTTTACAATATCAACAAAGAGAGAGAAAATGGTAAGGAGTGAAAAAAAAAAAGTGTTTACGGGCCCAGATGACGCGTGCACGCTGGGCGGAGCGCAATGGCCTTCACAGCAATCGTTATGTCATCGTGTTCACCATTCATGGTGAACACGGTCCCAACGGTAACGGTGCACTGTTGTCTTTTTTTTTTTTTTTGTTTTTTTTTTTTGTTTTTTGTTTTTTTTTTGTTTTTATTTTATTTTTAACCGCGCGACTTTTCTTCTTCATTTTCACATTTCGCGGTTTCACTTCCTCTTCGCTCAAGTTTCTTCAACATTTATAAATTATGAATGTGCAGGCATGAATTTATGAATGTGCAGTTATGAAATTATGAAATTTCTGTTATGAGATTATGAATTTTCTGGTATGCGATTATGAATTTTCTTATGAAATTATGAATTTTCTATTATGAGATTATGAATTTACAGAAAATTCATAATTACATAACTCTAAATTCATAATCGCATAACAGAAAATTTATAATTTAATAAATATTTTTCTTTTTGCGATTATGAATTTTCTGTTATGAGATTATGAATTTACAGTACATTCATAATCTCATAACAAAAAATTAATAATTTGAACAAACGCGCGCCGTTAACAGCACATTAACTAATTTTTTTTTCTGTAAAAACGATACCGTTTAATCCCGTGTTCACCATTCATGGTGAACACGTTTCGAGGGCATAATTTGCGCCTTCACGGAAATTGGGCATTTCTTTCTCATAGTTGTCCAATTAATGGGTTTCACAAAGAACCTTTTTTTGAAGGAAAAAAATACCTCAAAAAATCATCATTCCAATTTGATTAAAAATCAATCTCAAGTTTTTTTTTTTTTTTTTTCCCTGAAAAAACACTTCTAAAATACACAAATGTGGTTGCCCTAGCCCCTAGAGCGCTTTTGTTAGACGTGTTGGGCGGAGGTTGATAATGAGCCAAATTCAACAATTGGTGGCTAAAGAATTGTGTTGATGGAGGCTGGTGAAAGGTCAAGTTTAACACCATGTCTCTCGAAAATGTAGTGGCGGTGTATAAGAAAATAAAGTTGCGCATTTAGCATGAACTATAACTTTTGACATGGTGGTAAGCGTAAACGGGTTCGAGTCCCAATAGTTAAGGTTGGTAGGTGCTAGGACAGAGAATTGTTGATCAGTGATGAAGGTTGGTAGCTAGGGGGATGCATTTGTGCATAGAAGGTACGGGTATGGGTGAGAACTTGAGAACTGATCGGAACGATTCTTGAACAAGGGCTCTCAGGATTTAAATGTCTAATGTATTAAAAAACATACGGAGTATATATATATATATATATATATATATATATATATATATATAAATTATTTAAGCTTCTCCTCCATGTCACTCCATAGTCCAAAGGCCCTTTGTTATTTTTTGTCTATTTCTTTTGGAGTATTATTGTGGAGGATATTGGGAGCAGTAGAGGACTGGTATGAAAGTTGACAAAATTGACATCAGCTGCCATGTCTTTAGCTTTAGGTATAGGTTATGGTCCACTCGTTTCGGAAATCAAGGCCGGTAAGGTGGCCTTCTTGATTCTCTGCATTAAAATGCGTTTTTTAAGATGAATATAAAAAAAACTTAATAGTATTTAATTAGTTAATTCCAGCAATGGTCCTCCGACGATATTGATTTTCCAAAATTAGTCCTTGACTTTTAATTTGGACACTTTAGGTCCCTTAACTTTCAATTTCTTTCTAATTGAGGTCCTTTCGTCAGAATACGGTTAATTAAATTTTAAATGAAGGGGTAAACTCATCATTTCACCTGCATATGTATTATTCTTAGTATTTCTCCATTGTATACGCGATATATATGAAGATAATCTTAGTCGAAACCCTAAAATGTTCCTCGTCGTTCCCCATTTGCTGACTACTCGTGTGTGCGTTCCTCTATTATTGAGATGTTTACAAGGTATAACAGCGAAATACGAAGGGAGAAATACGAAGAATAATACATAGGCATGTGAAAGGACGAGTTTACCCCTTCATTTAAAGTCTAATGAACCGTATTCTAACGAAAGGACCTCAATTGGAAAGAAATTGAAAGTCAAGGAATCTAAAGTGTCCAAATTAAAAGTCGGGGACTAATTTTGAAAAATCATTATAGTCGGAGGACCATTGCTGGAATTAACTCCTTTAAAAATATACAATTTAATGCAGTAAAATATTAGTTTAGAGGTAGCTAGGTAGAGCATATTTTAGGTATATAAAAGTTACAAGTTTAATTTTTGTTAATATTTTTAGTGTGAGTTATCTTATAATGTAATCAGACATGACCAAATGTCTCACTTTGAGCATAATCTCCACACTTCTTCTCCAAATACTGCTTACTGAATCAATGAACTAAGCAGCAGGGAAATATATAAATTTCTTGATGTATAGATGCGGAAGGATTAAATATGAATAATACATTAATACCTTTCATTTTTTACTTAATTTTTTCATTCTCGATCCATGTAATTGATTAAAAAAAAAAGGTAGACCACATATTTTAAAGAAATCAATATCGAGTACACTTTTTTTAACGTGTGATATGATTGTCTTGGATATGATAAAAATAAGTATTATATAATTCGGTATAATTCAAATAACATGCATGTTTATATATGATACAAAAGAATTAATGCTAATCCACATTATACAAATTGTCCAAATTAATTTTATTCCTTTCCTTTTATATTAATTGTGATGCCAAGAAATTTTATCGTATTTGACAAAGTTTCCCTATTCCTATGCATGCATGTAATCTGTTCATCATGGGGCCCATGGTTCCTTCGTTGTTTGGTCTCTCTTTTCCACTTTCTAGGACGAAACCAAGTACATCTGCAAATCGCTTTGAAATCAATGAAACATCACGTGTATATATGGAGAAATAGTTAAACGTCGGCAAATCCTAAGCCGCCGTACGTAGTCACCGGGCGGCCCACCGGTTTTACCCTCCGTTCTCCGCTCAAATCTTTGTAGGGGCCCTTGTTTAAGATTCCACCACCAACCACCATACCAAAGGTACATAGGGGTACTGGGTACGGGATAACCTCAGTCAAGATAGCAAGAGATTCATATTTGTAATCACAAGATCACGAGTTTGAATCTTTGTCTCTTTAGTTTGAGCCGGTCAGTTATAGATAACCTAGAATGATTTACTTTCTTATGGTCCTTTGTCGGCTAGAGTCACAAGACGAGATTTACTTGCACTCGAAACGGTTGTGGGGTTTCCCTTGTCGTAAAAATAAAGTCCATAGAGTTATGTCTCAAATGAATAGTTGAGTAGATGAAATATGATTTTAATTTCATACAAGAAATAAATAAATATTGATTATTTTTAACATTTTTTTGGTCGAGCACGTCACACATGGTTTTTCTAGTGCGATTTACCTCCTATGTGTGATCGATCACGAGTTTGAATCCTTGCGTCTTGGTTTGAGCCGGTCAGCTATAGGTAACCTAGGTTGATTCACTTCTTTGTGATCCTTTGTCGGTTAGGGTCACAAGGTGAGATTTACTCACACACGAAAGTTGAAACGGTTGTGGGGTTTTCCCTCATTATAAAAAAAAAAAAAAAAAAAAAAGTCCATATATAGAGTTATATATGTTTCAAATGAATAGTCGAGTAGATGAAATATGATTTTCATACAAGAAAATTATAAATTTTGATTATTTTAAACATTTTTTTGATCGAGCACATCACGCATAATTTTTTTTTTTAGTGCAATTTACCTCTTATGTGTGGTTTACGGGCTTTACACATGAGGTTTAATTTACCCAATACATATACTCGGAAATTGACCACGGGTTTCCAAAGTTGTTACCAAATCTAATTTAAACAAAACAAAACATTTTTTTAGACACTATTATTGTTGATTTCATATCTTAACTTCTTCTCCCACTTCATATCTTAACTTGCATGATTGGTTGGAAGGGAAAGGAGAAAAAAAAAGGATCAAATATTATCCACCGTATGATTAGGGATGTGCAGAAAAAGGGATGGATAGAAAACTGCTAATTGATAATCTAAAATTTTAATTTTCAGATCGGTTTCAGTTATGTAGTTCAAAAAATGTAAGTCATTTTGATTTTTTGGTCCCTTATCAAATTTTTTGAAAAGAATTCAATAATCAATTGAAAAAAAAAATATAATTATTAACTCAATAAAAAAGTTCATTATATTATCCACTCAAGATAGTATTCCAACTTAACATGGTAATAACAACCGATTGCCGGTTAAGGTTATTGAGGTTGTGAATAACATCGATCCTAAATTGACTATTAATAATAGCAACACTACTTTAAGGAGTCTAGGACTGTAGGAGGCATTGGTAAAACATTTGGTTAAATATAATTGATTGCTCACAATTTTTAATTATGTCAGTTATGATTTATATGTTCAATTTTCAACCTATCAGTCAATTTTGACTCATTTGACCATTATTAGTTACTTAACTTGATTAAATATTCAATATAAATGTTTGATTAATTAGCTTTTCATAACAATTTATTGTTCTAAAATGCTAAAATTCAAAAAGCTGTTCAAAATAATTTTTTTTTTCAATAAATTTTAAAAAAAGTTATTTTACATGTAATCAGCTATCAGCTAACAACTAATTTACCAAACATCTTTCTACAATCAGTTAATGCTATAAACTAATCAAACCTACTAATCCAATCAACTAAACCCAATCAACTAACAACTAACAGTTATTACCAAACATCCCTCTATATATATATATATATATATATATATATATATATATATATCACAAGCCTTGATTATCAATCCGTTTTCCAAGGCTTACTATTGAGGTAATTTAAGAGGCAAAAGATCCACTACATGAATAACACACTAAAATTGATCGATGCTTACCTTTCCTTATGATTGAATAAGATTGCTTTGTACATTGGTCAGAAACAAGGTAATAAACATGGATAGGGAAGTCTCAAAAGGAAAAAAAAAAAAAAAATGGTGTTGACTGTTGATTGCCGACAAGGTAAATGCCCGTGACAAATGTTTGGTTACAATGGATTATTTCACAATTATTGAGGAATCTTATCTTATTTTCAGGTGTTGTGTCAAAATCCAATGGCCATCCGATTTGGAACTAAACAATGGATCGGAACTTCTTTCCACATTTCACATCCATGTTTTTAATTATGGGTTTAATTGAGTTCAGTCGAGTGTGAATATTTTAAATTAAATTTAAATTGACTAGCAGTTGGTAAGTGAAATATTAATATTGATACAATTATAATTGTGGGTGGAATTACTAGATAGTCAAATTTTACCGGCATAATTTGAATCGAATTTGGATTAGATAGTCTTATAGTGGTGGAGATATTAAAGAGCCAAACTCTACAAACGTAACCCGAACCTTTATCTCATGGTGGTGGTCATACGGATATTGAAACTTTGCAAACGTAATCTAGACTATCTCATAGTGGTGGGGATACTGAAGAGTTGAATTTTGAAAGTGTAACTCGAGCCAAATCTCGAATAGTTTCACACTTTTACAGTAATAAAAATACCAAATGTTGCATACTAAAAAAAAAAAAGAAGAGTTAAGTGATACCTTGATGATCTTCCTTTTCGAATTTTTACATTTACACATTAATTATTGCAAACTTAATTGTCTAAATTAACATTCATTGAATTGAATCGAATCGATCTCAAGTAATTAATGAGTAACGTGACTCACATATACGGAGTATTAAATTTTGTGTTTACAAGTTTTAAATTTTCCTATGATTTTTGTCAAAAAAAAATTTTCCTATGATATTTTTAAAAAAATTCTTTAATAAAATGACAAGTGTTCTGCATAATAATTAGGGTATAAAATTGTCACGTAAAAGTAAGCATTTTAAAACAAATAAATATTAATATAATTTATATTATTTTATATAGAATTGAATAATTAAAATTTCTTTAAACCTAACCAGAATACATGAAAGGACCTCTGGGCCTCTTAGGGATAACCTATTCAACAACGAATCTCACTTAAAATCTTTAATTGGTGATTTTAATGTTGTTTAGTCTAATCAAATGTTCTAATTAAAGTAGTCCATGCTTGGATGACTATGAATCTTCCGACCACATAAAATCATGGATAGGACACCTCAACACACACATCAAAATTGTTCGATACCTCTTATTCTGATGCCTCCATTCTAAAATATATGAAAAGATTGAAAGTATTTTTATCTTATCTAGTAATTGAAAAAAAATGACGAAAATAGGTTTTTAATTTTTATTTTTTCTTAAAAGGGCCTCTATTTTCGTTTTATATATGATGATACCAAAATAATTTTTTTTTTAAAAAAAAATTCTCTATAAGAGTGTGTATATATGTATGTTGTTGGAAAATTATGAAATTATTTATTTGGTCAAGGTTATTGAGACAAAAGCCTCCATAGATTGTGTGGCTAGCAATAATAAGTGAGGTGATTTTTCTTTGATCTAAGTAAGTCACTCAAGATACCTATAAAAAAGGTTTGAGATTAAAAAAAATACATAATGAGGGTGTTTGGTAAATAGTTGTTAGTTGATTGAGTTAGTAGGTTTGACTAATTGATAACATTAGCTGATTGTAAAAAGATGTTTGGTAAATTAGCTTCTAAAACAATGATTAATTTAGGAGTGTTGATCTTCAAAATAAATTCATATATTTTACTTTGCAGACAACTGCAAAGTGTAGGGTTTGAATACTACCAAAAATTAAAAAAGTGAGTTATGAATTTGACTTTATTGTATGCACTAGTGTACAAACATTTGGGACCTGGCGATTTTACTTTTTTCTATCAATTAAAAAAAAAAAAAAAGCAGTGATGACCCACAAATTTAAATTTCAAACATATTAAATCTGGGTTGCTTTCAACAATGAATTAATAATCTCAGATTCAGATGTTCCAAACTTTGGTTGTGTCTTTGTCATCCTCAAAGAGCAATTTAAAATCATGACGACTTTACTTTTTTGACCCACCAGCCTTTATAAGTTGCGATCATATAATTACAATTGTCTCAACATCATTGACTTATAGTGTGAGACGTAATTGGATGTAGTTTCTCTCAAATTAAACTTAGGGAGTTTACAAATTTTGTGAACAAAGCTATGCGTTGAGATAATTTTTTCATATGCATTTGTTCGATGAACATTAGAAGGAGTGTGAATGACAGACTGACCAATATGGGATATTTGTAAAGAATTACCGTCACCCAGGCGTATTTCATTCGATCCACTATACTCGGTGAAAGTCTGCAGAGGAGCGAGGCTTGGTGTCACATGGTGCGACGCCCCACTATCAAACATCCAGGGAGGAGAAGCCCCAGTCATCGAATTGGCTGTAGGAGATACATAGGATTGCACAGGAGGAACATCATGCTCCTTCAAAAATCGGGCTAGCTTGCGACACACCCTTGTTTCATGACCCGTAAGATAACAAAACTTACAGACGATACCTGAGCGATTGTGTTCCCCTTGTTGCCGATTAGAGCCATAATGATTGTTATTGTTGCGGGCCCTCCGGTTGGTGTTGGACTGGTGGTTGCGCCGCGGGGGTGACGAGGTGCGTTGAGTAACATTAGCAGTAGTAAAAAAGGACTGACGCAAAGCATCTGCATCTTTCAATTGGCGTTCATGGTCAGTCAGCACAGCCGCCAACTCGCCAAAAGAAAGAGGCTTCTCACGAACGCGGATGGCCGATGTGATGGAACTGTAATCCTCGCCTAGCTGAGTCAATACATAGACGAGTAGGTCTTCGTCAGATACGGGACACTGAGCCAACGCTAAATCATCAGCTATGGCTCGCATGTCATTGAGATAAGTGGTGATGGACCGAGACCCTCGTGGATTCCTTGTGAGTTTGGCCTTGAGGGATATGATACGTCCTTGTGAGGCACTGGCGTAACTAGCAACGAGACGTTGCCACGCATCATGGGCTGTCGTAGCTGAGGAGATAAGGGGCTGTATGGTGTCAGTACAGCTCCCAAGTAGAGCACTGACAATAACTTGGTCTTGACGATACCAAGCTAAATGAGCCGGGTTGACAGAAGTTTGAGCAGGATCAGTGAATTTAGTTGGTTCATTGGTTGTACCATCAACATAGCCAAAGAGATTAAACCCAACAAGTGTGGCATGAATTTGACGCCGCCACACCGGAAAATTCACGGTTGTGAGTTTAATTGGGAAGTGTGTTGGGGCATTTAATTGGATTATTGTGATTGTAGTAGCGGAAGCCATTTGGAAGAGGAAGGAAAAAAAAAAAAACTTCGTAGGAGAAATTAGGCTCTTGATACCATAATAGATTATGAACTCAACTGATATTATTGATGTAAAACAATAAGCTTTAAATAGCATACAAGGGAGAGAAGATAATGAGTAGTTAGCAGGTTGTTGTAACAACCAGTCTAACAATGCTACATAAAAGGAATGCAACTAGATTTAATTATATACAAAAATATGTCAGCCACAGATATCCTTAACAATAAGTTCATTTTGAGTTAATCGTAATGTAAAATATAAGAACCACTAATCAGCAGACTATAAGGATAGCTCTGAAACTCCCAAAGGAGTGACTAGAAGAGTTAAATATGATTTTTGTATATGAAGGTCTTGACCTACCCTTTTGATTGATCTCGTCCATCGTGTAGGGTATATATATGATTCTTAGCTTTTGAGAAAGTGCTAAGATTGGAGCAGTGTGGTATAAAAAAAAAATTATAATTAAAATGATAGACGATCGCCTAAAAAACATCTCACCACTCTCTCCAAATATACTAGATCTTAGTCTTCATTTTTTTGAAAATATAGTGATATTTAAATAGTATAGTTAGATCGCCACCCTCGGCTCCCTCGGCTGTGTCGACGCCCCCCACACACCCCAGGATGAAATGTTGGGTAGATGCTGGCTACAGGCAAATCACGGGAGATGCGACGTATGGGATGGTTTTACTAGGCCACGATGGTTCTTTTGTGGCGGCAAAAAGTGGCAAGTTGCTTGGTGCTTTTTCGCCTCTCATGGCAGAAGCATTAGCTTGTAAGGAGGCTCTCTCATGGCTTAAGGAGCACAATACACTTGAAGTGGATCTACTTACTGATTGCATGAAGCTACGGAACATCATACACTCAAGCTCAAGGACTACTTTATCCTACATTGAAATGATTGCTGACCAGTGCAGGACACTTATATCGTCTTTTGATTATTGTTCTTTAAATTACATCACTAGAACTTTAACTTTAGCTGCTCATACTTTAACTTCGTTAGCTTTTGATCAGGACCAAGCTTTGTACTGGGACTCTGTCCCTCCTGATTCTATTTCTATGCTCATTTAATAATACACCATTATTATTTCAAAAAAAAAAAAATAGTATATATAGTTAGATTACTCTAATTACACCACCCAAACCTTTACCATCTAGTTAAAAGTTTTGCAGTTGAAGTGATGAACTATATACTCTCTGACCCAACTCATCCAAATAAGTAAAATGATCATTTCACCTATGTTTTTTTTTTTTTTTTTTTTTTTTTTTTTTTTTTTTTTTTTTTTTAAAGGAAGGTAAAATGATCATTTAGGGACAATTTTTTTTGCCATGTTGATTGAATAGTTAATTAGTTTGATATTGACTTTCTCAATTTGAAATTTTGAGCGAATCAGAACAATTTAAATTGATTTACATCTTTTATCTAGGAGAGTAGAGACACAATAGAGCATTAGAGCCCACTGCTCTCCTTTTCACCCTAGTCTCACACATTTGAATCGTTTTCAATGTTGTAATTTGAATCATATATCTCATTCTTTACAATGATGTTTTCATATTTAAAACGTGGCTGAAATACTTGTATATGTTTTTTTTATATATATATTTATTTTTGGGTTAATTTTAGTTTTGATGTCTTAATGTCTTAATTATATCATTTTTAATCTTAAATTGACTAAATTTGATAATTAACTTGCGAATCATCTTGTGCACAGATGGCACCCGGGTTGGACTCCCATATATGAGGTTGTGAGTTTAAGCCTCAGTAGAGACGTTATTGATCTTTGTGTTTCAGTAAGTTGAGAAAGTAGTTATGAATAGATACTACATTGTAATAAGAGTCAGTAGCATTTAAACGTCGATTGATACTCTAGGTTCTTTTTAGTATCAAGTAGCTCTTTTTTGATTGCATGACTTCCCTTTGAACCGTATTAAGCATCGAATAATTCTTTTTTAAGTTACTCAATCGCTTGTTTGGAAAGGGTCTTTTGCGACATCATAATAGCGGACAACTCTAACTCTAAATAGCTTTCATCGTCTTCTCAACAAAAATACCAATGGTACAATATTTAAGCCAAAACCTTAATTTAATCACAAAATTAAAGTTGCCTCAAAAGAGTTAATTAAAAACCATCATCTCTACCTTCAAAAAAAAAAAAAAAAAAAAAAAAAAAAAAAAACCATCATCTATTGTAAAATTGTATCCTCAACAAGTGTCCAATGTAACTCTCTCGATGCCACTAACAATGACATTTCGAGGACTAATTTAATATTTATTTTCTATAATTTTTGGTTGGCAAATTATTTCACGGTCTAAAATAACTTCACAGTTTATGTGTCTGCTGTTAATGTATTCTATAAATACTTGCAATTCATTGTTTATTGCCTGTAAATAAATATCAAATGGTAATACAGACATATAAACTGTTAATTGTAGATACATAATAAGTTTAGCTATAAGCACATAATTTTTTTAAACTAGAGTTCATAATGTAAAATAAACCATAATTCATGAATCCAAGATAATTGTTTCCGATTGAAACCACCATACAATTCCTAGTTGTGCTAAGCCCTAGCTAACAAATTTGAGCTAAATGGGTGGCGCAAGATTACAATCATTATGGAACTATGGTCCACACAATTTGTGTGGACCATAAATAAAATGTACATTTTCAATATACTAAAGGTACATTAATTATGTACGTAAGGTACATTTTTTGAAAGTACATTTTTAATATAATGTACTTTCAGTACAAAAATAATGTACCTGATATTCATAATTCACACAATAATTTGCCCGAGATTAAACGCAAGTCAGCATCTAGTTCCTTGCTCTTGTAAAGCATAATAAAGAATATTATTACTTTTTTTTTTTTTGGTGTACACTGGTCTAGGTCTTTCTTTGTCCGTTTAACGGTCCAGGTCCACTTGACGAATCCCCGTTCGCTCGAGGAATTGTCACTTGTGAAAATTGAACTTAAGTTCTCCTGGAATTCTTCCCCACAAAGAGAGCTCATTTGCTACTTGAGCTACCATGTTGGGTTGTTTGTTTGTTTGCTATATTACTATGTTTGTTTGCTTACTTTTGTTATTTTACGAATATCTTTAGTAACTACAAAACCAATTACCCTTTTATTCATCTACTTTTAAAGAATGTAACAAAAAATAAGGAAGAAAAAATGAAAAAAATCATTGTCCATGAAATGTAAATTACATTGTTTGGTAGACATGAATATAATGATGGGAATTGAAAGAGAATAAGTGAATAAAGACTAAAATGTCATTGTATAATATTAATACATAAGGAATAAGGGTCAAATAAACCATCGAACTAGACACAAAAATACAATTAGGCCATTGAACTCAAAAAAACATGTAATTAGGTCCCTAAACTAACCAATTTCATGCAATTAGTTCAATTTGCAGGTTTTTTATGTTTCTAACAGGTCACCCGAAATTTAAAATATTTTTTAAAAATACTCCGTAATAATTTAAAACTAATTATTAAAAAAAAAAATCCTGTCTTCCGGAGTCGAAGAAACTGGCCGAGACGAAGAAACTCCAAGCTCATGCCACTGCCGTCGTCGAAGGAAGACCCATCCACCACTGCCGGAGCTCCGGTCACGGCGTCCAAGCTCACGCCAGATAGAGGAAGAAGTCTGCTCAGCCACCGCCACTGCAGGAGGCTTTGTTCTGCACTCGCCGGATAAGCCACCGAATCCGCCGCTCTGCCAGTCACGCCGGAAACAGAGGAAGTCGGAATGTCGAATCCGCTGCGGAGCTCACCGACCTTCCTGCTATTGTCGTCAAGCTTCGCCAACCGTCAGATTCGCTGCTCTTTCTCGCCCTGCTGCTCGCTGATCGAGAGAGGAAAGGAGAGAGAGATGGGTGGTCGCTAGCCTGTAAATTGGATTAATTGCATTGAATTGGTTAGTTTACGGACCCAATTGCATGTTTTTTGAGTTCAATGACTTAATTGCATCTTTGTGTGTAGTTCGATAGCCTATTTGACCCTTATTCCTTAATATAATAATGAAAATAAGAGAATATAATAATAAAAATAAGGGTAACATAGTCATTTGTCATGGAATTACACTTTCATTATTAGAGAAAATTGCAGTGCCGTCCAACCAAACTATGGAATTGTAATTCCATAAAGTTTGGTAGGAATGGAATTACAATTCCATCCTACCCAGAGACAGAGCCACCTTGTGGTTGCAGGGGCCTTGCACCCCCATCCCCCCAAAAAAATTATTTTATTAATATTAAATTTTTTTTTGGCCCCTCTATTCCATCCAAAAACAAAATTTATTTTATTAATATTATAATGTTTTTCGCCCCCCCTCCCCCTCTGCCCCATTCAAAAGCTTCCAGAGTACCAGAGTTCCAAAGTAGCTTCCAAGGTAATTTTTTATTTCTTTAAAGTTTTGGATTTTTTTAATAAATTATTCTTTATTGAATTATTGGAGATGAATTTATCCGTCATCACCATAACAAAAAGTCTATATATTGTAGTTAAATCGTCTCTAAGAACACTATGAATTTGCCCCCTACCCCATTTCCCTCCCCCCCCCCCACAAATTGTTTTATTAATATTAAAAAAAAAAATTGGCCCCCCTTTATTCCATCCAAAAACAAAATTTGTTTTATTAATATTATAATTCCCCCCCCCCCCTCCCCCCTTTGCCCCATTCAAAAGCTTCCAGAGTACCAGAATTCCAAAGTAGCTTCCGAAGTAATATTTTATTTCTTTTCTTACTCTTTAAAGCTTTGGATTTTTTTTTTAAAATAAATTACTCTTTATTGAATTATTGGAGATGATTTCATTAATCATCACCACAACAAAAAGTCTAGATATTGTATTTAAATGGTAGCTAAATCGTCTCTAAAAACACTATACATTTACTGCTAAGAAGTGAAATACATTTTGATTTCAATGTTTGAACCAAACATACCCTAATAATTTGACCACTTAATACACATAACAATATATAAAAATATATTATAACATGGAAAATTTTTCATCCACGAACTCACCAATCAGTGCACATGGCTTGTTGGAGACGATGACCTACATACTATACAACCATTATATATTTATATTCCCATGCAGAATATGATAAGTGTTCTTTTTCCTAACCGAAAGTGCTTCTGGATGACTTATCTCCGCAGATCCCTTCCCCTGGAATGGGAATCATTATATATATTATGGGGTGATGATGTGATGCATTTGAATTGGTAATGGCGTATACGGAGTGATGTCAAGTTAAGGTGTTGATATATAGCTTCTCCTGCAACCACTAAATCGACTCTTTCCAACACGATAACGACTAGTTTTAAAGTTTGGAATAATTTTGGTTAGTTGACCGGTTTAGGCCACACCCCCTTATTCTTGTTGGAGTACAAGAAAGATAAATTAATCTAGATTGTTCGTACCTAACTAACTAAAATAAAAAAGATAATAAACCGCTCCCGTTGAATTATATTTGTTTTCTGATATCAATAATGAGAGGATGAGAACTGATTGTATTATATTTTCTGAACTTGATTACAATGAGATCAGATGATGTGAATATATAGAATAGAGAGTCACAGTGTGACAATGATAAGAAGTAGAGAGTCACAGTGTGACAAGGATAAGAAGTTCTAAACAGACTCATATACATAGAGTCCTAATACTCCCCCTCAAGCACAGTGTATACTAGTAACCTGTAGCTTGTCCCTTAAGGAAGAAAATCTAGGTCCAGGCAGAGCTTTGGTGAAGATATCAGCAAGTTGATCCTTTGTGGAGATGAAGTTGACTTGGATATCGCCCGAAGCTACTCGATCACGAACAAAATGATAATCAATCTCCACATGCTTGGTGCGCGCATGAAAGATTGGATTGGCACTCATATATGTAGCTCCTAGATTATCACACCATAATTTTGGAATGGAAATACCCGGAATCTGTATCTCACGCAATAATGACATAATCCATAGAACCTCAGCACAAACATCTGCAAGAGCTTTGTATTCAGCCTCAGTGGATGACCTGGCAACAGTTCTCTGTTTCTTGCAAACCCACGATATAAGATTACTCCCCAAGAAAACAGCAAAACCACTCGTGGATTTTCGATCGTCAGGACAACCAGCCCAATCAGAATCAGAGAAAGCATGAATGTCTCTAGATGAGCACCGTCGTATGCGTAAACCATGATCAACTGTTCCCTTAACATACCTGAGTACCCGTTTGAGCTGCTCCCAGTGTGATATGGTGGGGGCATGCATATGCTGGCATAACTGATTAACTGCAAAGGATAGGTCAGGTCGTGTGACAGTGAGATATTGCAGTGCTCCAGCTAGACTCCTGTACTGTGTGGGATCATCATATAGATCTGAATTGAAGGGGACAGTTTTCGAGACAGAGATAGGTGTAGAAAGGGGTTTGCATTCAGACATTCCAGCCTGTTTTAAAATATCATTCATATACCGTTGTTGAGATAAAATAATCCCATTGTCACTCTTAACTGTTTCAATACCCAGAAAAAAATTTGGTTCACCAAGATCTCTGATTTTGAATGTAGCAGACAGTTTGGACAAGAGCTGAGACATAATACCTTGATCACTTCCTATTACAAGAATGTCATCCACGTACACCAATAGATAAACCAAAGCAGAGTCTTTAGAGTAATAGAACAGAGAGACATCTGTCTTGGATGCTTGAAAGCCAACCGATAGTAAGAACGTATGTAGTCGATTAAACCAAGCTCTGGGAGCTTGTTTTAACCCATACAGAGATCTTTTTAACAAACAAACATGATTCGGGAAGTTAGCATCAATATAACCAGGGGGTTACTTCATATAAACTGTTTCAGCCAGATTACCATTCAGAAAAGCATTATGAACATCTAGCTGTTTGATAGACCACGCAGATGATAAAGCTAGAGATAGAAGGAGTCTTACAGTCGTTGGCTTTACCACTGGACTAAAAGTGTCGAAGAAGTCCTGACCTGGAACCTGATTAAAACCTTTCGCAACCAGCCTGGCTTTATGCCTTTCAATAGCACCATCAGCCTTTCTCTTCGTACGAAACACCCATTTACAGCCAATAATATTCATACCTGCAGTGGGTGGAACTAGAGACCATGTGTGGTTATGCAGGAGAGCATTGAATTCTTGGTCCATGGCTTCACGCCACTCAGGATATTTGACAGCTTGAGAGTAACATGTGCGTTCCGTGGGATGCACTTGAGCTGCTAGAGCAAAAAGAGGAGCATCTGCGTTGCTGCGAGTGGCCATAGAGTGAGTATAGACATTGGGCCTGATGGACCGCCCACGTGGACGGCCTCGCCGGCGAGCAACAAGCTCCACAGGATCACCCGACGAGGCAGCCTGTCCAGGATCCACGGCTGGTTCGAATGAAGCAGGTAGCGGCGGTTCTGGCAGCTCATCATTGGACACGACAGGAATAGGTGTGCTGTGACTGAGAACAGATTCCACCCAAGGTCCAGAAAACGAAGTAGATAGATCCTGCAAAGAAGTTTTAGTAGCAAAGGGGAAAACTTCTTCATCAAATCTGACATGCCTGCATGTGTAAATCTTATTAGTATGTAAGTCCATGCATCTGTACCCCCTAAAGGACTCAGGATAACCTAGGAAGACACATGGAGAAGACCTGTATGACATCTTATGACGATTATATGGTCGAAGATGAGGGTAGCATAAACACCCAAAGACACGAAGAAAAAGATAGGAAGGAGGGGATTTATGTAACAGGAGATGAGGACTGGAGTTATTTAATACAGAAGATGGCATTCTGTTAATTAAATAGACAGCAGTCTCAAAGGCAAAATCCCAAAATTTCAAAGGAACAGAGGCATGAGCTAGAAGAGCCAGACCAATTTCAACAATGTGACGATGTTTTCGTTCAACACGACCATTCTGTTCATGTGTATAGGCACAGGATTGTCTATGTTGAATTCCTAATTGAACAAACAAAGAATGCAACTTTTTGTACTCAGCACCTAAATCAGACTGAATGGCCTTTATTTTGCAATTAAAGGACCGTTCAACAAGAGTACGAAATTTATCAAAGATGACATAAAGATCAGACTTTAATTTCATAGGAAAGAACCATGTATAACGGGAATAGTCATCCACAAAGATCACAAAATAACGGAAGCCAGAAGTAGATAAAGTGGGCGCAGGACCCCAAATGTCTGTGTAAATAAGATCTAGGACTTGAGAACTAGAGGAAGCAACATGGGGGAGGGGAAAACGGGCAGATTTGCCTAATTGACACGCATTGCATAAAGAATTATGACAACGAATATTATCACGAGACCCACTAACCAAACAAGAACGAAGTATATGGCTAAGAACACGGTTATGAGGATGACCTAGATGATTGTGCCAAGTGGAAGCCGAGGCACGAGCGGAAATAAACGCTGACGGAGACGAACTAGGTAATGAAAGTGTGTATAGTCCCCCCGAACTATTGCCCCGAAGAAGTATTTCCTTGGTATTGATATCTTTTACAACAAAAAAGGAGGGGTGAAACTCAAAAAAGACTTTATTATCGGATGCAAACTTCTGAACAGATAATAAAGAATTAGACAAACACGGAACGTGAAGTATATCAGACAATGTAAATGATCTAGAAGGGGTATTAAAAGAGGCATGGCCAACATGACTAATAGATAAACCCATACCGTCACCTACACGTAAAGTGTCATTACCAGTGTACTTCTCCGATGTAGAAAAGGCAGCGATGTTCGGAGTTGCATGATTTGTGGCTCCAGTGTCCGGAACCCAAGTATGAGAATTTGACGAGGTTTTAGCAACTAAACCATTCTGAAACACCAAATTAGCCTGAGAACCCGGAGCCCCTGAATATCGCCGAAAACAGTTGACTCCCGTGTGACCGAAACTTTTGCAAATTTGACACGGATCATTATAGCGCCAAAAACAATTGGCTCCCGTGTGACCAAAACGTTTACAAATTTGACACGGATCATCATAGCGCCAAAAACAATTGGCTCCCGTGTGACCAAAACGTTTACAAATTTGACACGGATCATCATAGCGCCAAAAACAATTGGCTCCCGTGTGACCAAAACGTTTACAAATTTGACACGGATCATCATAGCGCCAAAAACAATTGACTCCTGTGTGGCCGAAACCTTTACAGATTTGACACGGATCATCGAAGCCACGTTGCTGACCTCCACGGTAATTAAGGTTGCCATCGCAGCGCTGCATCTTCTTAATTTTATGAATCACAAAACCCTAGCTAACTGATACCAGATGAGAACTGATTGTATTATATTTTTTGAACTTGATTACAATGAGATCAGATGATGTGAATATATAGAATAGAGAGTCACAGTGTGACAATGATAAGAAGTAGAGAGTCACAGTGTGACAAGGATAAGAAGTTCTAAACAGACTCATATACATAGAGTCCTAATAGAGAGTCCCTTATTATTGACCATACATTTTTACCCTTGACAATCTCATTTGGTTTAAGGTCCGTAATACCAATCGTTATACAGTGGACCAGGGTCCATTGTATACGATGTCGTTTTGAATTTTAATTTTGACGGTGACCATTTGTTGTTCAGTTCATGTTATATATATATTTTTTTAACTGTAAAGCATGTGTATGTATCTTGTGTTATGCATGTGTTTTTGTATCTCATGTTATGCAATTATGTAACTTAAGTGTATGGATTCTGTACCTGATCAAGTAAAGTAAATATAACATGCGCTTTTCTGCCCTGTGCTGTGCGTTTTTGTATCTTGTGTTATGCGTTTTTGTGTTTTATGTTATGTAATTATGTACCTTAAGAATATTGATTATGTATCTGAACTAAAGTAAATATAAATCATGTGTATGTGTCTTGTGTTATGCGTTTATGTTTCTCTCGTTATGCAATTCTGTACCTTAAGCGTATGGATTCTGTACTTGAAATAGATTCGTAATTGTGTAACACACAACATATTGTGTGTCTTATTTTAGAAATTTATGTCTTGTATAGGACATAAATTATCTACATAACAAAGATTTGAGAATAAGTAAATATATAACATGTGTATGTGTCTTCTGTTGTGAGTTTTTGTGCCTCGTGTTATGAAATTCTGTACCTTTAAGAGTATTGATTCCGTACCTAGAAAAATTAAAATGTGTGTTAGTTGAAACATGAAAAACGGGAAATTACAGAATCTGTTAAAACTTAAAATCAAAACAAAGCTAAGTCGTTTTGATCCAGGATCTGTTGGAAAAAATAGCTTAAAATGTCATGTTAAGTGGCTATTTTGTGGTACAAATCAAATTCCAACCAGAAACGAGAGCGAAGAGGCTTGATCAAAGCCCGAGCTCGTGTGCGTCGGCACCTGCGGGCATCGAATGTCGTTCGAAAATTGACTGGCCTTGCGGGCTAAGTTATGCCAAACTTCGGTATCATTTTTCCAACATGCCACTGGATTGTTTCGGTTTGGGATCAAAACTGAACATGGCCGAAGGCCGAAACATCATGTTTCGGCCTTGTGAGCATCATGGCCGAAACATGTATGTTTTGGCCAAATGGGCACCATGTTTCGGCCTTGTGGCCGAAACTTCACTATGTTTCGGCCTAGTGGCTGAAACTTCCTGCACGAACCTGTCCTGTTGTGACCGTTGGGTGTTCAATTCTATTGTTACAGAATTAATTCTTTGAATTAATTTCAATTTTTAATTTTTGAATTGAAACCCTTGTTAATGGTTGCTGTTACAGGAAGGTGGAGGAGTGCCCTTAAGTGCCTAATTAAAAGCTATTTAAGTCATCCACCCCTATATAAGAAGGAGTTGGGCAGTAGAGATTTACACATAACAAGAAACTATCATTTTTTTTTTTTTTGCCTCAAAACTCTCTGCTTCTACTCTTTCTTAGCCATACTGTGTTCATAACCTTGCTTTGTTCGCCGGATTCCTTGTTTGGGTGCTCAAACATTGAATCACAACAAGTTTTATCCTAGGAAGCCTAGGCCACAACGCTCTTAGCACTTTTGGGAGGTGGCAAATAAGGTTTTAAGGAAAGAGTGATCGCTTGACTCTTGCTAAAAACCCGGCCATCACCAAACACTAGTCAAATTCTCTATCTTTCCTTCCTTTTTTCCAGAAAAAATAATAATATTATTTTATTGAATTATTATTTATTTTTCACCAACGAATTTCCAACCGAATCTACAATACTATGTGAGCCTTGGTCCACAATATAAATTGCCCCGTAATACCATCACCGTACCATTGACTCTAATGTCCATTATATTCGACATCCGCATCAATTGCATAACCATTCGTGGGCAATGATTTATCTTGTGTGAAATTGTTTCATGATCTTAATTTGTGAGATGAGTTGGATTTAGAATACTTATTATTTATGATAGAAAGTATAATAATTATTACAAAAAATTTAATACCGATTTTAAATAAATAAACTGTTATACGGAGTAACAAATATTGTAATATGTATATGTAAAATTGTGATACGATTTAGGATAAAATGATTTTTACTAATAATAAATATTATAATACTTATAAATGAAATTATGATACTTACAAAGTGTAATTCTAATGCAAATATTGTAATACGTATATTATACATAGATTATAGGGAAAATGACACTTTTTCCCCCTGAGTTATATACTTATAGCACTTTTTCCCCCTGAATTATTTAAGTGGTTCTTTCCCCCCCTAAAATGTTAAATGGACATATTTACCCTTAAAATAAATATTTAAAATAAATATTTCATTTATTTTTCTTCTCCAACAAATTATTACTATAATTTGGTTCAAACCAAACAGATATTATAGCAACCAAACCAAAATATTCCAATTACAATTTATAATCAAAACGCGATATTTAGAGTTTATTAAAATCGCAAATCGAAATGGCCGGTTCATGTTCCGAACTGAAAAAATAAAATACATTTATTGTTGAATTTAGACTATTTAAAATAAAAAATAAAATAAAATTTAAAATAAAGACGGTTCAAAATCATGAACCGGATCCGAAACCGCCGGTTCACGGTTCATGATCCAGTTTTTTTGGTTTATAAATTTAATAAATTGAAATCTAAATATTGGATTCTAGATCTGAATCATAACCGGAAACTTTTAATTCGATTGCTATAGTGTCCGGTTCAGTTCGAACCGAACCGTGGTCATTGCTACATATACACAATAATTTGTTGGAGAAGTAAAATAAATAAAATATTTACTTTAAGGGTAGAAATGTCAATTTAATATATCAGGGGGAAAAACCACCACTTTTAAAATAATTGAGGGGGCTAATGTGCTTACATAAATAATTGAGGGAGAAAAAGTGCTATAAGTATATAACTTAGGGGGAAAAAGTGCCATTTTCCCTAGATTATATAGGGAAATTGGTCAAATAGATCTCTAAACTTTACACCAAACATTAATAGTGTAATTAAACATTCAAACATGTTATTTTTGGTCAAATAAGTCAAACTATGAAAACATATGAACCATAAGAATTCACCAATTGTTATACCATGGACAAAGCTCCACCTTATATTGTAGACCTTGATTCAAAAATTACGAACCACATAATGTTTCACCAACTATATTATACTATAGACAAGAGTTCACCAATTGTTATTTTGGATCAGGGTACACAATACAAGGTGAATCTTGATCCATAATATAACTTGTCGGGTCGTTATATCATGGACCACGGTGCACGTGCACCGCGGTCAAAACGACGCAGTTAGTTCTAACGGAGCGTGCATTTTTTTGTATGTTAATTTTCAACTGACACTACAGTATATCTAAACCGACACTGCCTCACGTATTATTTTTATATTATCAAATGAAACTGCAGTTATATCAAAATGATACTGTAATTGTGGTCATGAAATGAAACTGCAGTGTATATAAAATGAAACTGAATAACATTTCACATATTTGAGTGTATATTGTACAATGAAGCTCTAATTATATCAAAATGATCATGTAGTTGTGTTTTAATAAAATTATAGTGTATATAAAATAAAATTAAATAACATTTTCACATATTTGAGTCTATAAATATCGAATGAAACTGTTGTTATATCGAAATGAAACTGTAGTTGTGTTGAACTGAAACTGTAGTGTATACAAAATGAAACTGAATAACAGAGTTACTTTTTGCAGAAGGGCGCGAAACGACGGGAAGCGGATACCATTTCTTTTCATAAAAAAAACGACGTTGTTTTAATGTGTGGTACATGATCAATTATGCACCACGGTGCACGATATAATTTGCCATAACTTGTCCGAAACCTATTGGATGCTTCAAAAGACAAACAACAGGAAGATGTTTTAGACTTTGGACAGTAATCCAATTACCCTGGCCCACAAAAATTATTATTATTATTTTTAAAAAGCATAAGTATACTTGTAGCTAAATAGTAAAATTCCCATAACATCTATTGCTTTTACTAGAAAAAAAGTAAATAAAACGAATAACGATTGTGACCCACTTTTTCATGAATCAATCATATCACCTTAGTATCGAGTAAAAAGCGATTTATTATACCATAGATTAGGATTCACATGCAATATAAATTAAGATTTACCTTGCAATATAAACATTGGTTCTAAATGATTATAAATTATGTATTTTTAATATTAGAATATAATTATAAATTTTTAGAAGGGAAAATGACACTTTTTCCCTCTTTGTTATATACTTATAGCACTTTTTCCCCCTAAATTATTTAAGTGGCAGTTTTTCTCCCTGATATATTAAATGGACATATTTACCCTTAAAATAAATATTTCATTTATTTTTCTTCTCCAACGAATTATAACCACGATTTGAAAAAATAAAATACATTAAGTGTTAAATTTAGAATATTTTTAAAATAAAAAAATAAAATTTTAAAAGAAAATTTGAACCAACCGTTCAAATTGGATCCAAAATCGTGAACCGACGGTTCAAAATAAAACTCAAATCGCGATTATATGTACTTATATGTGAGAGTCAATATAAATGCGGAAAAAAACATACACTATTTGCAAATATTATAATTCTAATTTAAGCTATTGCTAGTAGTTGTTCCGATTTGAACCTCCGGTTTACGGTTCAGGATCCATTTTTTTCCAGTTCACGATTTTAATAAACGGAAACCCAAATATTGGGTTATGTTATAATCATAACCGAAATTTTTTAATTTGATTGCTATAGTGTTTGGTTCAGTTCGAACCGAACCGTGGTCATCCCTACGTATAAGCAATAATTTGGTGAAGAAGAGAAATAAATAAAATATTTGTTTTAAGGGTAGAAATGTCCATTTAATATTATCAGGGGGGAAAAACTGCAACTTCTATAATAATTGAGGGGGCAAATGTGAATACATGAATAACTCAGGGGGAAAAAGTGCTATAAGCATATAATACAGGGGGAAAAAGTGTCATTTTCGCTTTTTAGAATATAAATTATGTTTCTAAGTCAAAACAAATAACAATTGTAGAAGGAAATTTGTGAATACAATACAAGATAATCAAATTCTAATATATTAATATTGTGTGACTCCAGTATTTGAAATGAACTTGTAAATACAAAACAAGGTAATCGATTACATATATGTTAATATTGTGTGCTTGTAATATACAAATTGTAAAATTTTAAAAGGTTAATTGTGAACATTTGTAACTGATCCACCTTGCAAGGTAGATCGGTGCACAAAATGATTTGCAATAAAAATTTGTGTATATATAGAATTAATCATCCATATCATGGCAATTCCATTGCATGGAAGGAAGAGTACGAACCTCATTCTCTGCAAAGAATATGGAAAACGACTGAATAACTTGACTTGGACTAAGGAAGGGAGAGAAGAAATAGAGAATCGAATCCTTAGCTTTCAGATATAAATACCTCTTCTTGGGCTCTCTCCATTCCTCACACACACTTGCAGAAATTAAACTAAAGCCTCTGAAAATGGCGACTAAGTTAGAGGTTTGCAGAAGGTGTGGGTTCAGGATGGTGATGCACTTTTCGGCTCTGACTTTCCGGTGTCCGGCGTGCCAAGCGGTGACGCATCTCCGGCCGCCGGAACCCAGGAGGTGGCCGCCGGAGCAGCCGCCGCCTCTGTCGGTTCATGGACGGCGGCGAGCGGTTCTGTGCGGTGTGAGTTACAGAAACCATAAGAAGAGTCTTGCGGGGAGTGTGAATGATGTTGTTGCCATGAGGAATCTTCTTGTCAAGAGACTGGGATTCCCATATGCATCTGTTGTTGTCCTCACAGGTAAACAAAATTGAAGTATGTGTTCCATCTCAACTAATAGTTAGAGCTGATAGTTAGATTGCACATTAATGGTTATATGCTCAACAAACAAAAAGTTTATTCTCAGGTTTTGTTACTTTTGCATCTTTCACTACTGGAAATTCTAAAATTTTCGACCACCTGAAAGTAATCTTAAATCAAGTCGAAAATTTCCGAACACTTTTGGTATCCGAACAAATTCTTGTTGCTATTTCCGACCACTTTTAAGATCACTTTTAGATGGTAAAAAATTCAATAATTTCCAGTAGTGTTTTTATATGATACTTGTGATCATAAGATTTTCCTAAGAGATTGATGGAAAGTGCAGAGGATGAAAGGGACCCAAGGAGAGTCCCAACAAAGAGGAACATCAGAGACGCCATGCGGTGGCTGGTGTACGGATGCCAGCCCGGAGATTCCGTCGTGTTTTACTACTCCGGCCATGGCTCCCAAATCCGCGAGCTCACAATCAACGAAGTGGACGGCCACGATGAAGCACTGTGCCCCCTTGACTTCGAGACTGAGGGGAAGATTCTGGACGACGAAATCAATGAAACAATTGTAAGGCCACTCCCTCCTGGGGCTGTGCTTCATGCCATTATTGACACTTGCTTCAGTGGCACTTTTCTTGATCTCTCTCATGTCTGCAGAATGAACAGGTAGCTAGCTCAGCTCACTCTCTCTCTCTCTCTCTCTCTCTCTCTCTCTATATATATATATATATATATATATATATATATATATATATATATATATATATAGTAAGGTTGTGTGGCGATGTCCTTAGGTGCGGTGTCACTAATAGTTCACTGCTGGAAATTATGAAATTTCCGACCACCCGAAAATGATCTTAATTAAATCAAATTGAAAGTCTTGTTCCGACCACTTTTGGTATCCGAAAAAACATTTGTTGCTATTTTCGATCACTTTTTACTTTTGACTTGATATAAGATCGGTGTTCGGAAATTCTATAATTTCCAATAGTGATTCAATAAATATACACCATCAATGTTAGGAAAATGCACCACAAAAACACACACAAATTAAGTATGCATCACAAAAAACACACCATTAAGTGTGAGTAAAAACACCATACAGTGTTAGGAAATATACCTGTGGTGAGTTATATGGTATATTTTTTCGAGTCTGTTGTGTATTTTTTAGTATTTCTTTGCATTTCATTGTGGTGTGTTTTCCTTACACTGTTGGTGCATATTGTTAATATGTATTATGAAATTCCGCTGCACCTAAGGGCATCGTCGCATTTGAATTTTTTCCTATATATATATAGAATTTTTTCCTATATATATATATAGAAGGGTTCAAGTGCGGATATAACTTCCCATGCTGTTGTGGGGTGACTTAACTATGAATTGTTGGTAAAATATACATAGTTATATGACAGTGATTGTTGTGAATCAGGGAAGGATACTATTCATGGGAGGACCACCGCATCCCATATGGCCCTTATAAAGGTACACAAGGAGGGCTAGCACTCTCCATTAGCGCCTGTGATGACCATCAAAACAGTTTAGGCACCTCGGTTAGTTATCTCCCTCCCTACACATCAATATTGGATCCAAATTGTCTGCACAGACTTAACTCACTAGTTCAGTAGACAGTATTTCGAAAAAAAAAAGGTTCAAATCTCGACAGCAGCAGTGTGGACAGATTCCTTGTCTGCACTGACATTTGGCCCTGTCTGCTGAGCCATTGAGCCATGTACCCTCCGATTTACATTTTCTCAAATATTCTGTCAGGCTGAGTGTGGGGCCCACATCTGATCTCGGGCCAATCTTAAATCTGACAAGCTAATTAATTAAGGATGCATGTTTATGTTTGACATATATATATATATATATATATATATATATATATATATATATATATGCATGCATGCAGGCTTTGACAGGTATTTCAACTGGTGCACTGACTTACAGCTTTGTTCAAATTATGATGCGTGAACCGCGGTTGACGTACGGACAGCTGCTCATTGCCTTAAGAAACAGAGTCCTTGAGGTGCAGAAGGCTGGGCTTAGTAGTGGGAATGCTCCTAAAAGTTTCTCACAGGTGAACTAAAATCTCTTTGTGATTCCAATTTACTACCAAATATACACGCAATTTCTCTAGGTTGAGTCTGTAGCACAAGATTTTACTAGTACGATTTACTTTGCCATGTAGTTCATAAGCGGTTGAGTCTGTAGCACAAGATCTTCTTAGTATGATTTACTTTGCCATGTAGTTCATAAGCTATTAAACGGAAGCAGATTTTAGTACACACGTACTCTTGAGTAGTGGCTGCGGACTTCTTTCGTCGTCCAAAAAAAGAGTGAAAGGATTAAATTATTAGGTTTCCTAGCCATCCAAATTCTTAGACAAACTTTTTAGGTGGGTTGGTCTACTTTTTACTAGTAGTCGGAAATAATTATGAGCAATTTTTCTGATTCTAAAAATGGTGAGAAAGTTGGTTGGAAATATGATTTCTGATTATAAATCCGAACATTTTCTACTAGATTTTTCAGCCTATTATGATTTTTTTTTTTTTTTTTTTTTTTTTTTTTTTTTTTTTGTGTTCAATTCGAACCTAACCCGAATATTCATTCATAGATATTGATATATACTCAATTGTGATATATTGCAGGAACCCCAACTCTCTTCTTCCGAGCCATTCAAGGTTCACTCTAAGCCGGTTGTTATATAGGGAAACCAGGCATGGAGTGGGTGGTATATCCCAGGAAAAGTTACATTATTTCCAAAAGGAAGAATATAGTCTCTTTTTTTTTTTTTTTTTTTTTTTTTTTCATATATGGTACTGGATATTATGTAAAATGAGACTATTCTAATAAAGTCTCAATCAGAACTATATAGCGGCTTTCGGGCGTTGCTATGTTAGTCACTATCGTTGTTATTGATGTTTTGTTAGCATAAACATATATATAAAGTTTGGTGTGTCTGTTTTAATGTTGTGTACACATACGATACCATACTCCATGCATATATAAGAATGATTATATTCTAGGAACCAAGAAAGCAAAAAGTGCACTTTTTAAATTTCTTGATGCCCATCCAATAATAAAGAATGAATTAAATAAACCTGCCAGAAGAATTGGATAAGGCTGAATCTGGTTCTCCAATACAGGTAATCAAACATATATATTTAATTTTTGTTTAAGAAAAATGAAATCTGGTTAATTATATTATGTATGTTGGGTATGTGCATGGTGTCACCACCTCCGATCCCGTCATCACAATAAGAGAAGGCCGAGAAATTCGAGACTTAGGGTAGTTGGTTTGTCGATTGACTTAAAAGTCATAATTGGAGGCGTTAGTGTGAGGGTTCGAATTTCACTAAAAACATATATGAATAAAAGTCCAAGGATGCTGGAAGGTGCACATGAAGACTAAGATCTGATTAGTAGGCTGATTGCGCGATTCGAGATTTAGGGGTGGGGTCTTGTGGACTTACCGACTTAGGTTAGTCCAGCGAAGCTGGGATTACCAAAGTTTTTTTTTGTTTTGTTTTGTTTTTTTTTTTTTTTTTTTTTGTTTTTTGTTTTTTTTGTTTTTTGTTTTTTTTTTGTTTTTTTTTTTTGAAGAAAAGCAGGTCAAAGCATCACATGTTTCATTTTTATCAACATTCTTTCGATTGAATTTACCACACAAGATCTTTTAAGTGTTGTTTATTTTTCGTGCGTCCAGTGGTTTACTGATCATTACATATATAGAAGCGGCAAATTATGTTGTGTATACGTGTGCACCATGCATGGTGCACACGGATGCAAAAACGGCGTCGTTTGACTTACATTAAAAAAAAAATCATTTCCGATTGTCGTTAGTTACATAAACATATGTTCATAATTTTATAATTTCACATTCTGGATTTATAGTTATGGAATTATGGATGTGTAGTTATGCAATTCTGTATTTATAGTTATGAAGTTATGGATGTGTAATTATGCATGCAATTCTGAATGTATAGTTATGAAGTTATAATATCACATTCTGAATGTATAGTTATGAAGTTATGGAAGTGTAGTTATGCAATTCTGAATGTATAGCTATGAAGTTATGGATGTGTAGTTATGCATGCAATTTTGAATGTATAGTTATGAAGTTATGGATGTGTAGTTATGCAATTCTGGATTTATAGTTATGAAGTTATGGATGTGTAGTTATGCAATTCTGAATTATTAATTTTTTTTTAAGTCAAACGTCAAAACGACGTCGTTTTTGCAACCGTGTACACCATGCACGGTGCACACGGTTGCACAACATAACGCTCCTATAGAAGCTCAACCCCTACCAATATTGGATTCTAGGAATTGTCAAGAGATATTGGTATTAATGGATGGTATCTTGGGCCTGGGCCACATGGATCGACCCAAGAAAGTAATTGGATCAAGGAATTGAAGCCCAAGAAGAATATACACTACAAAACAACTTATATTAGGAGTTTAATAAGGATTGAGCTTATTATTCATAATGTAATAAGGATTGGTCTCATTACTCTTAATGTAATTAAACTAGGGTTTATTATTCCTAATGTAACAAAGTACTAGAGGAAAGGAAGTTCGTCCACTCATGCATGAATAATGCTCTAGAAACAAAGTAGTTGGGGGTGGGGTGGGGTGGGGTGGGGGGGGAGGGGGCGGAACATGTGTGGCCAAGAATGAATACAAAACGATGTCGTACACTTGTCAAGCATCGGGAAGGTCTTCAATAGTAATTCATCATTTGCTTGTACTGTACTTGGATCCAATTTTAAGCATTTATATGATTACTTAGATTTTTCAGCAGATAATTGTATTCAGACTTTATTATGAATTTATGCACTCATTTAAGTTTATTGTATAATATAAGAGTACTATACATAGATGAGCAGATAATACAATGTAATAGAGTCAATAGTATTCAAAAGCAACTCTTCGATAGAGCGTTTAAATATGTTATAGTCGAAGTGATTGGAGTGATCCACTACTCTTTCACTAAAAGGGTTATAAAGTTTTATAGAAGTAATGTGATTGGAGCAATTCAACTCCTTAGTCCTTAGAAGCGAATTTAGATATATTATAGTGATCTAAGTAATTCATAGGATGGTATAAAGATTATAAAAAAGTAACATAATTAGAACAATATATCCAACAACTCTTTAGAAGAACATTTATGTATATTATAGTTGGAGCAATTAGAATAATCTACTACTCCTTCAACAAGAGGTATATATTTCTATAGAAGCAGTGTAATTAGATCAATTCAACAACTCCTTAGAAGAGTGTTTAGATATATAATAGTGATCGGAGTAATTCATAAGAGGTATAAAGATAATACAGAAGTGGTACAATTAGAACAATATATCCAACAACTCTTTAAAAGATCATTTGGGTATCCAACAACTCTTAAAAACACAGAGAGAGACAGACAAACAGACAACCTAAGTATTATGAAAGATTGAGAAAAGGCAAATTACACAACTAAGTATAGTGTGTGAATCTACAAGTCCAACAAATCAATAAACAACCACCACACAACCTGAGTAAAAAGAATTTGAATATTACAGAAAAAGGGGGGTGGAGAAATATGCATATAATATAATGTATGTATTCCCGAGCATACTGTGCTCGAGGATTCTCGGAAACATTCTAAAATAGTCCTCGTTTAATATATACTCCACACGGGGGGATCGATTATCATGGCTTCACCACTAAAACTTGACAACAATGCACGAGATATCGTCTTTACTTTCGAGGTTCAACGCTTCCATTGCTAATTGCTTGGCAGCCTTCTGCGGGTCCTTGATGTTCTTCACGATATCAACTGCATCTTGGTTGGACATTACCTGGATCGAGCCAGACAGTTAAGGAAAATATCCCGATGGAGAGAGTAAAGGTTGAGGCAAGGAGAATATAGTCATTTACCTTCCAGAGGCCGTCGCTAGCAAGGATGAGAAGCTCGGTATCCCTGTCAATTTCAGCACTCCTAACGTCGGGATCAGATCGCAGGTGCGACTTCAAGTTCTTATCTCCAAAGGCACGAGAAACAGCAAGTTGACCATTTACTCTCGCAACGTCTCCTGAAATATACAAAAGTGTTAAGAGTCCCACATTGATAAAATAAGAGAGAACATATGGGTTTATAAGGCCATGCGTTAGATTAGCTAATTTGTTGGATTCAATCTTTTAGTGTGGTTTGGCCCATGTGCATTATAACCCAGTTGAGTGACCTTAGTTTATTTTGTTCAAGATGTGTAACAGCACCTGGCATATTTGAGACAAAACCGCCCCTGTTTTCAATGCTACCCCGCTCCTTATTCGGTTCGTGATCAACCGATAACTGAATGGCCTGTCCCCGTCTCGAAAGCACGGCTCGTGAATCCCCGACGTTAGCTACCCACAGCTTCTGACCATCTATTAGAATTGCAGTGACCGCAGTTGAACCACCTCGTCCTAGATCAGGGTTGTGCGAAAGAATCGCCTGATCCGTTCTCTCGTACGCTTTCAAGATTGCTCGGTTTGGATCCGTCCAGAACTCATTCTTGACATGGTAACAAAAGCACAATTAAAACGACTAATTCATCATACACAAAACTAAAACGTATTCTCATCATAGCTAGCGTTACGTTCTTCGTCCATAACTAACCTCTTTCAAGATATTAGGAAGTAAGTGCTTTTGTAAATAAGCCGGGACCGTATCTCCCAAATGCCCATCATAAATCGCGAAAAGCCCTAATTCGTGTCTTTGCATCTGAACAAACTTAGCAACGTGGTAATCCTCCATCGGATGGCTCGCTTTCCCCTTAACCAAGCTGAACCCATACTTGGCGGTCGAGTGATGGCTTCGTCCCTTGCCCGACCCATGTGATGCCCGTCCTCCTGCAAGCTAAAGCGGCAAAACCACACCCGTTAAGAGATTACCCGTCACACGAACCACAACCCGTCCGCATATTTTCAAGTACTTTCGCACCCGACCCACACAAAAACGAACTCACAGATGCTAAAATTCAATCCTTATAATCACACTATATCGATAAGATTCATATTTTCTGGTCCTATAAAGAAAAAAAGGGTTCAGAAATGTATGGATATTCATATCCCTGTATATAATCCTCTAGTGTCAGAAACATAAACTTATCTGAAACCAAAAAAAACATAAACTTTCTGCTCCCAGAAACATATATGACAGATAATTCAGCTTTAAAATCTCACATAATTAAACCTGCAAAATTCAAAGCAGGATAAACCTCACATAATTAAATCCCCAAAATTGAAAGTTCCCAATTCCATCCAAACAACTAATTACTATTACAAACCACTGATAATTCATAATTGTGATGAAGACTTACAGAACCAAAACAGCACAGATTATCCATATAATTCAGCCCCACCTCAGCCTCCTCCTCTACTAATCATCAACATCTAACCTTAAAATCCTCAAAAACCTGTGAAACACAAACAACAGCTTGATCATCAAGAAAAGAATGGAGTAGACTTCAAAGGCAACCAAGAATCGATTTTTCTCCCCAAGAATTAACATCTAACTCAAAATCAAGATATGGGTTCCTCTCACCGATCCACCAGCCTCAGAATCTTCAAATAATAGACAAGAAACAAACAAAAAAATTTGGTAAACCAATCACTTTTATACAGTCTATACGTGGACTTTGCGCGTGATGATGAACAGATATTTCAAGAAAATTAAAAAATTTTAAAAAGACCCAAGATTTTGCTTGTGGATATATATTTGGATTCGGGTTTTCTGGGTTGGCTTTGCAGTGCAAGAAAGAGTTTTTGGTACCCAATGGGGCAATGGTAAAGGCTTTGGGTTTAGCCTTCCTTATTGACTTTTGTTGTCTGTATATTGTTTTTGTTGTTCTAAAATTGCAGCCAGTGAGAATGATTCTTCGTTCGTATGTTACAGCTGTCCAATTTCCTCTTTTTTCCCACTATGCAATATATATATTATATGTATTTCAAAATCATTTATGATGTCTATAAATTATAGTAATCTATCCACCCCACCACATTAATTAATTGCTTGAAATATCCAAAATTTTGGACATATTGCACTAGGTTTGAGCATAGGTTTAGAATGGATTATATTCATCGTTTGACTTATTCTTATAATTTTTCTGAATGATCTATTCTTAAGGTATTAGTTATACTCAAGTATCAAGAGAACGGTTTGAATTTGTATTTAAATGTCCTAATAGTATACGATGCAACTCTAAAACTTTTTCTAAAACTTGCTGATACTATTGATAATGCTAATTATCAAATATTGTTATGTTAAGTTCATCAAGACTTCAACTGTTAGATTGTGAATAAGATGTAAGAACATGCATATCGGTGCATTTTTTTTAATGATTTTTTAGAGTGGGAGTGCCAACATGGAAGAGAGAGGGGGAGAAGAGAGGGGATTGAAAGGACCTCTAGCAAGGGAAGGTTTTTTTTTTTTTTTTTTTTTTTTTTTTTTTTTTTTTTTTTTTGTAGAAAATTGAGATCCGTTGCAAAAAGCCTCCTGTTGCGCGCGCCTCACGTGGATGTCACACCGTGCACGCGCCCGCTGGGTGCGTTTTGGTCGCTGAAAATGTTTTTTTTTTCTCTCTTTTTCTCTCTTCCCTTCCATTTTCTCTTTCATAATCACACTTACAGAACTCCTCAAAACCCACAAAAAAAACATAACTATTATGGATGCTCTAACAATTTATATATTTCATTCTTAATATACAAGATTTCTTTAAATTTCAAGAGATTGGAATATACTCGATGAGTCAAGAAGTAATAAGGATCATTTTTAGGTGAAACGTCTCTTACATAGTCTTACTTTGTGGAACAAGCTAGCTTTTATTGTGTGAGGAAGGAACACAAGTCGAAATTCTCGCTGGCGAGAGAAACATGGTACTTGCTCATAGGCTAGTCAAATCGGTTACGTCATGTGTTGGCGCTGAAGTGACTCAAATTGGTGTAACAATTAAGAAGACACTTCATGTTTTGTTGATTGATCGGGAAGGGTCTACCTCTTGACTCAAAAGGTCAAGAAGCACGGTAGTACACTACAAAGATAATAAATGATTAGTAATTATCATATGCTCCGTGTATCCCCATTTACTATATATAAGCAACAGCTATACCCATTAATACTAGAACTTTGAAAAAAATGTACTTCATTCGTCCCATTTTATACATCTAGTTCGATTAACGAGGCTTGATTGCAGTTATTTTGAATTCATTTTTTCATAATATTGAATTTACTATTAGTATATAAAATTTATATATTTAGAAATTACATTAAAATTACTATAGAACAACAAAAAATTTAAAAATACTAAAAAAAAAAGTAAAAAGAAAGAGTTGATTTGATCAATAAATGATAAATAAAACAGACAAATAACGTTGATTTGTTTAATATAATAATATGTGATATCGCCAAGGCTTAAAGTTCTAGACCCAACAAAAATTAAAATTAATTTTGTTTAATGGAGTACGGAATATATTATTTTATTTTGATCCAAATACTGGTAAAATGATTCTTGTAGAGTTATAGAATGTGGTTCCGTTGTCGTCCAGCGGTTAGGATATCTGGCTTTCACCCAGGGGACCCGGGTTCGATTCCCGGCAACGGAAAATCATTTTCCAGTTTTTTATTTTTTATTTTTTTAAACAGCTATTAAACCAGATTAATAAATGCAGTACGCACGTGCTGCTCAGGTGACACTTTTACAAAGTTGGCACGAAGCTTCCCACTCAAAATTGACATTCAGAAATTCTTCCTGTTTTGGAATTTGGAAGAAGCAGAAGATTCTCTTTCATACATAAAAAGTCAAAGCTTGCTTTTATACTTTTGAAAAACTTTTTCTTTTGGAACAAACTTTTGAAAAAACTTGGATAGAAATAGTAATATCATCCATATCCGAAATTTAAATAAAAATAAACAAAATTATACTCACTACGTTTTATGTGAGAATCAATTATTAATTATTAAAAGATATAAAAATATCAAATAAGTAATTGAACTTTACTCAAGAAGTCAATTAAGCATTTAAACTTTCAGAAGTTGCAATTAAACCTTTAAACATATTATTTTAGAGCATTGAAGCCCAAAAATCAGTTCGTGACCTATAATTACAGGTCACTAGGGTTCTGTCGAACCTCCGGCGAGACTCCGACCATATTCCGACCAAAAACACCGACGAAACGGTCGTCGGTGTCGTTTAGTTGCCTTCTTTCGTGAACGATAAGACATACAACGTGAGCTGATTTATCTCTTTGTTGTCATTCATCGATTAGAATTTGGTTTGAGTATTGACCTAGTCAATTATCAGTAATTTAAACTGGTTTATTCAATATTGTTAAAAGGAAAAAAAATAGAATAGTGAATAGAGAGATGAGGGAGAAAGGATGATAGTCTCTTCATTATCATCTTCCTCTACAACAAGCTAGGGGTGTAAACGAGTCGAGCCGAGCTCGAGCATGGGTATGCTCGAGCTCGAGCTCGTTAAATGCAGCTATGCTCGAGCTCGAGCTCGAGCTCGATCGAGCTCGTAACTGGATGCTCGAGCTCGAGCTCGGCAATTATCGAGCTGCTCGAGCTCGAGCTCGAACTCGATCTTGAGCTCGAGTTCGAGCTTGATTTTGAGCTCGAATTCGAGCTCGAGATCAGGCTCGAGCTCGGGTTCAAATGCGTGCTCGATCTTAACCTTGAATTTGACGGTTTAACCTATTTGATTTAAAATTTAAACTGCTCTGTTTTATCCATACATAAATAATACAAACTTCAAATCAAAACACTCAAAATAATTTCGCAACGAAGTAAAGGATAGTGAAGACACAAGTCTGTTTGTTCAAACTTCAAAACATTCAAAATAAGTTTGCAAATCACAACAAAACACAAGTCAACAGTAGTAGTCCTTGATTCCTTGTACATATATATTTCGTCCCGGATATGTTCAAAACAATAGGGCTTTTAAGTTTTGACTTTTGAGTTTTAAATTTTAATTATTATTTTTATATATTTTAATTATATAATATTATATATTATATTGTATATTATACGGCTCGCGAGCCGGCTCGACGAGCCACGAGCCTAGAGTATCTAGGCTCGGCTCGTGCTCGTTTATTTGACGAGCCGCTCGAGCTCGGCTCGAGCTCGATTTTGACCGAGCTCGAGCCGAGCGTTGACCGAGCCGCTCACGAGCGGCTCGCGAGCGGCTCGGCTCATTTACACCCCTACAACAAGCTAAGTATAGAGTATATATACATAATACAAAGGTATTAAATTGATGCAATAAATGTATAACAGTTACATACGTTACAATAATAATGTCCATAATGATGATGAATTATAACACTCCCCCTTGGACATTATTTGACCACAATTTCGTCTCGTAAAAAACTTGCTAGGAAAACCCGGTGGGAAAAACCTAGACAAGAAAAGAGTACAATAGAAAATATATTCATGCCTCATTAAAAACTTCACTAGGAAAACCACGTGGGAAAAACCTAGTTGAAGAAAAGAGTACATGATATATGTAAAAACATATATTGTATTTGGTCGCCTCATTAAAAACCTTAACTTAAGAAAACCCTGTGGGAAAAACTTAGTTAAGGGAAAAAGAGTACAACCATAAGCCTTCAGGGCGCAAACCGCATAATCTTCAGGATTTTGGGGTTTGTCCATTTAAGCAATTATTTTGCAACTTTTCCTCATTGTCATTACTATATCATACTCATGCCTCGTTAAAAACCACACTAGAAAACCCAATGGGAGAAAAACTAGTGAGGAAAAGAGTACATGATATTTATGTATTTATGCGTTGCAAATAGTGCGCAATTGTTAGTCTTTTATGAGTTAATCTTCAGGATTTTACGTTCAATCTTCCGGATTGATTCAAGTAAATGTACTTCCCGTTGTGTTGCAAATAGTGCGCAATTGTTAGTCTTTTATGACTTAATCTTCAGGATTTTACGTTCAATCTTCCGGATTGATTCAAGTAAATGTACTTCCCGTCTCCCCCTGAAGATAACAATCTTCAAGTTCTACATATATTTCAAAATTTGAAGAGATGGATTGGACAAATCTTCTGGATTGTCACTATAGTGTACAATAATCTTATGGCTCTTCTAGAGCTCATATAACATTTGTGCAACACAAGTGTTATTGTCCTCATTTTGAACATTTAGGAAAATTCATTGTATAACCAGTTTGGGTTTCGCATTGCGGGGATCAAACAAAACAGCCAGTACCCAAGTAGCCTATTAAGCCGTATCATGGTTTCTTACATAAATGTCATGTCTTTGTATCTCGAAGATACCGGAGGATATGTTAATCATTATTCAAGTACTTCATTTGTAGGGGGGAGCACTAGATTTTGCTAGCAATTTCATCGCAAATATGTTGCGATTATAGAACTTCTGGTTCTATAATGGTGCTCCAACGATAATGAAGTAAGGGACTTCGAGTCCAAAAAGGTTCCTTATCTGCTTCAAGAGATTATTAGGCAACCTTTAGTTTGATGAAAACATGACACTTATATGCATATAGACATATGAAAAAAGCATTTTTAGATGTAGGCTGACTGGTGTATATAAAAAAAATCTTCAAATAAAAACTCGATCTTCAAGTCGAGATAATACTTATAGCTTTCACAAGCTTTTTGTTTCAAAAGTCTCAGTCTTTAAACATGAACTGACATCATTAAGCTCTTTATATCTTTCATTGATGTTTACACCATCAATCTTGACTGAGATAATAAATAATAAATAAGTTCATTATCAACCCTTTATCGAGCACACAATGGTACATATTATTCCTTCAATGAGGATATTAACTCCATTCGCAACCCTTTAAAGAGTAAATAATGACACATAATAATACTTAAAAATCCTCATTTCGAGAATTATGAATCGATCAGGGATTTCTCAAGATAAATTTAACTGCATATCTAAATTTATTATTCTGCCAATTGTATTATGTAGCAGAACTTAATGCCATTTACCGTGGGAGAGTATATTTGATTAAAATCAATTAAGGGTCTCTGCGTGAACCCATAGGCTACAAACTCGCTTTATCACCTCATTATTCTTATTTCTCTTTCATGCACACACTCATTTGTAACCTTCAGGGTTAACGCTCAAATGGTGTATTGTTATAAAGAGAATTTATTCATTTTAGCGAGTCAAGCTATGCCTTAATTGCTCCTTATATATTAAATAGTCATGGCACTTCTGGTGCCTAACTCTGGATCCAGATTATCATATAACGAGCAATTTGTAATGGCAATAGTGTTGTCGACAACTATAACCTTTTTGTAAAACTCCCATATTTGTAAAAGTAATGGCAATTTCAAAAACAACCAGATTCTAAACATTTCCCAATATTTTGATCTGGTCGTTCCGCATCCCTAGTATTACGTTTGTTTGGTGCACCTATAAGTCTTACCAGGGTTTTTCGTCATCTGGACGAACGTCTGCAGGACATAATTATTCAAGCTATTTCAAGAGTGACAATATTTCTTTACTAGATCTAGTATTATGATCCATATCTCTTTCACCGATAGATCTCCTATACTTCTAGTGTCAAGGAGTATCGATAGATATGTTTGGTCCAAGGATATAGGACCTAGTCACTTCTTTTAAGATCTTTATGATCAATAGATGTATTTGGCAGATTATTTGCTAAAATCGCAAATAGATTATCTTTTGAACTTCCAGTTCAATCTAACTAGTACATGGATTTAAATAATGAAGATGTTTTTATTCTTATGAAATTTCTTGGCATTCCAAAAAGCTACGGAGTAGTATATTATCTCCCCCTAATGCCGAGAAACAATCTTCATAAGGAATGCAGTCAACGTACCCAATTATATGTATTGATCCCCTATCATGGGTACGTTGTGGTGGTGATATAAAATAGACTGCGCAAATAAAATAACGCAGATAGGGAAATGTTACTTCTGAAACCATGTACTAGGTGAAAAAGGGGGTATAGCAATCCTTGAGGGATTAATTTGTGATATGCATTGAGTTAGACTTGACTCATAGTAACCTTATAGCAATCCTTCAGGGATTGATGGGATAGGTGGACCATTTTTGGTCAAGAATTCATTGTCAAGATTCATCCTAAAAGGATGACTTAGAGAATTAAAATCCTTAATCTACCTTCTGGGCAAATAAATATACAAAACAATGAGGGCTATAAATTTAAATATCATATGCCCAAATCTCATGTCAAAAAAGTTTCTATAGCAGAAACTAGCACTGTAAACATGTCATAGTCTTTAATTGTTATCACATGCAAGCTAAGGTTTAGCAACGACAGGTGCAACCTAACAATATTGAGAATTCATGCTATTGCCTCACTTATAAGTTGGGTGATGAATCTCAATAGCTATGGCCTATAGCAAATCATAAATTGCCAACAAGATAAATAACAAAATCTCTTATGTGAACATAATCAAGAGATTATATGCTAAATGTTGTCAATTAAAGAGAAGCACATGCAATATGTGATATAATTGTCCCTTATGTCTTGGACACCAAACTCTCAAATGAGTCATGCACATCCATTAAATAAAGAGTACCATGTTTGGTACACACAAGGCATGACATGACAAGAGATATTGTTTATTAATTCATAAATTAGAAAAATGAGAGAAGTACCGTTCGCCGAAGAAAATGACCACATGTTTGCTACCAGGCCCATTCATTCTTATTTCGGGGAGTCAAAAACAGTACTTTTCCAAGCAAGCTCTCATTTTATTTCATAGTTTCATATCAGCATGAAAACATAAAAAAATAGCAAGATGTACAAGCTGAAAACGGCAGAAAATTTTCAGAATTTTAACCTGGATTGCAGATTTTTCTGGGGGGAAACGGTAACACATTTTGACACAAAATTTGGCAGATATGTAGTTCAGTAAGTCTAGAACATACATAAAAATTTTCATGTCAATCCAAGGTGTGGAAGTATTTTTTCTGAAATTTTTCACAACATTGCTCCAGGCAGAAAAATAATTGGCAGCACACTGCCAAAACTTTACAAATTTTTCTGGAATAACCAAAGCATATTTTTAACAAAATATTTTTACAGACATCAAATATCATGAGTCTAGGTTCTCCAGAAAAAAATTTCATGCCAAAAGGAGTTCAACAAGTATTTTTCACGAATTTAATTTTCAAACTGCGCCGGTCAGAATTTTCAGGCAGTGATTACTATGTGTAAAAATATATTCACAATTTGTTTGCTTCAGGCAAACCAGCATGATGTGAGTCAATTTTGACTTTCGGAGAGTAGCATATAGCATTAGAAATAGAAGTTGCAAACTTCATTCATGAGTCATTATATACTTTAAAGATCAATCCACATTCAGAGTCTTCCAGACCTTATTGAAAAAAAATAGCCCAATGACCAAACACTTAGCATAATTTTATCATGTACTACTACTGGAGTACAATATGACCATCATAGATGACAATGAGACCCGCGTATACCAAATATCCTTCCGGGATTGACTTAGGGTCTATAGATTCTTTTAGATCAAATTTCTATAATCGGCTTGGGGCAGGATAACGGGTGACAGATAAAAATAGTGCTCTTGATTTACCTTCTGGGTAAAACTATAAAAAAAAATTAGACACTATCATTTTGTTTAAATACTCCGATTTAAGATTTATTCTAATGCCCAAGACTGATGTGAAATAATTTCTATAGCAAATTAGCACCATCAATATGCATGAATTTGGACAAATAAATCATTTGACTTCCAAATCAGAATTAAGTTAATTTGACATTAGTCATATAAGTTGTCCTAATGCTATTATCATACAACTAGTGCTATGAATTGTCGCCTTCTGGGCAAAATTATATTCAATATTCATGCTATATGTCACAATATTTAGGCTCGCTCATATCATCTATTTGTCATAACGAGAGCATATTTAAGTTTAGCAGCTACATGTGCTTCTTAATAGGGACCATGTCACTGATTCATAGTATGAAGCTCATTTCAAGTTGTAGCTATCACGTAATGAAATGTGAGATAAATCTTAACATTTATGCATGGCCTATAGCTCAATATATTCATAGAGGTATAAAAGCTAGCCTCATAGAAAAATAATCCACAATTACATTTAATTGCAAATTCATACTTTCAATGAGCTCTCACATGAGTCCCAAACTAACTTGCAGGCAATTAAACAGTATATCTAACTTCACAAGAGTATGAATATGCACATCATATATGGATAAGCATGTATTTACGGTAGGATTAAGAGCATTCTGGATATTTGGCCATAATTAATATCAACACCACCTACTGCCAAGCCACTATATATCACTACCATACATTCTTAAAAGCCAATAAAACATTTCTAGAAAATCCAGAAAAAACAAGTGAGCATTCAGAAAATATAACCAATGCACAACATAATCATGTATCAAATATGCTCATATAGCCTTATAGGACCAAACATAGATAAATAATCTGGATTTAATAGAAGAATACCGTTCACCGAAGGGAAGCATCTGCGTAGTCCATGTCCGCAGAAAAGGGGATTGTGAATCGAACTAGGTATTTTTGTCGATCCCATGTGTTCATTATGCTATCGTAAGCCTGTTCGCCCATTTGTATATGAAAAAAACGCATGATCCAACTTTGTGTCTATATTGTACAAGCATCTGTGAAGTCCGATCACCGCGTCTTACGCCTCTCGCCTGCGCGATCAACAACCGGCGTCTGTCCTGGACTTGCAGATCGCCAGTCGCCATGAATCTCCAGCCTACATCGACTGTAGCCGTCAAAACGACGCGACTACGCGATGCACGGGAGCGGCCTGAATGGCGCGAACGGTGATAGGAGATTTCTGCGTGCGAAAAAATCGAGGACGACGTCCGCACTGCAGAAAATGAGCGACGGTGATCTCCGGTCGGCAAAACGACCTCGGACGATCGCGATCAATTAGCTGGATCATCGGCCGTTGTTTGCGATTTCTCCAATCGCGACAGCCTCTGCGCCGATTTCTTCTCCAATGATGGCAGCGGTTCCAGAGCAATCGGAGGTTGCTGCTGCCTTCCCATTTGTGTCCGAGACCTCATCGATGGCTGGCGATCATCGTCCATCCTCGTCGGATGTGAGATCGCAAATAGCGGAGTTTTCCGCAAAATCCTAGTTCTCTACCCCATCTTTGACGTAACTCGGCCAGAATACTCCGGACACGATTGAGATCGTTTTCCACCGTGGATAGAGGCGGTGGACCACAATCCATGATCGCCTCAACGAGGCGGACCTTTTGAACGATTCGGATCGTCGGAAAATTAACCGCCAGTGCCGGAAAATCAGAAAAGGGTGTTCGGCTGAAGTTAACCATTCATTCGCGGCGGGCAATCTCTAAACACTGTTTCGTTCCCATAACGGGGATGTAGAGCTCGTGCTGATAACGTGTTAAAAGGAAAAAAATAGAATAGTGAATAGAGAGATGAGGGAGAAAGGATGATAGTCTCTTCATTATCATCTTCCTCTACAACAAGCTAAGTATAGAGTATATATACATAATACAAAGGTATTAAATTGATGCAATAAATGTATAACAGTTACATACGTTACAATAATAATGTCCATAATGATGATGAATTATAACAAATATATATTTTTAAATAATAACTATGAGACAAATTAACTTAGACTATTTAAATAAAAAAAAATCAATAGACCAAAGTCTTAACTTGTAACCTTGTAAAATAGTAGGGCGTATGAATCGCAAAAATGTAAAAGAATCGGTATAAACGGAAAACACTGATCTAGGCCACATGCTTCTCCCAATTGTACACGTGTGCAACAATGCCACGTGTATCCCATTATGTCCGAAGATCGAACAGTTTTGTCTGATGAGCCTTTTCTGGGCATGCGATCAGTTACGTTAGTTACCGGTTGCATTGATGCCGCCAGCTCTGAGCTTTTCTCATCAATAATAATAATGGCGTCGCAGCTGAGAACAAAAACCTTTGCCGTTGTCGGAGATCAGAGACCCGTCGTCGGCAATTACTCCGCCGCCACCGCCACCGCCGGAGGCGAATCAGCCGCCCTTTTTGATTGGTGGAGGAAAATTGGAGAATCACCAATATGGCAGGAAGCCATTTTTTACTTTCTCTGTGCTTCATATGCTTTCATGGCCACGGTTGCCCTGGTATATATAATATATATCATTCATATTCCCTTTACTTCTTGAAACATCATCATCAATCTAGTACACTCTTATGTAAGATTCATACATAAAGTGTATATATATATATATATATATATATACACCTTAGTTCAGGTGCGGCCGCGCCTTAATGTGCTGTCAGTGTGATCACACCAATGATGTTACGAAACGCATAACAAAAAAAATGTACAAATATACAAAAAACGCACCATTAGGTATGCATAAATGCATCACATAGTGTTCGGAAATGCACAATTAGGTGTGAGGAGGTATGGTGCTTTTTTTGGGGTGTATTGTGCTTTTTGTGGTGTATTTGTGCGTAAACGCATCATATATATATATATATATATATATATATATATATATATATATATATATATATATATATATATATATATATATATATATATATATACCTTAGTTCAGGTGCGGTCGCGCCTTAACGTGCGCAGCAATAGTTATGTAAATATGTACCAATGATGTTACGAAACGCATAACAAAAAAATGTACAAATAAATAAAAAAACGCACCGTTAGAATGCATCACACAAAACGTGCCATTAGGTATGCATAAACGCATCACATAGTGTTCGGAAATGCACAATTAGGTGTGAGGAGGTATGGTGCTTTTTTTGGGGGTGTATTGTGCTTTTTGTGGTGTATTTGTGTATTTCATTGTTGTACCTTTTTCTAACACTATTGGTGCATTTTTTAAGCGGCCGCACAGACTGCATGTTAAGGTGCGACCACATTTGAGCAGAAGCCTATATATGTGTGTGTGTGTTAACAATCATTGCTTATTACATGATGATTTGAAGGGTTAATATGCATGCATGGTTGTTTGTTTATTTTTTTGGTGACGAGAGAAACCTACCGTCACTATCTAAAGGTGTACACTGGATAAATCTAGTCTTGTGATCTTAATTGTGAAAGGACCACAACGAGTTAGGTAAACCAACTTAGGTTGCCCATAGCTGACCGGTTCAAATAAACCAAAAAGACTAATAGGTCAGTCTCGTCAGGAGTTAAACTTAGAATTTTATGATTACCAAATCAACAGTTTAACCAACTTGACTAGGGTTGTCCCATGGTTAATTGATGTTAATACGATGTAGAATGAATGTGTTTTACTTGTCTCGGATTTTCCATTGTTGTAGGTACAACTGTTCAGAATTCAGTTAAGGGTTCCAGAGTACGGTTGGACAGCACAAAAAGTGTTTCACTTGATGAATTTTGTTGTCAATGGATGTAAGCTCAGCTCCATTACTAATTCTAATACAGAATCCCGTATTTTGTCTCAATTAAAAATTTTAACTAATAGTTATACTATATACGCGTTTCATTTCTGTTTCAACTAAATGTTTAACCTGATAGTGATGAGACAACCATCTGATTCTAACATAAACCCGGCCTACCTCCTTCTTCATAGTGAGAGCAATAGTGTTCGGCTTCTATCGGGGCGTGTTCCATTTGAGACAACAAGTAAGTTTCCTGACCCGACATTAAATTGTTGAGTTTGTCTTATATAGGAATGGATAGAACCAATATATTTATAAGCATTTAATCCCTTTACAATGGGTCTACCCGTTTCACTCCACTATATGAGACAAACTCAGCACATCTCGACTAAAAGTTTAAGTAATCTGGGGATTGATGGTTGTTTGGGTAACTAAAGTGCATGAATATGAATGAGCAGGCACTAAGAGTGTTGCTATTGGATCTCCCGGGGCTTCTCTTCTTCTCCACCTACACATTACTCATTCTCTTCTGGGCAGAGGTTTACTACCAGGCAAGAAGCTTCGCCATTGATAATCTTCGACCCACATACTTTAAAATCAATGTGGTTGTATACATCATACAGGTGTGGATTATCATCAACTAACATTATATTTCTTCAGACTTTCATTATATTTCAATTTGATTTCTTCAGAATACTTGTTTGTGAAACTCTGATATGAACATATATAGATATGCATATGGATATTCATCAAACTCAGTGGAAGCCCTGCAGGAGTTGATATTGCAAAGCTGTTTTTTTCAGGTTAAATTGATGGATTAAAGCATTTTTTTTTTTTTGTTTTGTTTTGTTTTGTTTCATATTCATTGCCAGCACAGTTAAAGGGGAATGTGATCTTTGATTTTCTGCAGTTATTTCATTTTGTGCTGCTATGGGATTCTTGATATATGGTGGAAGGTGAATGGATTCTAGCTTTAAATCTCTAGATTCTACACCATAAGTATTGGAAATTATACCATGGACCAGAGTCTACTTTGCATTATATTATGTTGAAATTGAGGGATTGATAGGCCTGACAGGTGGAGAATAACCACCACCCGCCAGTTAGGCGGAAGCAAAATATGTGAGAACCAAAGAACAAGAGAATAAAGAGAATATATTATAGTAAAAGATTAGAATAGATTATATCTCTATATATGTCTATGGACCTCTATATATACTAAACTAGATACTAAATTAACCTAATAGGATTAGGAAACTAAGCCCACCCTACTAGGAGTTTCCTAATATTCAATGAAGGTTTCCTAATATTCAACATATTGTAGAACCCTGGTCCAAAAATAATCTTTAGATTATGTATCTATAGTTGACACATTCTGTAAATGTAGCTATCATATTATGTGTCACCAATTATCAAGTCAGATTCTGTATCTATAGTTGACACATTCTGTACTTGCAGCTGATATAGTTTCTGTACATGTAGCTATCATATTATATGTTAGCAATTATCAAGTTATTGTTTACATATACATAAACTATTAACTGTAAGTATAAAATGTGTTAACTGAAAGTACAAAATTGTTGTCTCGGGGTTCATAATGCAATATGAAACCCTGGTCCATGGTATAACAATTGATAAGTATTACTTAGGGGCTAAAAATTTGCCATTTCTCCTTTTAATTGTCTTGATTTTATTTCATTAATTAATATGCGACCTCGATTTAATGTTGCTTTCCAGGTTGTTTGTCATGCTGCGACATTTTCCCATTGAATCCAGGGGACGGCAGAAGAAGCTGCATGAGGTCTGTTCATAGTATTTTAACTAACAGGAATCTGGGACACAACTTATAATGCATATATACATATACATCTACATTTACATATACATATATGTATGCATTTCAGCTTTGAAAAATCCCTTGTTTGACTTGAGGTGGTTGTGCTTAATCCTAGTTGTTGGCAGGTGGGGTTTGTGACTGGAGTTTGCAGCATATGTTTCTTGATCAAATGCATAGTGGTATGCTTTATAACAGGTTATATATATAGAATTGTTTTAAGGTGTTGATCAAAAGTATTGTTTTTTCAGGTTATATATATAGAATTGTTTTAAGGTGTTGATCAAAAGTATTGTTTTTTCAGGTTATATATATAGAATTGTTTTAAGGTGTTGATCAAAAGTATTGTTTTTTAAGTAAAAGACAACAATTTTTAGAAAATCCTTTATGGTGTTGATTGATACCTTAGAATATCCCATAATTGAAAACCAAGATGTTTCGGTTACTTAATGGGGAATATCCGAATATACCCCGGGTTATCGACCCGTAGCACCTGATCGGATCAGACTCCAAGCATCTTAAGGATCAATTCCCGACCGTGTCTGACCTGTCGGGGTGTACTTAACTGACCGAACCTGATACTAGGCTTCTTCTTAACTTAATGAGCTTCTGCTCTGAATCCTTTAGGCTCGGTTCCGACCTGAATGCTCGGTCGGGCCCCGAGCCCGAGCCCAAGCGACCAGTACCTAAAGATGAATGTGGATAATAACGTCCGAAAGTCTAATCAACATGACATTGCAGGTTGGTATTTCTGCCTTTGATGAGGCTGCTGATATTGATGTTCTTGTTCATCCAATTCTAAATCTCATTTATTACATGGTAAATTAATCTTTCTGCATATATTATTTCCAAAAATAAAAAAAATGTTTCTGCATATATATGACGCATACATTTGCCCAGATAGATGACTGATCATCTGACTGAGACAAACATTTTGATGTTGTCTTCCACAGATGGTGGAAATCTTGCCTTCTGCAATGGTGCTCTTCATCCTCCGGAAATTGCCGGCGAAACGAGTGTCCGACCAGTACCACCCAATTCAATGACACGGCCGGTGGCCCATAAACGTTGAAGATCAGATCAGAGGATGTTCCGGCCGGCAGTTTTGCTTATTATTAGTACGATGATGTTACAATAGGCCATGTTTGTGTGTGTTTAATTTATCAGCTTTGTCTGTTGTCTTCACTTTGATACATACAGTACTATAATTTTGGATACGTAGTTTGGGTATACCTTCAGTCAAAAGGGGCAAGCCAATGACTTATAGAAAACCTTATTTAGTATTTTAGTAAGAGTGGTCAATAATATCAATTGATAAATACCCGAGTAGGATACCCATGGGACCACTCGTTAGACAGTCGAGAGTTGAGTAGTCAGCGGTTAGCAGAGGAAGGGCCGGCCATGGCGCATAAACATTATGAGAAAGGATACTCCGAGCTGAGATTCTTGCCATATTTTGGTGAGATTTTTCTTATCCAATTTTAAGAAAAAGGATCCTACAACTTAGGAAAATAAATTCAAAGCTACTTTAGCTAGGAAGGTTTCTTAAATCAAATTTTGTTAATCTTTTCCCTTTCTTTCATTTTCCCCAATCGCCAGTCATGTATAATAAATACTCATGTGGTCACATGGTAATTAAGGGGTTTGATTTTTTACTCTCTAGTAATAATACTGCTTTGGTGCCGTTCTTGCATTGTTTTATGAAAGTGTACTGTTGGCCTGTCGACCGATTACCTCGTTGCCGTAAAACCAACACCAATTACCTAGAAAGGCCGTCAGAACATATGGATAGTAAAGTCGATAACAATGACAGGGGCCTTTGGGTTGGGGATTCAACATTTAGGGAGAAGGTTTTTCTTGATGGGATGGTGAATCAACATGACATACCCCCAATCGAATACTTGGGCGGCCGAGTGCTGAGGAGATAGGGACTCGCCCGGAGGATATCAAAGGAGACCGAGTGATCCAAGGGGATTATTAGGAAAGAAGATCTCTTGAGTTTAGGAAAGGAGATCTCCGCCAAACACTTTGTGCTTAGATGGCACCTCTGAGTATTAACACTTTGGGCTGCATTAATTTGAGAAAGTATAGAACAGATACTACCTAAAAAAAAAGGAAGGGAGATCCCTTGAATTTAGAAACGAAGATCAATTTTATTTATGGCAAGATAGAGTTGCGTAGTTATGCCCCTTAATTCTTGTACAAAGAGCAATAGAGAACTATTTTTTCGACAGCTTTTGTCTCAATTTTTCGATTGTGTTTGGCCTGCGGTTTAATTACTCCGGTGATCAATAAAACCAACATATCTCACCACCCAATGATTAATCATAATATATGATATGCCACATTAGAAATTTAAAAATATTAATTTTTACTCATGGATTACACGAACAGGCCACATAGCTAGGACTCCCAATTCTAAAATTCTAAAAAAGACATGAATATACAACTTGACCAATATATTAGCACCACAAACGGATGGGAAATGCACTCCCAAACCTACGGACTCGCACTGCTAAAAATTGAAAGATTAGAAATGAACAAATCGTAAACCATCTGATTAACCTGGCCGGCCTTGGCGATGTTGTAATTTAAATAATTTGGATACAATAATTGTAAGTTAATTATATATAATTAATGTATGCAAATCATTTAAATTATACCATCGCCAAGCTAGGCCGCCCAGGTTAATCACATGGTTCACCATTTTATAATATTTCTATTTTAAATCAATTACTACGTACTAGTTGTGGAAAATTACTAATTAAAAAAATATCTTATAATTAATGTATGCAAATTAAATTATTTAAATTATACCATCCTTAAGTTGACAATGATCTCATGGTCTAGTGGCATGAAGTGACTCTCTCAAATAAGAAGTCATGTGTTCAAGGCTTAGTTGGGGCTTGTAACAAACCATCGCTAAAGTTAATCACTTGGTTCACCATTTTTATAATATTTAATTTAATTTCTATATAGATAATAAGGTAGGAGTTCGAATTATAAATAGATTCAATAAAAATTTTCTTAAGAAAATATACCATCTCTTAATTATTATACAAAATAATAGTTATATGGAGTTTATATACAATTTAGTCTTTGACTATTGTAGTTTTTCTCGATTTACAGTTCTAAACGTTTTTTTGTGCTTAATTAGCTCATCAATTTTGATAATTTTAAATTAAGATAATTTGGTAATTTCACTTTTATTAATACTCAACTTAGTTCTTGACTTTAATAGTTTTACCCAAATTAGTCTTTAACTGTAGTGATTTTACATAATTTAGTCTTCGACTATAATAGTTTTTCTTAATTTAATTCTTAATTTGCCAATTATAGCACATCAAATCAACTACAAGATCTATCGGCCAAGATCTTTCAAAAGGCTAAAGTCAGACTAACTACTATTTTTGGTCTAAAACAAAACATTTTCTATCTAATCAAGGATTACAAAAATAATTTTGAGTAATCGAAGTAGAAAGTGACGCACCTTTAAACTTTTAAATATACGCATTTTAAATTATAAAGTTACACACCTTATGTTGTGACCTTACACACCTAACGCTATAAACTTACACACGCAACTTAAGCTATAAACTTACGCACCTTAAAATTTAAACTTATGCACCTTAAACTGTGACCTTACGCAAAATTGCCATAACGCCACTATATATATATATATATATATATATATATATATATATATATATATATATATATATATATATATATATATATATATTTAATTGTTATTCATTTTGAGCTATTGATTTTGGCAAGATTTCAGGTTGTGATTAATCAACATATTTCACCTAGGAGAAACTTCGCACCTGATCCCTAGTCTATATAGAATAGAGATCAAATATGAAGGAGGTGTTCGGATGAAACATGGGGGTGAATGATAGACATTGATCTTGTAAAAATCAACCATCCAAATTAAACACTGATTAAAAAAACGCGGTGGCATTATGATAATTTTACGTATTGGTGAAAAAATCACTTCAACCGTGTCATTTTAACACTTAATACTTAAAGTGCGTCAGTTTTACAATTGATAACTTAAGGTGTGTTATTGTTGAAACTTAAGGTGTGTATTTTCAAACTTAAGGTGTGTCATTTTAACATTTAAGGTGCACCATTTTAACATTTAAAATGCATTATTTTAACACTTAATGTGCGTGATTTTAGCACTTAAGGTGTAATATTACCCAACACGTATAGTATTTGAATTGCTACATATATACCATACCAACCAATTGAAAGCCATTCAATAATATAATTTGAAGCCCGCATGAGCAGCTCAATTGGTCATAGGGGTGAAGTTTGGGAAGAATGATCAGGGATCAAGTCTCACCAGCGACAGTATGGGAGCAACCTCTCAAAGTGAGGGGGGTTCCTTGTGAAAGCAAAGGTCTAACCTCTATGGTTCAGTTGAGTTACTATGATTTACATTCTCTCAGATACTCTGTTGAGCTGGGGTTGGGAATTCAACCTTTTGGGAAGAATAATATAATTTGGATATATAATCTAGATAGTGTGATTAATAATTAATTAAGATCTTATCCATCCAACGTAACGTAAATTTAATTTGCACGTTTAATTCAATTCTTCCCAACTGCTTCAGTAATTTATATTATACTATATTATATTATATTCCCTCTTGTGCCATATAAATTATATTGCATGAGAGCTCAACTCAAACAACGCAGCACACCTACATATACACATAGTTGCAGTGGGCGCTGAGCGCAAGTTGACCGCCCGAGCAGCGCCTAGCGCCTAAGCGGTCTAGTCGGCGCCTAGGCGGAATCTAGGCGGCGCTAGGCAGTCGCGAAAAAAACAGTAGCAGACTTGCAATTTGACAATTTTAATGAGGCTGTTTTCAACATTCAATCAAATAACACATCCAAATAAATGACATAATGACAATTCATAAGTCATAACATCAAAAGAATATTAAAAAAAAAAAAAACTCAAATGAAATACCCAAATACTTCAATCATCCAAAGATTGAAAGTATCAAACTAGTCTACGAGTGTATATATGTCATATTATATGTATATGTCATATAAATGGACAAAATTAGCAAGGTCGAGTCGGTCGGGTTAACTCGACTAACTCGACAGAAATTGACGAGTTAACTCGGCGTAATCGGACGAATAAGGCGCTAGGCGAGAGCCTAGGACGAAAATCGCTACGGCCTATGGGCACCTAGTGCCTAGGCGCCGATTACTTGGTGCCTAGGCGGGATTTTTACAACCCTGCATATACATACAATGCATGAGACCAGTGGACTGAGCGCCATTAGTGTCTTTGTGGGCATCTTTTATTACTTGATTGGACAAGATTGGGAAAGTCATTTCTGACTGTCAGACGGCCATCATAGATTATATTATGATTCATCATAAATTCTTTAAATGTCGTGCGAGATAAATAAACTTTTAACTCATGAATTATATCATTGTTTAATTTGTGAAGAATATCAAGTTATGGTACTGCAATGTTGTCACTTGCAAAATTTATCGGATAATGGTGGTGTTGATTTTAATCTTCCTCCCGATCGACAAGGTTGTGTTTGTTTCACGTGCCAAGCTTCTCCGGTGTAAAATGCGGTGAGATCTAAGTCGTTGATCTAGATCAACGATTCAAATTGAAGGAAAAAAAAATTGCATCCTTAGTAACATGAATTCAAATGATGAAGTATATATGCACCTTAAGAAGTTAAACTGATCCACCCTAGCTTATTAAAGTAAAAAGTCATGCACTTTAAGCTTTAAACATATGCACCTTAAACAATAAAATTACTGACATTAAACTTTAGATTTACGCACTTTATGTTGTGACCTTACGCACCTAACGCTATAAACCTACGCACACACCTTAAGTTATAAACTTATGCACCTTAAGTTTTAAACCTACGTATGCACTTTAAGCTTTAAACTTACGCACACGCTACGTTAGGTAGCGTTTCAAAAATAAGCTAGTAGCTTATTACTAATTTTTTTTCATTTTTATCATTATTATTTTAAATAAATAATATCATTTACCACTCCCAATTAAAACCCTTTTGATATTTTCTCTTCTTCTATATTTTTATTCAACTTCTTCTGCAACTCTTCACCGCTGCAACTCCTTAAAGTTCCAACTGTAATCGTCCGTTCATAAGTCCATGACTACTTTATTATGAGATGTTAGATCATGATTATGTTAATAGTTTTATTTCAAAATGTTAAATTCTAATAGGTAAACAAACCTATTTAAATTTTATGAAGATGTCTTTTTTAGTCATTTTACATTTATCAAACTTGTATAAAATAAAAAAAAAAAAAACAAATTTTATCAAACACTTTTAAGCATAATTAGCTAGCTTTAACAACTCTTCAGTTTTCAGCTTCTAGTTTATACCTTTTCAGCTATCTTTTCAACTACGTTTGTCAAACATAGCCATAATCTAGATAGTGTGATTAATAATAATTAATTAATTAAGATCTTATCCATCCAAGGTAACATAACTTTGCACATTTAATTCAATTAACCAGCTGCTTCAATTCAGTAGATTATATTATATGGTCTAATGGTATCCGGGTTGGACTTTCATTTGGAAGATTATGAGTTCAAGCCTCAGTGGAGGCGTTATTGGTTCTTTGTGTTTCAGTAGGTTGAGAAAGTATATGAACAGATACTACAATGTAATAGAGCCAGTAACTTTCAAAAAAATATTATATTATATTATATTCCCTCTTCTGCCCTATAAATTATATTGCATGAGAGCTCATCTCAAACAACACAACACAACACAACACACCTACCTACCTCTCTTTTCCCAATTATTAATTAAGTTGTGAAGATGAAAACCCTCGTGGCACTGCCACTCTTATTCATCGCACTGTCCCTTCTCATTCTTCCCAACCCAACTCATTCTATACGCAATAATCCCATCCGCCTTCCCACCGCTGCTCATGTCGTAGCTCTAGCGTCTGATGACGTCACTCCGGTGGTTGACATCGACGGACACGAGCTCCAGCCCACCGGAGATTACTACATATTCACCCCTGATCCGGAACTAGGTCAAGGAGTGGTTGGGTTGAGTCGTGATGCTAACAAATGCCCAATAATGGACGTCATCCTATCCACCGACTCATCAGCCGACCCCGTTATAATCACGCCGGCGGACCCCAACGCCACCCAAGTCTTGGAATCCACTTTCCAGAGCTTCAAATTCAACGCTAGTGTTCCTCTCTGTGGGAATAACGTGTTTTGGGAGAGTCACTACGACATTCAAATAGGGCAACACATCTTGCAGACTGGCAACGCTAGCCATAGCCCATTCCTGATTGAGCGGGCCTACCCAGACGCCGGCACTGACTTTCCTATTATTTACAAAATCACTTACTGTCTTGACGATGATTGCTACAACGTTGGCACATACTACGACACCTTAATTCACGCTAGGCGTCTGGTTCTTAGTCGTGAATCTTTCCTCCCGGTTGTGTTTCAGAAACGTACTCCGCCGGTGCTCGACCACATCGGAGACCAGCTCCTCGCCGGCGACCTTTACAACATACTCTCCATTGATGATCCCGAAGGAGAAGTGGCACTTGTTAGGTTTGTAAGAAATATTGTTTTCCCGTGTTTCAGTGTCAGTGCATGCACGGCTGGAAATTATGAAATTTCCGACCACTTGAAAGTGATCAAAAAGTGGTCGAAAATAGCAATAAAGGTTTTTTCGGATATCAAAAGTGGTCGGAACACGGCTGGAAATTATGGAATTTCCAACCACCTGAAAGTGATCTTAAATCAAGTCGAAAGCCTTGTTCCGATCACTTTTGGTATTCGAAAAAACCTTTGTTGCTATTTCTGACCACTTTTTGCTTTAGACTTGATTTAAACTCACTTTCAGCTGGTCGGAAATTTCATAATTTACAGTAATGAAATAAGATTTTCTACTTATTTCACTTTCAGGTGGTAGAAAATTCCTTAATTTTCAGTAGAGATGGTAATAATATTGTTTACATATTTATCTAATTACCCTATTCTAATAGGTTGGAGGTCAACAACGACACATGCCCAAGCGACGTGATCATACATGACGAATTAGGCGACCCCATTATATTCCAATCGTGGGGCCCCGCCTTCGTCTTGGAATCGACTCTCCTCACCATCAAATTCAAGCCTTTGCAGCCCACCCCAAATTGTACAGAAAACGTATATTGGGACAGTCAGCCCGACCCAAGCACCGGCCAAATTTTCGTGAAAGCTACCTCTTTTTTCTCGAAGCTGTTCAAGATTGAGAAGGTCCCATCGCCGGATGAGACTTACTTTTACAAAATCATGTACTGTCCTCCGGCTACCCCATGCTACAACGTTAGCACCTACAAAGACACGCGTCCGTCCGTTAACGCTACTCGTTTGGTTCTCACTTATGATATCCCCCACCCTTTTACGTTTAAGAAAGTTATCACACTGTAAGCACTTGCCGGTAATGTAGTACGTAGTTGCATGCTATATGATAAATAAGTTACGTTGCAACTGTATTGACAACGTACATGCATGCAACAAATCCGGCCTACCTTCTTCAATTCTCTGTATTGTATTGTATGGTATTGTATCAATGTATTGTATGGGACGTTATCTCCGCACCTGAGCTGCTCCATACTGTGTAAAGTCTAAATATGGAGGTTATTCAACTTAAAGTGATTATTAAACCAATTATCCATACAAATCGTTTGTAAATCTTACAAATTTAATTAGAAATTTAGTTATATGTTATTGAAAAGAATGCACAAGATATAACAAATACTGCCCAGAAGTTATGCACTTGAAGGCATAAAACTGTGCTCTTGAAGGCAAAAGGGTTCACTTGAATGCTAAGTTTTTTATTTTATTATTATTTTTTAATTTAAAATTTGTAGACAATACCAAGACATACATACACTTTTAGGCATTAAATTGAACACTTGAAAGCATAAAGAGGATCACTAGAAGGCAAGGGAGAAAAAAAGGACACTAAAAGAGAAAATTCGAATGTAATTAATTATGCACTCTTAGAAAGTAAAACATGCACTTTGAAGGCTACAAAACGTGCACTTGAAAGCCAAAAGATTTGCACTTAAAGGCACAAAGATGTGCACTCAAAATAGAAACTAAGTACTGAAATAAAACTGATGCACTCGAAGAAGAAAAAGTATGCACTTGAAGAAGTGAAAATGTGCACTCGAAGAAAGACAATTGCGCACTCGGATACAAAAGACAAGCTGACTTATTTACTCAAAATTACAATAATATTACTGCGCATTTTTTTTTTAATTATCTTCAATCTGAGCTGTTGATTTGGACTACATCTATGTTTGATACTTAACCCTATTTTTTACCTAAAGACCTCTTGTGCATTTGATCTACATCATATATATATATATATATATATATATATATATATATATATATATAAGTTCAAACGCGGCGATGTCCTTAGGTGCGGCGGTGCGACGAAATTTCAGAATCTTGTCCTTATCTTTTATCCTTCCTTCTTAGACGAAGGTTCCTTTTGTAAGAGCAGTCTATCTGAGACTTGCTCAATCCTTCTTTTGTCTTGAAGCATCTTTCGATCATCTTGTTATCTTTGAATCTTCATGTAGACCTATTATACTAGTCTCGTGCATGGTTTATACATCTCATGACTTTGTTATACGGGACTTATCTAACAAACGAAAAATAGGGGTCTGCAATCTAAACAGTTTGGTATCATCAAAATCTAAATACACTTGTTCCTAACACTATTTCCGACCACTTTTTGCTTTCGACTTGATTTAAGATCACTTTCAGGTGGTCGAAAATTTCATAATTTTCAGTAGTGATTTAATCATCATAATAATTGGCATTGGTGTTATGAACAAGTGTACTTAGATTTTGATGATACCAATCTTGCTAGAATCGTAGACCCCTCTTTTTAATTTCTTTATCTTAGAACTTTCGTGTTAGATGAAAGCAATAGCAACTCACCATGTGATTCGGTTAAGTATCATACATACACGAATCTGAGTTGTGTTCAATAGTTTTGGTCTACGAGAAGAAGTGAAGATCGAGAGAATAGCATAGATCGAAAGACGGAAAAGTCTAGCTCTCGTGTAAATATCAAATGTTAAGAAAAGCCATTTGATCATCGAAGACAACGAAAGATAAAGGCAATCTTTCGTATGACTCTCCCGAGACCATTAAGTCTAAGTCAGACTTAAATAGACAAATTTAATACACGAGCAAAGAGAATGTTGTCTATGTCTCACTGTTGGGCAATCATCTTAGACAAAAGAAGTCCTAAGAATGATATTCACAAAAACAAGGAGCATTAAATGATTAGTACTTATTGTCAGTCAAAAAGAACAAAGCCATAATGCTTTTTGACACCAACAACTACACAGTACAGCCGCAATAAATGCTCCATACTCAATGGCCTCGACCATCGTTGTGGTTTTGCGCAGTTGAGGCCTCGTACCTCGGCAGCTGCCGAGGCCCAGCACCTCGGCCGCTACCGAGGCCCAACGCCTCGGCCACTGCCGAGGCCTTACACCTCGGCACAAGCCGAGGACTCACACCTGAGTAGTGGCCGAGGTCTTGGTTCATGTGACCCCACGGCCACACCTTTGCGCTACGAGCGGGCAAGGGACAATGATGGTACCATAAAGCCTCAATAAAGGAAAGCTGATTGTTCATTCAAAACACCAAGTCTAGTACATAACAAAAAGGGGAAGAACGACCAAGTCTAGTGCATGGAAAAAAGGGGGAGAACAAGTTTTTTGGCTACATGAGCCTAAAAAGAAGGTAATCCAAAGCAACCTAAATCTAGCCATTCAGGTAGGGCGTGGGGGTGGAGGCATTATAAGCGGCGACATCCTCTGCATACTCTTCCTTGTTCGACGGGAGATGGATATTCGCCAAGGTAGTGGAGACAAAGCCAATAGTCATATAGTCTGATTCTCCAGAAACTCATCTAACCCCCTAAGGTCCTCTGCACCAACAGGAACAACGATTCCACCAACTGGCCACCTGGACGAGCAAGACAGGGAGGCAGCCATCTCGCCTGGGGATTAAAAGTAGCGTACTGCTCCTTCAAGATAGCATAGATGTCCTGCTGCATCATATACAGGCCCACATCATAAGGTGTTATCCCCTCATCCTCAATACTGCTCTTCCAGTCCTCCGAGGCGAGCCACTCATCTATCAGCTCCTGCAACGGCCGTGGGCGTGTGACATAGCATCCACTACGAACTGGGGAGACTTCTGGTAAACCGGAACAGCACGGCCCAGCTCATATCTCAGCTTCTCATTGTCGCGGCGGCGGGCCTCTTTCTCCTACTCCAACGAACGGGTAAGCTCGGCAATCCGCCCCTGGAGGGTCTCATGGCTCCCGAAGAGAGAGGTACAGTGGGGGACAGTCTGTCAATTTAAGAGGGGAAGCATGTTTTCGAAGCAAGGTACGAAAAAAAAGTTTGTGTTCAGCTTGGGTTCCACCAAAACCATGGATATTTGGGATTCTTGTAGTAGTAATACTGGTCTCATCACCTCACAGTTCATCACTTTCCATTCTTCTGCCAGTTTTAGTGATTGCAGTTCCTTCAATTCAGCATTCCCAACTGCTTTATCTCTTTCCTTTTCTGTATTTCAATGCCTCAATTCCACCATTTACTTGAATGATGAAGGGATTAGTTGATCACCCTTCTGAATTCAGCAGACTACGAATCCTAGCCGTCAATGGTGGTCACGGTGCCGGTGGGAATCCTCCGCGGTCGGTCGCTGCGAAGCTGCCTCAGTTCACTGTTTAATCGGGGCAAAACACTAATTTCGCATTTCCTGTGCCGCGAAGTTGCACTGATGCCAATTATCAAATCAAACGTACATACGCCAAAAGTTTTTCTCCAGGAGATAAAGATATATGCATTGATATTTAGGGTTTACACAATACAACACATACACGCAACAAGCAGGCAGCTAGCTAGAGCAGCTAGGATTTGTTGCATGCATGTTTATTCTTACATAATTAAGTAGCCAGCATCCATGCATGCTACTAGCATACGGGAGGGTCAAACACGTATTGAAATATACTTGAACAATTAAGGGAGAGTCACCATCACCCACAAATCCACAATCAAACGTCTCTCGCCAATAGACTTGTCGTAGTACGTGCTAACGTGGTAGCAGCACAACCGGAGCGCACAGTAAATGATTCGGTAAGTGTTGGGCGCTGGGGCTGGCTTAATTAAGAAAGGGTATGATGAGACGATATCTCCGGTCTTCACGAAAGGTAGAATCACTTCTGGAAATTATGAAATTTCCGATCACCTGAAAGCTGTCTTGTTCCGACCACTTTTGGTATCCGGAAAAACTTTTGTTGCTATTTCCGACCATTTTTTACTTTCGACTTGATTTAAGATCACTTTCAGGTGGTCGGAAATTTTATAATTTCCAGTAGTGAATACACAAACTCTTAACATAATTTTAACATAATGCATAATATACATAAACTCTTAACATAATATACATAAACTCTTATCATAATACACATAGAGTCTTGGGGCACACAATGCATAGTGCACCTAGTGCACGATATAATTTGCCATTAAAGGGTGATTGGGCTTGAAATTTTAGGCCTATTAGTGTGATCTGCTTCTCAATTTTTGGCAAAAATTTATATCCTACACCACGGCGCGCGTTGCACTATGTGCCCAGATGCAAAACGATGTCGTTTTAATTTTTAATTTTTTTTTTTTGAAATTTCCCGCCCCAGTGTATGACAGTTAATTTTTCTTTAAAAAAAAACCCATGTTCAAAAATGTACATAATGTTATACTAGAATACACATAATTGTATACATGAATGTACATAATTATATAACAAAATATACATACTCTTTTTAAAAGATAATACACATAATCTAACATAATACATAATAAACATAAACTTTTAACATAATACACATCAACTCTTAACATAATACACACAAATTTTCTGATTCGGATGTACATAATTGTATAAAAAGAATGTACATAATTGTATAAAAAATGTATAACTGTATGAACAAATATATATAATTATATGAACAAATACACATAATTGTGTGAACAAATATACATAATATATATCATTCATATTCCCTTTACTTCACTCTCTACTTCTTCAAACATCATCATCAATCTAGTACAATCTTTATATATATATATATATATATATATATATATATATATATATATATATATATATATATATATATATATATAGGGAAGGGATCAGGTGGATTTGTTGTTTCCCGTGCGGATGTGCGGTGGATTAATGTGCGTGAGGTTTATACTTAATGTGCGTGAGTTTGTACTCAATGTGCATGAGATTTGTACTTAATGTGCGTAATGTTAATATGCGTGAGTTTTGTACTTAATGTGCCTAAGTATTGTGCTTAATATGCGTGAGATTTGTGCTTAATGTGCGTGCCTTTTAACAAGGTTGTTGAAGATCGCCTATTTCGTCCTGGACCAATTCCGATGGTGGTGAACAGAGATTAGGTTCGGCGGTGACGAATTCTTCCTATCAGCGGCGGTGGTGTGGCAATTCTGGTGGTGTTCACAGGTACGGCGATCCATAGTGAGTTCCGTTCGACAACTGCGAATTCTTGTTAGGCGCAGCAGAGTCCTTAGCTGGTTAAAATTCTCTTTGCGACATCAATTTCACGGTGGCAAATTGGCTTTGTTTTATGTCCAGATTATTAATTTGTGAACATGTTAATTCCATTTGTATTCTTTCTTGTCAGTTTGTTGAGTTAATTCTTTCTTTAGGTACATGAATTAAGTACAAATCTTAGGCACATTAAACACGAGACTAAAACACATTAAGTACAAAACTCACGCACATTAATTAACATTCCACACTCACGCACATTAAGTACAAAGTTCAGACACATTAAGCATAAGACTCACGCACATTAAATACAAAGCTCACGGACATTAATCAACCGCACGAGAAGCACCCATCTGCACTGGAACCTTTCACTATATATATATATATATATATATATATATATATATATATATATATATATATATATATATATATATATATATATATATTAAGGTGCTGTCAGTGCGATCGCACCCATAGTTATGTAAATATGCACCAATGATGTTACGAAACACATAACAAAAAAAAGTACAAATACATAAAAAACGCACCATTAGGTACGCATCACACAAAAAACGTGACATTAGGTAAGCATAAACGCATCACATAGTGTTTGGAAATGCACAATTAGGTGTAGGGAGGTATGGTGCGTTTTTTTGGGTGTGTTGTGCGTTTTGTGGTGTATTTGTGCATTTAATTGTTGTGCGTTTTTCTAACACTATTGGTACCTTTTTTTAAGCGGTCGCACAGACTGCATGTTAAGGTGCGACCATATTTGAGCAGAAGTCTATATATGTGTGTGTGTTAACAATCATTGCTTATTACATGATGATTTGAAGGGTTAATATGCATGCATGGTTGTTTGTTTATTTTTTTGGTGACTAGAGAAACCTACCGTCACTATCTAAAGGTGTACACTAGATAAATCTAGTATTGTGATCCTAATTGTGAAAGGAGCACAACAAGTTAGGTAAATCAATTTAGGTTGCTCATAGCTGATCGGTTAAAATAAACCAAGAAGACTAATAGGTCACTCTCGTCAGGAGTTAAACTTGAAATCCTATGATTACCAAATCAAACAGTCTAACCAACTGCAGGAGTTGTCCCATGGTTGTTTGATGTTAATACGATGTAGAATGAATGTGTGTTACTTGTTTCGGATTTTCCATTGTTGTAGGTACAACTGTGAATTCAGTTAAGGGTTCCAGAATACGGTTGGACAGCACAAAAAGTGTTTCACTTGATGAATTGTGTTGTCAATGGATGTAAGCTCACCTCCATTACTAATTTCAATTCAGAATTCCTTGTTTTGTGTCAATTAAAAGTTTTAACTAATAATTATAATATATAGGCGTTTTATTTCTGTTTCAACTAAATGTTTAACCTGATAGTGATGAGACAACCATCTGATTCTAACATAAACCCGGCCTACCTCCTTCTTCATGTTTGGCTTCTACTGGGGCCGTGTTCCATTTGAGACAACAAGTAAGTTTCCTGACCCAGTAGACATTATATTCCATCTTGTTGAGTTTGTCGGATTAAGGATAAAACTAATATATTTATAGACATCTAATTCCTGTACAATGTATCTACCCGTTAACGTTTCACTCATACTCTTAGTATGAGACAAACTCAACACATCTCGACTAAATGTTTAAGTAATCCGGGGGATTGATGGTTGTTTGGGTAACTTATAAAATGCATGAATATGAATGAGCAGGCACTGAGAGTGTTGCTATTGGATCGCCCAGGGGCTTCTCTTCTTCTCCACCTATACATTACTCATTCTGTTCTGGGCAGAGGTTTACGACCAGGCAAGAAGCTTCGCCATTGATAATCTTCGACCCACATACTTTAAAATCAATGTGGTTGTATACATCATACAGGTGAGGATTATCATCAACTAACATTATATTTCTTCAGACTTTCATATATTTCAATTTGATTTCTTCAGAATACTTGTTTGTGAAACTCTGATATGAACATATATAGATATGCATATGGATATTCATCAAACTCAGTGGAAGCCCTGCAGGAGTTGATATTGCAAAGCTAATTTTTTCAGGTTAAATTGATGGATTAAAACACTTTTTTGTTAGTTTCATGTTTATTGATTGCCAGCTGCACAGTTAAAAGGGAAATGTGATCTTTGATTTTCTGCAGTTATTTCATTTTGTGCTGCTATGGGATTCTTGATATATGGTGGAAGGTGAATGCATGCTACCTTCAAATCTCTAGATTTTACACCATAAGTATTGGCAAATTATACAACGGACCAGGGTCTATTGTAGACGCTAGTCTAATTTTGTATCTATAGTTGACACATTCTGTACCTGTGGCTATCATATTATGTATTAGCAATTATCAAATCAGATTCTATATCAATAATTGATATATTCTGCACCTGTAACTATCATATTATATGTCAGCAATTATCAAATTATTTATCTATATGTATGTACAGAATGTGTTAACGGAAGGTACACAATTTTTGTATCAGGGTTCACAATGCAATATGAACCTTGGTCCATGGTATAAGAATTGATAAGTATTACTTAGGGGCTAAAAATTTGCCATTTTTCCTTTTAATTATCTTGTGTTTATTTCATTAATTAATATGCGACCTCGATTTAATGTTGCTTTCCAGGTTGTTTGTCATGCTGCGACATTTTCCCATTGAATCCAGGGGACGGCAGAAGAAGCTGCATGAGGTCTGTTCATAGTATTTTAACTAACAGGAATCTGGGAAACAACTTATAATGCATATATATAAATATACATTTACATATACATATATGTATGTATTTCAGTTTAATTTGAAAAATCTCTCGTTTGACTTGAGATGGTTGTGCTTAATCCTAGTTGTTGGCAGGTGGGGTTTGTGACTGGAGTTTGCAGCATATGTTTCTTGATCAAATGCATAGTGGTATGCTTTAACAGGTTATATATATATAGAATTGTTTTAAGGTGTCAATCAAAAGTATTGTCTTTTTAGGTAAAAGATAACATTTTTTATTAAAATCGTTGTCTTGAGTATACATATTTTCTTTAAAAGACACCGGTTGTGGTCTATGTGCTTTTTTCTTGTAGTGAACCATACATAGTGAGAACAAGTATAAGGAGAACAATTATCGATAGTATCTGCAAGTACAACTCAAATATGGTTGTACATGGTATAAAAGGCCTTGGTGCCACAATATAGAATATCCCATACATCTCAAATTGATACAACTCAAATATAGTTGTACTTTTTTTTTTTCAAATATAGTTGTACTTGATATAAAAGATACTGGGTGTCGATTGATGCCTTAGAATATCCCAATTGAAAATTAGGATGTTTCGGCTACTTGATAGGTAATATACCCCAGGTTATTGAACCGTACATACCGAGCACTTGATTGGATCTGACTCCAAGAATCTTAAGGATAAATTCCGATCGTGTCCCACCTGCTGGGGCGTACTTAACTGACCGGACCTGATACTAGGCTTCTTCTTAGCTTAATAAGCTTTCTGCTCTGAATCCTTTAGGCTCGGTTCCGACTTGAATGCTCGGTCGGCCCCCGAGCCCGAGCCCAAGCCCAAGCGACCAGTACCTAAAGATGAATGTGGATAATAACGTCCGAAAGTCTAATCAACATGACATTGCAGGTTGGTATTTCTGCCTTTGATGAGGCTGCTGATATTGATGTTCTTGTTCATCCAATTCTAAATCTCATTTATTACATGGTAAATTAATCTTTCTGCATATATTATTTCCAAAAAAAAAAAAAAAATCTTTCTGCATATATGCATACATTTGCCCAGATAGATGACTGATCATTTGACTGAGACAAACATTTTGATGTTGTCTTCCACAGATGGTGGAAATCTTGCCTTCTGCAATGGTTCTCTTCATCCTCCGGAAATTGCCCGCGAAACGAGTCTCCGACCAGTACCATCCAATTCAATGACACCGCCGGCGGCAATATGCCATAAACGTTGAAGATCAGATCAGAGGATGTTCCGGCCGGCAGTTTTGGTTATTATTAGTACGATGATGTTACAATAGGCCATGTGTTGTGTGTTTAATTTATCAGTTTTGTCTGTTGTCTTCACTTTGATACAGTAATATATATATATATATATATATATATATATATATATATATATAATTTTGGATACGTAGTTTGGGTATACCTTTAGTCAAATGGGGCAAGCCAATGGCTTATAGAAAACCTTAATTATTTTACATGTAGAATTATTCAGTATTTCGAGTCCCAGCTAGGATTGCTGACGTTCATTGTTGCAGTGGTTGAAAATCAAAGTTTGTAGAGGAAAACGTAGAGCCTTTTCCGGTAAGAATGGTCAATTATACTTGTTGATGAGCTTCTTCAATTCTGCCTTGCGAGGTAGAGCCTCTTCAATAAGTCTTGGTAGTGAATTGAATAGGAAGTAAGTATAACCCATGACTATGTGAGAATATAATATAACTGAAAAACTGATGGTTTTATTCATACTTTACAACCCTTTATATACATGAAGAATATGGTAACAACTAGCTATATGTGCAAACTAACAAAAGAGAATGATCAGGTGAGCTTGAGAATTTCAATACAAAAGAATAATTAATAATAATCACTAATAATACTAGGGCTTAATACGCCCCCGCAAGATGGAGGAGCCATCAGAAACTTTCATCTCGGACCGAAAATGCTCAAATGAATGTCTTACCAACCCCTTTGTGAGAATATCAGCGATCTAGTGAGTAGTTGGGACATGCTGCACACTAAGTGTACCATTTACAATATGATCCCGAACAAAAAAGTAGTCCAATGCGAGATGCTTCATCCTTGAATGATAAACCGGGTTCTGACAGATGTACGTAGCACTCAAATTGTCACAGTGCAACACCGGAGAACGAGGAAGAAGAACCTCCATATCCTGCAATAAATTGTGTACCCATATAACCTCAGCCGCTGCATTCGCTAAAGCTCGATATTCTGCTTCTGTAGAAGAACGGGCTACTGCCTTCTGTCGGACCAAGCGCCAATAAATTATATTGGGCCCTAAAAATAAAACATAGCCAGTGGTCGACCGGCCACCATCATGAACACCACCCCAATCTGAATCTGAGAAAGCAGCAAGATTTAACGTAGAGCTACGACGAAGAAGCAGCCCGTGAAACACTGTTCCCTTCAAGTAACATAACACTTGTTTGACCGCTTGCCAATGAATCAATAGAGGATTGTGCATGAATTGTGAAAGGCGGTTTATGACATAGCCAACATCAGGATGAGTAATTGAAAGGTATTGTAAAAGACCAATTACCCTTCAATATACAGTAGCATCAGTAATAGCAGCGGATTGATCCTTCGGCCGGAATAAGTCAACAGAAGACCCAATAGGTGTGTGCACAATCTTAGCTTCATGCATGTCAACTTATTTCAAGATATCAATAATATACTACGATTGAGACAAAAACAATTCATTTGAAGTGAGAATTACCTCAACACCAAGAAAATGATGTAACGCCCCCAAGTCTTTAACCGAAAACCGTTGCGCTAAGCAGGAAACAAAATGATCCAACAACTCATCAGAATTTCCTGTGACTGCAATATCGTCTACATATGCCATAAAGTAAATTAAGGCACCATTAGACTGATAAATGAACAAAGAATAATCTGGACGGGACTTGCGAAAACCAAATTCAACCAAATATTTAGAGAGCTCCATATACCACGCCCGAGGCGCTTGCTTGAGACCGTACAAAGCCTTTCTAAGGCGACACACAAAGGAAGGATACTGAGGATCACAATACCCTGGTGGCTACTTCATATAAACCTCTTCAGACAAGGTGTCATGCAAAAAAGCATTATTGACATCGAATTGCCGTAGTGTCCAATTGTAGGCTAATACCAAGGTAAGGACAATACGTATCGTAGCAGGCTTTGCCACGGGACTGAAAGTACCAAAGTAATCCATCCCAGATTCTTGCAGGTATCCCTTAGCAACTAGGCGAGCCTTATCGCAGCAGGCTTTGCCACGGGACTGAAAGTATCAAAGTAATCCCTCCCAGATTCTTGCAGGTATCCCGTAGCAACTAGGCGAGCCTTGAACCTATCAATCGTTCCATCTGGTTTTCGTTTAACTCTAAAAACCCATTTGCAACCAATCGGCGGTCATTTTGGCGGTGGTACCAGTTCCCATGTACCATTTTTGAGAAGCGCAACAAACTCGTCGTCATCCATGGCTTGTCTCCAACGAGGATCCTTCTTGGCTTGGGTAACAGAGGTAGGCTCAACTGGTTCTGGTATTGGGTGATTACTGGTGAAGATGACGGTTTTATAATCAAAATATTTATGGTTTGGTTTTCGAATTCTAGTTGATCGCTGAACCTGTGTAGGTGTAGACTGGGTAGAATTATTATGGTCGGAGGAGCCTGGTTGCGACTGGTCGGTGGAGAGATCATGTGTGAGATCAGTAGATGAGGGTGGCGGTTGGGTAGTGAGAATATCATGCGGCTGGGCGGTGTCACTAGGATATGAAGAGGGCGGTTGGGCGGTGTGACCAGGAGATGAAGAGGGCGGCTGGGCAGCGTGATTAGGAGATGAAGAGGAGGGCTGGGTGGTGACAATATCATGCAGATGATTAGTAGAGGAAAATGGCCTGGCGGCTGGACGGTGGAATTATCATGCAGCTGGGCTTGCGGCTGGGCGGAGAGGGAAGTTTGCGGCTGGGCAATGTCCATTGGTTGATCGGAGGTAGCGGAAGGTTGAGCGGGAACTGTTGGAGGCACGGTAGATGGAAAAAAAATAGATTGTTGATAAGGATTAAAATTAATAATATGAGATGAAAGACATGAGGCACTTACACTGGGAGGTCCGGCCGAAGTTGTACAGGCTTGGCTGTACGGAAACACATGATCAATAAACCGCACATGACGATATACATAGACGCGGCCTGTTTTCGGATCAAGACACTTATAACCTGACTGTGACAGAGAATATCCTAAAAACACAAGATATTGATTTTTGCTAGAGTTTGGTGTTGGTGTACGACTTAAGCCAAGGAAAACATAAACAACCAAAAGGTTTTAATTTTTTGTAATTCGGTGTCATTCCAAATAGAAGTTCAAAGGGTGATTTATGCATGAGATTTATTTTTGGCATTCGATTTATAAGATACACGACTGTTTGAAACGAATAAGACCAATATGTACGGGGCATAGAAGCAAAACCAAGTAAAGACAACCCGGATTCTGCAACCCTTTATATACAAGAAGAATATGGTAACAACTAGCTATCTATGTGCAAATTAACAAAAGAGAATGATCAATCAGGTGAGCCTGAGAATTTAAATACAAAAGAATAATTAATAATAACCACTAATAATACTAGGCCTTAATAGACTATCCCGGCTGTTGTAGTGAAGAACGCTGATAACGGTAATTCCCGTGTATGTAGAAACAATGTAGAGAGTAGACAAGAAATAACTCAAATGGATCTCTTTTATTCATGTTTGTTTTTGCATGTTTAGAGAGAATGGAGAGTATTCTCTAAGTCTAGAGAGAGAGGAAAATGGGAGAAGGAAAAACCCCTAACTTGGAGGGCTAAGGCCCTATTTATAGGGTCAAGGGTTGGCGGGTTGACCTTGACCCGTTGAACCTGACCCGAACCGTTTGACCCGACATCGATTCGGTCTTTTCCCGATCGCAATCAAAGTTAAAAGGCAAACTCGAGAATCCATCGTATCTACTCCCTTATGATGACGATTCTCGTAACTAAGGGAGTGGGGGGCTACACTGGTGCTCGTTCGCCAAATAATTTCCCGAATATACCGGTCGAGTAGCGCGTTCGTGTCCCTAAAGTATTCCCCGAGTAGATCGGTCGAGCAGCACATTCGTTTCGCTAAAGTATTTCCCGAGTAGGTCGGTCGAGTAGCGCGTTCGTTTCACTAAAGTATCTCCCGAGTATATCAACTTAGCTCGTTCACCAAAGAGCTTCTTAAGTAGACCGACTTTTTCAGTCCCGTTGTCACTTCTCGGTCAAAGTGACCTTCCCGGTCCCGTTATCATTAGACTTTCGGGTCTCCTAGCACTAAAGTGCTCCGCGAGCTGATCGACCTTCTCGGTCTCGTAGATCGCCTCACGAGTTGGTCGACCTTCCCGGTATTGTAGATCGCCACACGAGTAGATCGACCTTCCCGGTCCCGTTGATCGTTTCACGCGTAGATCGACCTTCCCGGTCTCGTAGATCGCTTCGCGAGTAGATCAACCTTCCCGGTCGCGAATAGGGTTATTATCCTCATATAGAAGGAATAATATGTACCATTATGTACTCAATAAAGAGTTGATAATGGACTTGGTTATTATCCTCATATAGAAGGGATAATATGTACCATTATGTGCTCAATAAAGAGTTGATAATTGACTTATTTATTATCTCAATCAATATTGATGGTGTAAACAGCTTGATGATGTCAGTTCATGTTTAAAGACTGAGATTTTTGAAATAAAAGCTTGTGAAAGATATAAGTATTATCTCGACTTGAAGATCGAGTTTTTCTTTGAAGAATTTTTTTTTATACACCAGTTAGCCAATACTTGATTTTGATTAGATACTTATACAAATCAATATATAATGGGCTATTTGGGTACTGGCTATTCTTTTTGTATCCCCATAATGCCAAAGTCCCAAAACTGGTTGTACTATATTTACCCCCATTGTCCTATAAAGTGACAATAAAGATTGTGTTGCATAAATGCTAATAGGATATATAATGAAATCCTTTTGACTAGACATTATAATGTCAATATTATACTCACGTGAGCTCCAGAAGAGTCACGGGACTATTATAGAGTATATTCATTCCATTGAGAGTTTTACATATTTATTTACTAAATTCCTCTATACATTTTGGAAATTTAATGTATGGACTTAAAGATTATAATCCTGAGGGGTAGTATCATTTTACATGAATCAATCCTGAAGATTGGGTCTTTATGATTAATGATTGTACTCTTTTCCTTAGCTAAGCTTTTTCCCTACTGGGTTTCCTTAGCTTAAGGTCTTTTAAGAGAAAGCTAATCTAAAAAAAGAATACACATACATCCATGCACTATTTTCCTCAACTAGTTTTTCCCACTAGGTTTTCTAGTGAGGTTTTTAACGAGGCATGAGTATGATATAGTAATGTAAATGGGGAAAAGTTGCAAAATAATTGTTTAAGTAAACAAACTCAAAAATCCTGAAGATTATGCCGATTGTGCCCTGAAGGCTTATGGTTATACTCTTTTTCCCTTAGCTATGTTTTCCCCACAGGGTTTTTCTAAGTTAAGGTTTTTAATGAGGCAATCAGTGCAATCTATGATTTTACAAATATCATGTACTCTTTTCTTCAACTAGGTTTTTCCCACGTGGTTTTCCTAGTGAAGTTTTTAACAAGGCATGAATATATATATATATATATATATATATATATATATATATATATATATATATATATATATATATATATATATATATATATATATATATATATATATATATATATATATATATACTCCTTTTGTCTAGTTTTTTCCCATAGGATTTTCCTAGAAAATTTTTGACGAGGCATGAATGTGAGAAGATAATGCCCAAGGGGGAGTGTTATAAAGAAATATTATGGTGGACATTATTATCCATCTTTGTAACAGTTGTAGGTGTAACTGATATACTTATTTCTATTTAGTACATATTTACTCTTACCTTGTATATATGTATCTTTCCATAAGAATGGCTGATGATAAATGAGATGATCGGCATTCCCTCTCCATTCTCAATTTTCCTTCTCCCTGCTGTTTGATTTTACAACACATATATAATTTTGATTGGTAACATGTCTCTTTTTCTTCTAGCTGCGAGATTTTAAATTAAAGGTGTATTCGCCTAAGTTTGACTCCCAATGAGAGCGGTCTATTGGTCTTCTTGGTTTAATCCAGTCAACTATGGACAAGGTATATATGCTAGTTTATATCACTATCGTCACCTACAAGGTGGAGTTTACCCAATATACACCCTCCAATAGTAACAGTAGGTTTCTCTCAATCACCCCTGCGGCCCTGCACATGCTTAGTTCACTAGTTCAATATGCAGTATTTGGGTGAAGAGACCAATGTTCGAACCTTGGCAGCGGCAGTGTGGGGATTATGTCCAAAATGGGCAGATCCCTTGTACGTACCGACATTTGGCCCTGTTTGCTGAGCCAGTCGGGCTGGGGTGTAAGGGACCTTTGAGGTTGGGGATTCAACCTTTAGGGAGAATGTTTTTCTTGATGGGATGGTCAATCAACATGACATACCCCTGGTCGGGTTGGGCAACGAATAAGATTAGGAGTCAGTCGATGGGCTGAGTGCGGAAAGGTTCGATACCAGGCGGAAGGCTATCTAGGCGGTCAGAGGTGCACAAAGGGGGTGTCAGTAAGGATAAGGGGCAGGCAGTCGGCCGGTGCGGGGTGACAGGGTCGTTCAGTTTAGTCGCAGGGTACTCAATGTAGTCGGACAGGTAGGAGAACGTACGGTCAGCTTAATCAGTCGGAGAGTCGGATGAGTCTTTCATGTAGTCATTCGAAAAAACGAATGAGAGCTCTAGGTAGTTAGTCATATATCTGGATGGGGATTGGACCAGTCTATCAGACGATCGGATGGGTCCTTCAAGCAGCCGATAGGGTGATGGAGTAACTAGTTGGTAATTGGGGAGAGAGCATCTAGTAGTAGGAGAAGAGGTCGAGTGGTGGGGCCCAGAGGCGAATACTCAGGCGGGGTGCTGAGGAGATAGGGACTCGCCGAGAGGAGATCAAAGGAGATCGAGTGATCCAATGGGTCGTAGCAGGAGTGTAGATGAGCTGGGGACGACTGAGCTATTCAGTCGCCCAAAGGGAGGATGTGCCGACTCCGCGGATGACTCGGACAATCACCAGAGATACGAATGTAGTCAGAAGAAATCTGGATCGGATTTTGCGGAAGGCAGTGGAAAACGCGAAGATTATTAAGAAAGAAGAACTCTTGAGTTTAGGAAGGGAGATATCTGCTAAGCACCTTGTGCTCAGATGGCACCTTTGTGGCTCCCTTGAGGGAAGGTCACAGGATCGAACCCCGGTGGTGGGGAATTGACTCTTTGGGTGCATTAGTTTGAGAAAGTATAGACATCCCTAGATCGTAGCGATTTCCTGCCTAGCGCCTAACTATATATATATATATATATAATGACATATATACACCCACACACGTGCATCTTTCGTTTTTATAGTTAGGTGCTACTCTACCGCTCGACTAGCGCCTAGCACCTACTGCAACCATGCTTGTGCTAGTCTAGCACCTACTGCAACCATGCTTGTGCTAGTCTACCGCTCGACTAGCGCCTAGCACCTACTGCAACCATGCTTATAATAGAGTTATAATAGTATTAAAAAAAAAAAAAAAAAGAGGAAGGGATATCTCTTGAATTTAGAAAGGAAGATGAATTGTATTTATGGCAAGATGGAGTTGCCTAGTTATGCCCCTTAATTCTTGTATAAATAGGCCTTGAATACCTTGAAAAATGACACCCAATGATTAATCATAATATATGATATGCCACATTAGAAATTTAAAAATATTAATTTTTACTCGTCGTAAGTGGATTACACCCACCACATGCATTACAACAAGCTAGGACTTGTTGCATGTTTATTATTATTACATAAAACGTGCACCATGCGGCCATGCCGAAGTTCTTGACATTACGTTATTATTATTATTATTATCAATATCATTTCCGATGCATAATTATTTTTCCTTAAACACAATTAAACTATTATCGAGGGATTCGGTGCTATTAGTCAAAGCCAAATGCGTATTACCGGTTGCCCAGTCCAAGTACCTCCCGACATCATAGCAGTTATCCTCGTCCCGGGGACAGTACGTTAATTTATAAATTTGAGGGCCAATATCCACCGGCTCAATCCTGAACAAATTGCTAACGTTTTCCACAGCCTCGCCGGCCTTCACCAGTTGCCGACCAAACTCGTCGTCTTGCTCCACCTTCCACGACAGCTTGTCGGCACACTCTTCGGCGGCGGCGGCGGCGGTGAAGCTGATGGTCTGGAAAGTGGACTCAATGACGAAGTTGTCTTTTACCGCCGGCGTGAACACGACGGGGTCACCCAGGTTGAAGCTCGGGACCACGATGTCGTTCGGGCATGGAGCCGTGAAGTCCAGCTTCGCTAGCTTCACTCCTTGTCCACGGGCTCTTCCCGCAAAGTCTGTGCTCAGGTAGTACTCTGAACCGGCGAGAAGGACTTTCCCGTCGACGTCCATTACCGGCTGGCCGGCGGTGGGGAGGCGGATGGGGTCCAACGCCGCCGCGGAATGTGGTGGGGCGGCGAGAATGAAAAAGGAAAGGGAGAAGAATAGTGTAAGCTGGATCTTCATAGTTAAGTATATGGAGAAAGAATTCAAGAGAAGAAGGTGATGGTAGGAATGCCATTTTCGCTCCCAATTTATAGATCACAACCATGGTATAGTACAATTGAGTTACTATTATTATTATTATTATTAGTTGTTAGGTTGAGATTTGGAGGACCAAGTTATCTTATATCAATTTTGATGTGCCAATATAATAGTAAAAGCTACTCCGTATTTATATTGAGGATGTGCACGAAATTATTACTGTCCCTACTATATTCAGATTAATTAATTCTTATTTGAACTAGCCCGGTCCAATTAAGGAATAAAGTGTTGATCAGATTAATAAGTTTTTTATAAAGTAAATACCCAAAATGGTTCCTCAAGTATAGCTAAATTCACAAATTAGTTTTCGACTTTCAATTTTAATCAATTAAGTCCTTAACTTTGCAATTTTAACACGATTTGGTCCTTCGAACACTTCTGCATTAACGCCGGCGCCCGCGCCGTCATCGATGATCTCCAGAAGAACCCACAGCTCTCACCGGAGCACATGGAGGCCTCCAGGATGACGTTGCACCGGTTCGGAAACACGTGGTCTTCTTCACTCTGGTACGAACTCAACTACATTGAATCCAAAAGGAGGATGAAGAAAGGCGACATGATTTGGTAGATTGCTTTCGGCGGTGGATTCAAATGTAACAGTGCGGTCTGAAATTACATATATATCCTCAAAAATCACAGTCAACAAACGGTCAAATAGACAGAGGACCAAATCGTGTTAAAATTGCAAAGTTAAGGACTTAATTGGTTAAAATTTGTTATAATAATATTATTATTATTATATTAAACCAAGTAAGATGAGTTAGTTGGTTAAAAATAATGGGAGTAATTATAGGTGCAGTACATGGCCATGATGTTAGCTTTACATGGAGCATTAATTCCTTAATTTTAGCATTTGAGTTATCTTATCTAGTATAAATAGTCTTTGTATTCAAGCTTTTATTATCAATCAAGTTATCTATTCCTCTCTCTCTCTCTCCTCAATATATATATATACATATTATATTTAATATAAATTATAGATATATTATATTATATTTAATATATATTATATTAAATATATTATATTTAATATATCTAACATTTGGTATCAGAGCCAGTCAACCTTTCAACCCCGAGATATTGTTCGTAGTGAAATATGGCTGTAAATTTCAATATTGTATGGACGGGTCCCAAATTGGACGGGAAACTCGATTACAATTATTGGCAAATTATGATGTCCACACATTTGCAAGCTCAAAATCTTTGGAGCTTTGTTGATCCCGGTCTACCCGAAGGAGCTGATGCAGCCGCTATACGGCGAGATAAATTGGCCTTGGGTCAGATTCACCAAGGTGTTCATTATTCCATTTTTGGGCAATTAGCTCGTGCTCAAACAGCAAAACAAGCTTGGGACATCTTAAAGGTGTCACACAAAGGAGTCGATCGGGCACAGAAGTCTAAGTTGCAGTCGTTGAGAAGGTTGTACAATAATTGTGAGATGACCTTTACAGAAACAGTAGATATGTATTTCACTCGTCTTATTGATATGGTGAATAAGATGAGGTTATACGGAGATACAATTGAAGATGGTGCAGTGGTTGAAAAAGTTCTTCGAACTATGCCGATGAAGTATGACCATGTGGTGGCTTCAATAACAGAGTCACACAAAACCGAGCTCTTATCAATTGTAGAGCTGAAAGGTATGGTAGAAAGTCATATTGACAGGATTGCGTCAAAATCGGAACCACTAGCAGAAGAAGCTTTGAAGAGCCAAGTCACCCTTAATGTGACTGGCACTAATCAAAGAGGTGGAGGATCTGGTAGAGGTCGTGGAAGAGGAAGAAGAGGTTCTAATGGAAGAGGTCGTGGTAACTTCAACCAAGGAGGAGGACGTGGTAACTCCAACCAAGGAAGAGGTGGAGGTAATACCAAACAAGGTAAATTTCCATTTCATTGCTACAATTGTGGCAAGTATGGGCACAAGATTGCAGATTGTTGGTATAATGAGGACAACAATCGTGGAAATCAAGCAAACATTGCTGAAAACACTGCTAAAAAGTCTGGTGAGAGTTCTGAAACTTTACTTTTAGCCAGCGATAGTTTTTCTGCAGATAAGAACATATAGTTCTTGGATACTGGGTGTAGTAACCATATGTGTGGGAAGAAAGAATTGTTTTCCGAACTAGATGAATCAGTCCGGTCTGAAGTAACGTTCGACAATAAGTCAAAGGTGCCAATTTTGGGAAAAGGTAAAATCTCTATTCAGTTGAAGGATGGTACTCACAATTTTATATCCGATGTGTTCTATGTTCCTGAACTACACCAAAATTTGTTGAGTTTGGGTCAGTTGTCGGAAAAAGGATATAAGATACATATTGCTCAAGGGTGTTGTACCATTGAAGATGCTAAAGGAGTTTTGATTGCAAAGGTAAATATGTCCCAAAATCGACTATTTCCTTTGAAAATTAAGCATACTCTCCTTGATTGCTTTAATTCTGAAGTTTGTGATGATAATTGGTTATGGCATATGCGGTTTGGGCATTTCCATTTCTCTGGGTTAAACTATCTTGCGAGAAAGGAACTTGTTTCTGATTTACCTGTTGTGAATGTCCCTGATCGTATCTGTGAGATTTGTGTGATTGGGAAGAAGCATAGAGATCCCTTTCCCGTGGGCAAGTCAAGGAGAGCTACAAAACAGTTGGAGATTGTTCACTCAGACCTGTGTTCGTTGGAGGTTCCTTCACATGGAGGTTGTAAGTACTTTATTACTTTCATTGATGATTTCAGTAGAAAAACATGGGTTTACTTTCTGAAGCAAAAGTCTGAAGCATGTGATGTTTTCAAACAATTTAAGGCTTTTGTTGAAAAGCAGAGTGGTTATGAAATTAAAATCTTGAGATCTGATAGAGGTACAGAATATATTGCTTGTGATAATTTTATGAAAGAAAAGGGTATTCAGCACCAAATGACAGCTAGATACACTCCACAACAAAACGGAGTGGCTGAGAGGAAGAATAGGTCAATCATGGATATGGTGAGGTGCATGTTGAAATCCAAGGATCTGCCTAAACCTTTTTGGGCAGAAGCTGTTGCTTGTGTTGTCTATGTGTTGAATAGGTGTCCAACTAAGAGTGTCCATGATAAGACGCCCGAAGAAGCTTGGAGTGGGAGAAAACCCTCTATCAAATATCTCAAGGTTTTTGGATGTTTGACATATGCCCACGTGCCGGATCCATTGAGAAAGAAGTTGGATGATAAAGGTGAGAAGTGCATATTCATTGGTTATAGTGACGCTTCAAAGGCTTATAAACTATACAATCCTGAAACTAAAAAGGTTGTTATAAGTCGTGATGTCACTTTTGATGAATATGGTGCTTGGGATTGGTTAGCTAAAGATGAAAGTTCAGTTGTTATTCCTGCTGTTGAAAATATTGTTGAAGAGCAACCAATTCCAGATAATGTCCAGTCTCCTTCACAGCCAGAGTCGTCAGTTCGACGATCTCAGCGCGAGCGCCACTTACCAGCTCGCTTGCAAGATTATGTTTTGGGTCATGATAATGACTTGTCGGATGAAGAGATTATTCAATTTGCTCTTTATTCAATTTGCTCTTTTTGCAGATTGTGATCCTTTATCTTTTGAGGAGGCTGCTACAGAAACTCATTGGCTTAAGGCGATGGATGAGGAGATACGTGCCATTGAGAAGAATGGTACCTGGGAGTTAACAGATGTACCTCTTGGGAAGAAGCCAATTGGAGTAAAGTGGGTTTATAGAACGAAATACAAGTCCGTATATCCAACTTGAAGACGGAGACATTTCTTAAATTGAAGAAGGAGATATTGGGATGACCAATATATCCAACTTGGTTTAAAGGAGGCAATGTTATAATAATAATATTATTATTATATTAAACCAAGTAAGATGAGTTAGTTGGTTAAAAATAATGGGAGTAATTATAGATGCAGTACATGGCCATGATGTTAGCTTTACATGGAGCATTAATTCCTTAATTTTAGCATTTGAGTTATCTTATCTAGTATAAATAGTCTTTGTATTCAAGCTTTTATTATCAATCAAGTTATCTATTCCTCTCTCTCTCTCTCTCTCCTCAATATATATAAATATAATATATATACATATTATATTTAATATAAATTATAGATATATTATATTATATTTAATATATATTATATTAAATATATTATATTTAATATATCTAACAAAATTGAATGTCAATGACCAATTTGTGAATTTAGTTATAGTCGAGGGACCATTTTGAGTATTTACTTTTTTTTTTTTTTATATGAGAAGGAGTTTGAACTCTCAATCTCTGGACAAGAGTACATGGCCCACCAATTAAGTTGATTTGTGCAAAAATTTATTTGGATAATGAGATCGGTGTATGCTGTATGCTGAATTTGACGACTAACATTGAAACACTTGTTAAGAATCAGAATTGTAACTTTCAAATATGAAAATTATATTTTATTAACATGTTCTCTTCTTTCGGGATATAAGAAATTGTTGAAGTTACTAAATATAATGGAGGGTACATATTGAAAAGTATTCTTTACCTACAAAACTATTAGAAAAATTTATAGGTTATAGAATACTATATTTTATAAATAAAAAGGGATAGTAGTCAAAATGTCGCGACTCATTTCTACTTATTTACTTTTATACTTAGGTAAGTAAGGTTAGTTTCACTGAATTAATCATTCTTCCAAAAGGCTGAACCCCAATCTTAAGGGTCTCCCACAACATTGAATTAATCATAAGTTTACAGGATCCCGCCTCTAGACCTCTGCAAAAGTAAATCGCTAGTCACGCAATTAGTCCAGCGGTCAAATTCTAGTTTTCATGCACGCACAATAGATCTGATCCACACCTTCCATCATTATATACATTTTTTTATTCATATTTTTAGTGATATTCGAATCCCACACTATCACTTTCAATCATGACATCAAATTAGCCGATAAACCACTAAGCTAAGACCACTAGGAAGGTGGAACATAATTCTCATACCTAAAAATTACAAATTTAATTTTTATCATCATCATTTCAACTGAGTCGTACCATTTTCTCACGCCTCACCAAAAACAAAAAACAAAAACAAAAATAATAAAAGAGAGCATGTAAATAGAAAACACATGTAATTTTAAAAGAAAATTAAATCTGGCAGGTAAATGCTTGTAGTTCACAGTTGAATTAATGAACGTACCACAGTACTTTTTATCAACACTGTAATAAGGTTTTTACTTTTTACCACGCAATTTATTAGTATATTCATGTCTGCCTCCACTGAAGCTCGAATCCACGACTTCTCATATAGAGTCTAACCTTGGTGCTATTAAACCACAAGATCTTGGCATGATATGCGTATATAAAAGTTTATATTTTTAAAAGGAATTTAAGTCAAATAATAGACCATTACATTACATGTAAAATTATAATTGGATTAACAATGTCAAAAAATAATGATTGAATATCTAAATAACGCAAAATCAAATAATTGAACCTCAAATGAAATGTTTACCCAATTTTTATTGACGTGACAATTACCTTATTTTTTTTTTAATAAAATCAAAATCCCAACCCCTTCCCTGCATTCGTCTATGCCGAATACGAAGAACCTATCTTCATCTTTGGCTAGAGAAAAAGAAGGTTTTTTGTCTCCAAGTCGGAGACGATCAATCCATTTTTTTTTCTTCAGGCTGGAGACGAAGAGTCCGATAAGAAACAAAGAAAGGCTCTTCATCCATAGCCATAGATGAAGGCGCGGGGGGAGTGGGTTGGGTTTTTTTTTTTTTTTTTTTTTGGTTCTTTTTTGTGTTTTTTTTTTTTTTTTTTTTTTTTTTGTTTTTAATATGATTTTATTTAAAATTATTAAAATGAATTTAAAACGTAATTTATAATAAGGTAATCGCTACGTTAGCAAAGACAGGGTAAACATATTATTTTAGGCTCAATTGCATTATTTTGTGTTGGTAAGAGATTTAATAATTGCAGTATTTTTAATTTGAGTTAGATAGTCTAATTGTAGTTTTATACACTAGTACAGAATAGGTCATACGCGTCCAAAGTTGCTTGGACGCGTATGTAGGAGACGCATATTGTACATATAATCTTGCTCCAAAGTAACTTTGGACGCGCATAATAGACTATACGCGTCTAAAGTTCAAGAACTTTGGACGAGTATATGTTAGTGTTTTAATTGTTCAAAAACCCCAACTTATAATTGACAATATTATTATGGAATACTAAGATAGGTTTAGTTCAGTGTCTGTTTTGTTCCACAGAGGACTGATCAACCAGATTCAACAACAGAAGGACTGACACTGAAGATCTGTTTTAGGAAGCTGTCTTCCTAAATACTGTACGCGGTTTTACAGAAGTCAGATTTGGAAAGAAGATCAGCGTATCTGCTTTGGAAAGGTATGGACTGAATCCTTAAGATTACATTCTTCAAATATCGTCCTACCATCTACAATCAAAGACATCTATGGAAGGAGTGTTCTTTTGACAGAACTATAAGTATCCTCATTCGAAGAGAATTAGGGTTACGCCTTTGAAAAAGAAGAAAACACTTCACATCAGTTTGATGAGATCAGATCTTTGATTATCATGTCTCTTCTCAATACAACATGTTCATGGTGATTAAGATGACGAACTTGAGAAGAATCACTGCTGCTTAAACGAAAGGACACTGTGATCACACTGTTGTGGGAACAACTGTAAAGAGCGTCATTGAAGTGGGCTGCATCAGAGTGGCTCTCTAAGTGAAGGGATTTCATTGGACTTCTGTATGCATAGCTCTCCATCTTCAACAATCCACTAAACCTGTGTAGACTGGGTATGTACCTTGTGTGGGGCACTTGGGTAAGATTATTGTATACCTACCTTTGTACATGATTTAGTGGATTGGATGCCTATGTGATCGTCCCCCAGACACGTAGATACACAATGTATCGAACTGGGTAAACATTCTGTGTTGTTGGCTTTGTGGTGTTATTTTTTCTTTAATCTTCACTGTGATTAGTTATTACTGATTGAATTCATCGCTGAATCAGTCAGTTCATTTAGTCAGTTGATTAATCCAGTTAATCGGTTTAAAAAGAGAAAATGCAAAATTACATGTAGTATCAGAGCTTTTAAGTCTACATAGTGACTTGATATAAACTCTATATAACTGTTATGCTGTATAATTAAGAGACTATGACCCTATTTGGTAAAATTGTTAGCCTATAGACTAATTTTGGCTTATTTGACCACTATTAGCTATTTGATTTGGTTAAAAAAGTATTTGGTTAATTAGGTTTTTGTAACTCCAAAATGCTAACATTGAAAAAGCTATTCAAAATAACTTTTTCAATTAGCTTTTTGGAAAAAAAAAATTATACAAAACAACTATCAGCTAACAGTTAATTTACCAATCACCTTTCTACAATCAACTAATGTTATCAACTAGTTATACTTTTTAATTAGCCCAATCAACTAACAATTATTTACCAAACTGGGCCATATGTATATTTTCTTAAGAAAATTTTTATTGAATCTATTTATATTCCAACTCCTACCTTATTATCTATATAGAAATATTATACAAATGGTGAACCGTGTGATTAACTTGGGTGGCTAGCTTGGCGGTGGTATATATATATATATATATATATATATATATATATATATTCATTGGATTATTATTGATTTTGGAGTATTAAGACTGAGTCACTAGACTACAAGGTCATTGATAGCTTGACAATGATATAATTTAAATGATTTGCATACATTAATTATAAGAATTTTTTAATTAGTCATTATCCACATCTACTATGGAGTAATTTTTTTTTTTTTTTTTTGTCAACCACACATTGTGGTTCGGGTCTTTCTTTGTCTGTTTAACGGTCCAGGTCCACCCAATTCGCTCCGAGTTGATTTAAAATAGAAATATTATAAAAATGGAGAACCGTACCATGTGATTAACCTTGCGGCCTAGCTTGGCGATGGTATATTTAAAATGATCTGCAAACATTAATTATATATAAATTAATTTTTAATCAGTCATTTTCTACATCTAGTAATTGATTTAAAATTCAAAAACCAATCAATCAAATATTGTTTTCAATAGTCAATGGCATTCTCATCTAGGGGTATGAAGTGGTTCTCTTAAATGAGAAGTCATGTGTTTGAATCCCAGTAAAAGCATATCTGAAAATATTGTTTCCATCAATTTACCAACAGCAACACTTTTATCTTGGCCCTGTTTGGTAAAAAATTGGCTTATAGGCCAATTTTGGCTTATTTGACCACTATTAATTGTTTGATTTAGTTAAAATATCAATATAAATGTTTGGTTAATTAGCTTTTTGCAACTCCAAAAGGCTAAAATTAAAAAAGCTACTCCTAGCAACTTTTTCAATTAGCCTTTTGAGAAAAGAAATTATACCAAACAGCTATCAGCTAACAGTTAATTTACCAAACACTTTTCTACAATCAGCTAATGTTATCAACTATTTATACATTCTAATTAACACAATCAGCTAACAACAAACAGCTATCAGCTAACAGCCATTTTACCAAACAGGTCCTTATCTACTATTAAAGAATATTCTTATTCCTATAGTGTTATTCTTTTAGTTTTAAATGTGCATCATAAGAATGACTAACTTATATATTTAATTACTTGTTAGTAGATAGGAGTTGTAGTTGGTAAGCTTGCATCTTCAAATCGATGGAGACAATACTTAGTGATTGATTGCTTGTTGAATACTGTCAATCGAAATAAATAACAATGAATTGTAATTTGTAAATCAATTACTACGTGTCAAATGACAAATAAAAATAATAAACTTACAGTTAATGTATCCAAATTATTTAAATTATAACATGGCCAAGGCCGGTCAGGTTACTCAAATGTTTCACGATTTGTTCATCATTTCTAATCATTCAATTTTTATAACGTTATAAAAATAATAAACTTACAATTAATGTATCCAAATTATGTAAATTATAACATGGCCAAGGCCGGTCAGGTTAATCAAATGGTTCACGATTTGTTCATTTCTAATCATTCAATTTTTATAACGTTATATATATATATATATATATATATATATATATATATATATATATATATATATATATATATATATATATATATATATATATATATAGCATGCGGATCAAATGCGCAAAAGGTATTTAGGTAAAAAATAGGGTTAAGTTTCAATCATAGATGTAGTCCAAATCAACGACTCAGATTGAAGATAATTAAAAAAAAAATGTGTGGTGACATTTTTTTAATTTTGAGCAAAATAAGTCAGCTTTTCTTTTGTATCCGAGTGCACATTTGTCCTTCTTCAAGTGCACATTTTTCCTTCTTCGAGTGCATCACTTTTATTTTAGTACTTAGTTTCTATTTTGAGTGCACATCTTTGTGCCTTTAAGTGCAAATCTTTTGGCCTTCAAGTGCACGTTTTGTAGCCTTCAAATGCATGTTTTCCTTTCTAAGAATGCATAATTAATTTTATTTGAATTTTCCCTTTTAGTGTCTTTTTTTTGTCCACGCTTGGCCTTCTAGTGATCCTCTTTATGCTTTCAAGTGTTATATTTAATGCCCAAAAGTGTATGTGTGTCTTACTATTGTGTAAATAAAAAAAAATAAAAAATAAAAAATAAAAAATAAAAACTTAGCATTCAAGTGCACAGTTTTATGCCTTCAAGTGCATGTTTCTTTGCCTTCAAATGCATAACTTCTGGGCAGTATTTGTTATATCCTGTACATTCTTTTCAATAACATATAACTAAATTTCTAATGAAATTTGTGAGATTTACAAACGATTTGTATAGGTAATTGGTTTAATAACACTTAAGTTGAATAGCCTCCATATTAGAGTTTACCCAGTATGGAGCAGCTCAGGTGCGGAGATAACTTCCTATGTCGAAGTGCGGTGATCAATGCTCTTAAAAATATATATTCTAAACTGATACACCTTAAGCTTCAAATCTACGCACCTTATGTTGAATTAACATAAATATGACTTTTGTAGAGAAAATCTTATAAAGAATAGTGGTTGTGTTTTGAGACTGCAAAATAGAAAATAATAATAATAATAATAATAATAATAATAATAATAATAATAATAATAATAATGGTGCGTCATCAAGTAAAAAAGAAAACAGTAAAAAATGGCGCACTTTAAGAAGGAAAACAACGCATCTTAACAATACAATGATACAATACCATACAATACAATACAATACAGAGAATTGAAGAAGGTAGGCCGGATTTGTTGCATGCATGTACGTTGTGAATACAGTTGCAACGTAACTTATTTAGCATATAACTAGTGAGCATGCAACTACGTACTACATTACCGGCAAGTGCTTACAGTGTGATAACTCTCTTAAACGTAAAAGGATGGGGATATCATAAGTGAGAACCAAACGAGTGGCGTTAAAGACCGGGTCTTCGTAGGTGCTAACGTTGTAGCATGGGGTAGCCGGACAGTACATGATTTTGTAAAAGTAAGTGCTATCCGGCAATGGGACCTTCTCAATCTTGAACAGCTTCGAGAAAAAAGAGGTAGCTTTCACGAAAATTTGGCCGGAGATAGGGTCGGGCTGACTGTCCCAATATACGTTTTTTGTACAATTTGGGGTGGGCTGCAAAGGCTTGAATTTGATGGTGAGGTGAGTCGATTCCAAGACGAAGGCAGGGCCCCACGATTTGAATGTAATGGGGTCGCCTAATTCGTCATGTATGATCACGTCGCTTGGGCATGTGGTGTTGTCATCCAACCTATTAGAATAGGGTAATTAATTAGATAAATATGTACACAATATTATTACCATTACTGCTGGAAATTATGCAATTTTTTACCACGTGAAAGTGATTTTAAATCAAGTTAAAAGTCATGTTCCACTACTGGAAATTATGAAATTCCGACTACCTGAAAGTGATTTTAAAATCAAGTCAAAAGCAAAAAGTGGTCAGAAATAACAACAAAGGTTTTTCCAGACTTTCGACTTCATTTAAGATCACTTTCAGGTGGTCCGAAATTCCATAATTTTCAGCAGTGTTCTGACTACTTTTTTATCATCATGACTCAGCCCAACCACTCCTTTACCTAGTTCCGGATCAGGGGTGAATATGTAGTAATCTCCGGTGGGCCGGAGCTCGTGTCCGTCGATGTCCACCACCGGAGTGACGTCATCAGACGCTAGAGCTACGACATCAGCACACATAGGTTTAAAACTTAAGGTGCGTAAGTTTATAACTTAAGGTGTGTGCGTAGGTTTATAGCGTTAGGTGCTTAAGGTCACAACATAAAGTGCGTTAGTCTAAATTTAATGTCCGTAATTTTATTGTTTATGGTGCGTGACTTTTTACTTTAATAAGCTAGGGTGCATCAGTTTAACTTCTTAAGGTGCATATACTTGATCGTTTGCATTCATGTTATCTAGGAAGTGATTTTTTTTTTAAAAAAAAATTCCTTCAATTTAAACTGTTGGTCTAGATCAACGACTCAGATCTCACCACATTTTTCACGGAAAAGCTTGACACGTTAAACAAACACAACCTTGTCGATCGGGAGGAAGATTAAAATCAACACCACCATTATCCGATAAATTTTGCAAGTGACAACATTGCAGTACCATAACTTGATATTCTTCACTAATTAAACAATGATTAATTCATGAGTTAAAAGTTTATTTATCTCGCATGACATTTAAAGAATTTATGATGAATCATAATATAATCTATGATGGCCGTCTGACAGTCAGAAATGACTTTCCCAATCTTGTCCAATCAAGTAATAAAAGATGCCCACATAGACACTAATGGCGCTCAATCCACTGGTCTCATGCATTGTATGTATATGTAGCCATGTAGGTGTGCTGCGTTGTTTGAGCTGAGCTCTCATGCAATATAATTTATATGGCTCAAGAGGGAATATAATATAATATAAATTACTGAAGCACTTGGGAAGAATTGAATTAAACGTGCAAATTTACGTTACGTTGGATGGATAAGATCTTAATTAATTATTAATCACACTATCTAGATTATATATCCAAATTATATTATTCTTCCCAAAAGGTTGAATCCCCAATCCCGGCCTGACAGAGTATCTGCGAGGATGACCATAGAGACTAGATCTTTATTTACTGCGCACTAGGAGCCCCCCTCACTTTAAAAGGTTCTCCCATACTTCGCTGGTGAAACTTGGTCCCTGGTCATTCTTCCCAAACTTCACCTCTATGACCAGTTGAGCTGCCCATGCGGCTCCAAATTATATTATTGAATGGCTTTCAATTGGTTGGTATGGTATAATGTAGCAATTCAAATACTATACGTGTTGGGTAATATTACACCTCAAGTGCTAAAATCACGCACATTAAGTGTTAAAATGACGCATCTTAAATGTTAAAATGGTGCACTTTAAATGTTGAAATGACGCACCTTAAGCTTTGAAAATACGCACCTTAAGTTTCAATAATAACACACCTTAAATTATCAATTGTAAAACTGGCGCACTTTTAAGCGTTAAGTGTTAAAATGACGCACTTTAAGTGGTTTTTTCAACAACACGTAAAATTATCATAATGCCACTGCATTTTTTTAATCAATTTTTAATTTGGATGGTTGATTTTTGCAAGATCAATGTCTATCATTCGCCCACATGTTTCACCCGGACACTTCCTTCATATTTGATCTCTATTCTATATAGACAAGGGATCAAGTGCGAAGCTTCTCCTAGGTGAAACATGTTGATTAATCACAACCTGGAATCTTGCCAAAATCAATAGCCCAAAATGAAGAACAATAAAAAAATATATATAGTGGCGTTATGGTAATTTTGCGTAAGGTCACAACTTAAGGTGCATAAGTTTAAAGTTTAAGATGCGTAAGTTTATAGCTTAAGGTGCGTGTGTATGTTTATAGCGTTAGGTGTGTAAGGTCACAACATAAGGTGCGTAAGTCTAAAACTTAATGTGCGTAACTTTATAGCTTAAGATGCGTATATTTAAAAGTTTAAGATACACCAGTTTAACTCTTAACACCGTATATTTAAACTTAAGGTGCGTAAATTTAAATTATAACTTAAAGATACATTATTGATTTCACTTTAATTTTATATTTTCAAATTTTTTTGTTCTTCGCCAAATAACTTTTATCTATTTTATTACTTTTAAATTCATACGAATTCAATCTTTAAATAAGGATGGGTTTATCTACTAAATTTTATATTGTATGTAAAAAAAAGGGAAAACGAAACTTATTTACTTGAATTATATGTTTATAGCACATTTTTTTTCTTGAATTATTTATGTATTTACATTAGTCTCCTTAAATATTTTAAAAGTGTTTTTTTTTTTCCTGATAGATTAAATGTATATTTCTACCCTTAAAATAAGCATGTTTTTTTCTTCTCCAACAAATTATTATTTATACGTAGGGATGATCAAGGTTCGGTTAGAACTGAACCGAACAATATAACAATCAAATCGAAAGTGTTCAGTTATGATTCAGAACCAGAACACAATATTTGGGGTTCAGTTTATTAAAATCATGAATCGAAAAAACTGGATCCTAATTTGTTGGAGAAAAAAATAAATGAAATATTTATTTTAAGGGTAAATATGTCTATTTAACATATTATGGAGAAAAACTGCCACTTGAATAATTCAAGGGGAAAAAGTGCCATAAACATATAACTTAAGGTGTGTTGTGTTGTTTGAGCTGAGCTCTCATGCAATATAATTTATAGGGCATAACGTGTACTGAAGAGCCTCATAAACGTACCATCCAAAACCAAAATAAAAACCAATGCCAATAAATGGGTTCAAAAATCACAAAAGCGATAACATACTTATTTCACAGCCGACAGGAAAAATAGATTCACTGTTTTATGGAAAATTCATAGAAGAAATCAACATAATTTGGAAATACTTAAAAATTTGAATTTTTCTACAGAAAAAAAAAAGTAACAAAAACATCAAGTTAGATGAAAAAAAAAACATGTCAGCATTTCGTTTTTATTTTATTTTTCCATGTAAGCAAATTAGATGAGTTACTTGTTAGAAACTTGCTAAAAATGCTATCTAGATGAAAAATAATTGGGAGTATAATAGCCTAGATAGACCGTATTTTAATTCATGGTGTTAGATGGACAATCAATGTTAGTACATGAGTCTATTTGACCCTTTTGCCCAATTTTTACTATATCATTATAACAATATCTATTGTAACCATTGTTAGGAACACTTGTATTAGGATTTTGATGATACCAATGTAACTTAGAATGTAGACCCCTAGCTTTCGTTATTTCCATCGCTGCTTTCGTTCTAGACGAAAGTTGCCATAACTCATCCTGTAATTCGTGTTAAGTTAGACAAACACACGAAAACGAGTTATGTTCATTAGTTAGGTCTGCCAAAGCGAAAAGAGACAAAGAGCACGAGATCAAAGGCTTCAACAACGGAGATCACCTCGGGTTATCAACCATCTCGACAAGACAGTAACCTTTATGAAAATTTATTAAGACATTCATTCTCTCCCATAACGAGAAGAATGTCTCTACTGTCTGAGTTGATCAACCATCATGGAGACAAAAGGACTTTAAAGTGTAGGACACATATACCAAGGAGCATTAAATGAAGCTGTACTATTCTTCAGAAGCTAAAAGACAAAAACCCTAAGGTTGTTCATGTCTACAACGGCTACATGGTACAAGCCGCATTAATGGAGCATTTATTGCGCCAAGCTCCCCTGTCCTTATCCAATGGATAATAGGTTTGAAATTTCATCTCCCTCCAACGGATGAAATTTTCCACACCTATAAATACCCACCTTCATCACCCAAGAAGGTGCTGGTTCTTTTCACTCGATCATTCTTTCAAGCAAAAGCTCTTGTATAAGCTAACTTTCTTACCAAGCTTTTGCGAACCAGTTTTTCAAGGCGTGAAGATTTCTTAAAGAAACTCATCAATCTTCATCTTCCACCTTGAAGAAGTCTTGCATCTTGTACGAAGCAATCATCCCTCTTCAGTCAAGACTTCACCGTGTTGGAGAAATCAGAAAATACTTTCTGTTGGAGATTACATTCAAGATGGTGGTTTAAAGTGTGTAGAAGGAAGACACTCTTGTCCCACATTGGAAGGATAAGGGACTAATTCCCACCTTTTTAATACCAACCCATTTGGAAGGCTTAAACTATTGTAGAGAGAGAAGGAAAGGGAATTCCACACGCGCGCCGCCGCCGCCCGCCCGGTTCGGTTCGGTTCGCACGCACGCACGGTGGGGTGGGCTCGAGTCAGCGTTTTACTCGGACTTTATTTTAATTCCGAGTTTTTTTCCTTTTTAGAGGTAGATTTCATGTAGAAATCTACCATCCACACATTAAGTTGTGGTGGAACAAGTCTTCCTATTCTTGTGGGCATTTTCACCACAACTCTTCCTAAAATCGTGGAGCATGAATGGCTGAGAGGGGAGGGGCGGGTATTTCCAATACTATAAATACCCTGCTTCTCCTCAGTTCTATTCACTCATCAAATTCTCTTCTTCTCTTCTGCAATCCTGAGCTTCGGTGTTAACTGGTCGAAAGCAACCGGTAAGACTACAACTGTCTCCGGGAAATTTTTGCTTTTAAGGTAGTGTCTTGCACATGTCACCGATCCCTTCAGGATTCATCCATTCTCAGCCTATAAAAAACAGTAGCCCCAGGTCTACGACATACTCTATCCGAATTTTCCCCAACAGTTAAAAGCAAAAATTCTATTCTTTTTATTATTTCGGATATGATGTCGAGCTTCGTACCTAAGCCTGCATCTGACCTTGCCAAGCTTCAACCTCTTGACGGCTTAAACTATCGTCGTTGGGCAGTCAAGATGCTCATACACATCGAATCTGTTGAACTGGAATACGTTCTCACGTATGTTCCTGAACCTGCTCAAGCGAAAGCTGCTGACTCCACTAATCCTCAAACAGAGGACGGCTCCACTTCAACCCCTGTGTCTACAACACCTGAACCTGTCACAATTGACAAGTCTCAAGACATTCGGGCTAAGTTCGAGCGGGACAACAAAACGGTTCGCGGTCTTCTGCTGCATCACATGTCTGACAACCTGTTAGACATCTATGCTAAATACAAATCTGCAAAGGAAATCTGGGACATGCTCAAAAGGAAGTATGGCGCTGATGATGCAGGTCGGAGGAAGTACACGGTTGGGAGGTGGCTCAACTATCGTATGGTGGATACAAAACCAGTGATCGAGCAAGTGCACGAATATGAGAATCTGGTGTCCGACCTTGAAGCTGAACTCATTCCGGTAAGTGAAGTGCTGCAAACCTATGCCTTACTTGAGAAGTTGCCAGAATCCTGGGGAGAGTTTCAAAACAAAGTAAAACATGAGTCCAAGGATTACTCTTGGGAAGAGATGGTCAATCACATCAACATAGAAGACGCCTATCGACAAAGGTCTGTTTCTAATTCTGGTACGTTAAAAGCTAACGTGGTTGAATCCAGTGATGTTAAAGGTGATAGGTCCAGAACTGGGAGTGGTGGACAAAATAAAGGCTGGAAAAGAGGAGTCAAAGCCAACAATAACAACAAGTTCAAAAACAACCAGAAGAAAGGGAAAGGAGGACCTTGTTACGTCTGTGGGAAGAACGGTCATCGCGCGGCGCAGTGCTATCGCCGATGGGGCGCAAACGACCAAAAGAATGTCCAACAAGAGAACAAGAATCAAGCAAACGTGGTGGAAGAGACTGAAGTCATAGCAGCGGTTGTGACGCTGGAAGCAAATGTGGTGACTGGCACGGAAGAATGGATCATAGACACTGGAGCAACTCGGCACTTTTGTGCGAGTAGGATCATGTTCAAGGAGTTTCGTGCCTTCACTCAAGGACAAGGAGATCAAGTCTATATGGGAAACGACAGTACTGCTGAGGTAAGAGGAATAGGAACAGTAGAGATAAAACTCAATTCCACAAAGTATCTGTTTCTGTCTAATGTGTTGTATGTCCCCACTATGCGGAGGAACTTGGTCTTAGGGCCCTTGTTGGTTAGGGCCGGGATCAAACTTGTGTTTGAATCCGAGAGAATGATCATGACCCGTAGAGGGGAGTACCTAGGGAAGGCTTATTTACGTGGGGGGCTGTTTGTTTTGCCCCTCATTGCATTCACTTCTGCAAACTTTGAAACTTTCATGAATAATCTTGCCACACGTAATGGCGGTTCTGCGTATATTGCTGTTTCTTTTGATGTATGGCATGCTAGATTAGGACACGTTGGTCTCAAATGCATGAGTAGATTAAAAACCATGAATATGCTCTCAAACGTGCAAGATGATTCGCTTTCTCAATGTGAAGTATGTGCTGAAGCTAAACTAGCTAGAAAACCTTTCATTACTGCAAAGCATCATACAACCTGCGCTCTAGAGTTAATACACTTAGACATAGCTGATTTTAAAAATACTGAGACAAGAGGGGGAAAACGATATTATATATCCTTTATAGATGATTTCACTCGGTTTTCAAAGATATATCTGCTTAGAACTAAAGATGAGGCAGAACAAAAATTTATAAGCTTTAAAACTGAAGTAGAAAATCAGTTAGAGAAAAAGATAAAAAGACTTAGGTCTGACAGGGGTGGAGAGTATGAGTCTACCTCCCTCAAAACCTTTTGTGAAAAACATGGAATCATCCATGAGGTGACAGCACCTTATACACCACAACAAAATGGTGTGGCTGAAAGGAAAAATAGAACCCTAAAGGAAATGATAAATGCCTTTCTAATAAGCGCAGGTGCTTCTAACTCTTTGTGGGGGAAGCTGCATTAACAGCTAACCACGTCCTCAACAGGATACCTCACAAAGGTTATGAAAAAACTCCATATGAGCTATGGAAAGGTTACGCACCCAATCTAAAATACTTCAAAGTGTGGGTGTGCCTGGCCAAGGTAGGTCTTCCTTACTTCAAGAAACCTAATCTTGGCCCTAAAACCTCAGATGCAATATTTGTGGGGTATGCAGAAAATAGCGCTGCATATAGATTTATGTACCTAGACGGCCACTCTATGTGCGAGGCACAAGAGGCCGAGTTCTTCGAACACATATTTCCACTAAAACGTGGATCAAATACCTATGAAAAAGTCTCGTCCTCACTACCTTCAACTTCTGAAACAGAAATTGAGTCAGAAGAACCTAGAATGAGTAAGAGAAAAAGGACCGAGACAAGTTTTGGGCCTGATTTCATTACGTACATTTCTGAAGTAAATGACATTAATGAAATTTCTGATCAGTTTGTGTGTCAGTTAATTCTAGAGGAGGAACCAAAATCCTTTGAGGCAGTTATGCGCTCAGTCGATGCGGTCTTCTGGAAAGAAGCAATACAAAGTGAGCTAGATTCAATCAAATCTAATCACACTTGGGAGGTTGTAGACCTACCGAAGGGAGCCAAACCTATTGGCTGTAAGTGGATCTTCAAAAGGAAGATGAGACCCGATGGGTCGATTGAAAGGTACAAAGCAAGACTTGTGGCTAAGGGATATAAACAGAAGTTTGGTGAGGACTACTTCTGCACCTATTCCCCTGTAACAAAAATAGCCACAATACGCATATTGTTTGCTCTAGCGTCTTCTCACAAGTGGCTGGTCCATCAAATGGATGTAAAAACAGCTTTCCTAAATGGAGACCTGGAAGAAGAAATTTACATGTCTCAACCTCCTGGATGCGCCAACCCCGGGCAAGAAGGGAAGGTATGTAGACTAGTAAAATCCCTATATGGGTTAAAGCAAGCTCCCAAACAGTGGTACGAGAAGTTCCACAAAACACTGTTAGATCTGGGATACACGGTAAACCGATCAGATGCTTGTTTGTACTCAAAAGAGATTGAGTCTAGCATTGTCTTGATTTGCATTTATGTAGATGATATGCTAATCTTTAGCTCAAATATAAATGCAATAAAAGAGACAAAGAGGTCTCTGTGTGACAAGTTTGATATGAAAGGTATGGGCGAAGCCGATGTGATACTTGGAGTGAAAGTCATCAAAGAGAAAGATGGCTACAAGTTATCACAGGGTCACTACACAGAGAAACTGCTAAAGAAGTTTAACAGTTTTGAAGTGAACCCTGCGCAAACTCCATATGACCCAAGTGCAAAACTCTCGAAGAACACAGAGGCAAGTGTGTCTCAAGAGGAATATGCGAAAATAATTGGGAGTCTGATGTTCTTAATGAACTATACCAGACCGGATATTGCACTTGCGGTAAATCGACTAAGTCGATACACTCATAATCCCAGCGATACCCATTGGAATGCACTAAAGAGAGTGTTACGCTATTTAAAGGGAACAATGAACTGGGGATTGCACTTTTCTGGCTTCCCAGCGTCCCTAGAGGGGTATTGCGATGCGAATTGGGTGAATGATAGTGATGAGGTGAGCTCCACCAGCGGGTATGTTTTTACCATGGGAGGAGCAGCAGTATCGTGGAAATCCACGAAACAGGCGTGCATAGCCAGATCAACGATAGAAGCTGAATTTATAGCTCTTGATCTAGCAGGGCAAGAGGCTGAGTGGTTTAGAAACCTACTGGCAGACGTGCCATTGTGGGGGTCTTCTACGCCGTCAGTGCCCATACATTGTGACTCACAAGCTGCGATATGCGTAGCCAAAAATAGTGCCTATAATGGTAAGAGGAGACACATAAGAGTCAGACATGAGTCTGTGAGACAACTAATTCTAAGTGGCGTACTTTCACTAGAATATGTGAAATCCGAAAAGAACATTGCAGATCCTCTCACGAAGGGGCTAAACAAAAGAGCCATCCTCGAAACATCGAGGGAGATGGGCTTAATAGCAATACAGTGAGCAAACTTCGAGGTCATATAAACCTGGAAGCTAAACACACCTATTCAGAGATAGGTCTCAGGTCAAAGAGTTGACCTTACGAGAAAGACCAAGTTATATATACTTACAGGGTGATTGCTGGTGTGTGAACTGAGTTCAAAACTAACTCTTCTTTCGATAGTTCAAGATCTAATTCACTATCAAAGGAGAAAGTTACTCAAGTCACTACGTGTCAGTTCAAGGTACAACCACTGACATTAAGATCAGCACTCATGCCAGAAATTCCGTCTTCTTCTTGCCACCTTGAATGTGTGGGGGATTGTTGGAGATTACATTCAAGATGGTGGTTTAAAGTGTGTAGAAGGAAGACACTCTTGTCCCACATTGGAAGGATAAGGGACTAATTCCCACCTTTTTAATACCAACCCATTTGGAAGGCTTAAACTATTGTAGAGAGAGAAGGAAAGGGAACTCCACACGTGCGCCGCCGCCGCCCGCCCGGTTCGGTTCGGTTCGGTTCGGTTCGGTTCGCACGCGCGTCGCGGTGTGGTAGGGTCAGCGTTTTACTCGGACTTTATTTTAATTCCGAGTTTTTTTCCTTTTTAGAGGTAGATTTCATGTAGAAATCTACCATCCACACATTAAGTTGTGGTGGAACAAGTCTTCCTATTCTTGTGGGCATTTTCACCACAACTCTTCCTAAAATCGTGGAGCATGAATGGCTGAGAGGGGAGGGGCGGGTATTTCCAATACTATAAATACCCTGCTTCTCCTCAGTTCTATTCACTCATCAAATTCTCTTCTTCTCTTCTGCAATCCTGAGCTTCGGTGTTAACTGGTCGAAAGCAACCGGTAAGACTACAACTGTCTCCGGGAAATTTTTGCTTTTAAGGTAGTGTCTTGCACACGTCACCGATCCCTTCAGGATTCATCCATTCTCAGCCTATAAAAAACAGTAGCCCCAGGTCTACGACATACTCTATCCGAATTTTCCCCAACACTTTCTACCAACCTCAACTCTGAAGAAGACGTTGATAGAGGCGGAGTAAACTTGCGGAGTTGAAAAACCTACAGGAAGCTGTCCGGCTTAGTGATCAAGGAAGCTTTCGTGTGTATTTGTACTAATTAGTGATAGTGCAAACCTTCCATAAGTTGTGGAAGAAGAGTGGAGTAGGAAAAGTTGGCCGAACCACTATAAAAAGTCTCGTCTCTCTATCTTTTTACTTTCGTGCTTTACTTTTCAGCATTGCATTATCATTCGCCCAAACCGAAAGTTACCTTATAACTTCAAATTGTGCAAAGCAACTAAAATCAATTTAATTTATCCGCTGCGTTACAACCCCGAGAGGTTGCTATTTGCCGAAAATCGAGAAGAGTCTATTCACCCCCCCCCCCCTCCCCCCTCTAGACTCTCGTTCTAACCCTACCGGGACCAACAACCATATATTTCGAATTATTTATTATTATCATCTATTGACAACAATTGTAGCAATTGTCATTGACAAACTGTACTCCCAAAACAATTTGTCTCAACCATGAATGAAAATAAAAATAAAAATCAATGACTTCATTGTTGTGGATGAAAAGTAAGTACCCACTTTATTACTCTTATTAAATTAAATAAATTAGTAGCTACAGCAACAAAAAATGCATATGTATTTAATTAATTTAGAATCAGATGTCTATAATGATTTTATTCAAAAAAAAAATTAAATTTAAAAAGAGATATAATGAATTTAGTTATATTATCTTTATTCCTTCAATTCAAAGATTCCTTACCTTCAAATTCATTAATTAATTATATTTACAACATTGTCCATTATTGTCTTCTTTTTACACTATCTTGTAATTAAATATCAAAGTTATAATATAAAATATGTTATATATTTATTTAACAAGTATTTTCTATAAATATAATAAATATTAATATTTTGTTCAAAATAATCTACGACACACATCTCACAACATATGAAACACGTATGGAAAAAACTACCACTGCAAAATATCAACAGGCGCTTGCAAGAAAAAAAGTTCATAGTACACACTAATATCCTAGTCATATACACAACAAGACAAATCTAAAACTTCATACACCATAATCTCATTTCATGACGCCGCCCTCTATGCTACCACCAGTAACTCAATTGCACATGACACACTACCAATAAAAAAGAAAAGGACAAGTACTGAAGATGAAGACATTGACAATAATACTACCCAAAAGAGAAGTAAGAAAACTTAGAGAAATTTAAAACAAAAGAAGTAGTTATTAAGAGTATCGTTTTTAGACTAAGTATTTAGATTAGCGTTATTACAAAGTTGGTAACATTTATTTTAGTGACAATTATAATCAATCTCTCATATATTATCTTACATTTATATACTTTAAATTACTGATTTAAATAAACAAATTCAACATTCAATTACCTATGCATGGACATCTCCTATATAATAATCTTGCATTAATATATTTTGAAATACTTATTTAAAAATAAACTTTAGGTATTATCTCATTCGTGTAATGCGCGTGGAAAACTAGTAAAAAAAATAATTGTTAATATAAAATACTCAGTAGTATTTAATGAGAAAAAATAATAATTTTTTTTAAATATAATATGAAATTGTGACTCACTTTTAAAAGTGTGTTAGAGTTACAAAAATTTGGGAAAAATAATTATAAATTATAAATTTAGTTTTTTTTTTTTGAATGTTACTGGCCCTATTACATTGTAGTATCTGTTCATATACTTTCTCAACCTACCGAAACACAAAGAACCAATAGCGCCTCCACTAAGGCTTGAACTCATAACCTTCCAAATGGAACTTATAAATTTAGTTATGTGAATGTAAGGTGCACGTTTAAAATTAAAAGAGTATATTATAGGAATAAGAATATCCTTAAGTAGTAGATAAGAGTTGTAGTTGGCATCAATTGTTGCTGTTGGTAAACTCACATCGTCAGATCGATGGAAACAACATTTGATTGATTGTTTTCTGAATTTTAAATCAATTACTAGTGTAAAATGACTAATTTTAAATAAATTATACCATCGCGAAGGCCGCCCAGGTTAATCACATGGTTCACCATTTTTATAATAATTTACTAATATATAATCTACAATCTATTTACAAATCTACGATCTACAAATCGAATAAGAGTTAAAAGTTATTAGGTCGTTAACAAATAATAATAATAATAAAATTTGTTGTAATTGTTAGTTGAAATGAATTATTCATATTATTTTTATTTTAATATTTCTTATGATTTCTCGTATTTATCTTCTATTATATTATATTTTTTCTTTAAATAATCTTACATTTCATTAGTATAAACTTTAGTAACAGAATATGTTAGGAACAAGTGTATTTAGATTTTGATGATACCAAACTGTCTAGGAATGTAGACCTCTATTTTTCTTCTATAGATAGGTCTCTTGTGACAAACGGGAGTTTTTGTATGCTTTAACAGGTTTTATATATATATATATATATATATATATATATATATATATATATAGAGAGAGAGAGAGAGAGAGAGATCAGAATTGTTTTAAGGTGTCGATGGAAAATATTGTTTTTAGGTAAAGGATAACAATTTTTAAAAAATCATTTACAGTGTCGATTGATACCTTAGAATATCTCATAATTGAAAACCAGGATGTTTCGGCTACTTAATGGGGAATATTCCCTGAGTTATCGACCCGTAACATCTGATCGGATCAGACTCCAAGCATCTTAAGGATCAATTCCCGACGTGTCCGACCTGCCGGGGCGTACTTAACTGACCGAACCTGATAGTGAGCTTCTGTTCTGAATCCTTTAGGCTTGGTTCCGACCTGAATGCTCGGTTGGGGCCCCCCGAGCCCAAGCGTCCAGTACCTAAAGATGAATGTATTGTAGATAAATGTACCGAAAGTCTGATGAACATGACATTGCAGGTTGGTATTTCTGCCTTTGATGAGGCTGCTGATATTGATTTGTTCTTGTTCATCCAATTCTAAATCTCAATTATTACATGGTAAATTAATCTTTCTGCATATATTATTTCCAAAAATAAAAAAATCTTTCGGCATATATGCATACATTTGCCCAGATGACAATAATCATTTGACTGAGACAAACATTTTGATGTTGTCTTCCACAGATGGTGGAAATCTTGCCTTCTGCAATGGTGCTCTTCATCCTCCGGAAATTGCCGGCAAAATGAGTGTCCGACCAGTACCACCCAATTCAATGACACGGCCGGCGGCCCATAAACGTTGAAGATCAGATCAGAGGATGTTCCGGCCGGCAGTTTTGCTTATTATTAGTACGATGATGTTACAATAGGCCATGTTTGTGTGTGTTTAATTTATCAGCTTTGTCTGTTGTCTTCACTTTGATCAGTACTATAATTTTACATGTAGCATTCAGTATTTCGAGTCCCAGCTAGGATGCTGATGTTCATTGTTGCAGTGATTGAAAATGAAAGTTTGTGGAGGAAAACAGCTTTTTCTGGTAATTAGAGTGGTCGATAATACCAATTGATGGATACCCGGGTAGGATACCCATGGGACACTCGCTAGACAGTCGAGAGTTGACAGCTGAAAATTATGGAATTTCCGACCATCTGGAAGTGATCTTAAATCAAGTCGAAAGTAAAAAATGGTTGGAAATAGCAACAAAGATTTTTCTGAATGCCATAAGTGGTGGAAACAAGATTTTCGACTTGATTTAAGATCAATTTCAAGTGGTCGAAAATTCCATAATTTTCAGTAGTGTGAGTAGTCCGCAGTCAGCAGTCAGCAGAGGAAGGGCTGGCCACGGCGCATAAACATTACAGGGCGTTTGGTTGGAGGGGGAAATTATGTGGGAAAGGAATTGTAATTCTATGGGAGTTAAATTACTGGGAATGAAGTGGGAATTTAAATTCCAGTGTTTGGTTGACAGGAATAAAATTACTGGGAATTTCAATTCCAATGTTTGGTATACAGGAGAATTGAAAGGGAATAAGTAGTATAAAGTCCAAAATGTCCATTATTGTTGTTAAAAGGAAAGATCATACATTTATTTTAGGTTTAAAAAAGAGAAGGGTAATTTTGTCTTATCAGTATTTTTTTTTTCGTCCTAAAATCCCAGGAATTAAAAAATCAGGGGGACATGGGATTTTAATTCCATGAAAATGGAGGAATTGCAATTCCTTCCAACCAAACTACGGAATTTAATGACCTTTGAAATTTGGTGGGAATTAAGTGGGAAGGGAATTTAAAATCCCTTCAACCAAACGCGGAACGCCCATGAAAGGATACTCCGAGTTGAGATTCTTGCCATATTTTGGTGAGATTTCCTTATCCAATTTTAAGAAAAGGGATCCTACAACTTAGGAAAATAAATTCAAAGCTACTTTAGGAAGGTTTCTTAAATCAAATTTGGTTAATCTTTTCCTTTTCTTTCATTTTCCCCGATCGCCAGTCATGTATAATAAATACTCATGTGGTCACATGGTAAGGGGTTTATTTTTTACTCTCTAATAATAATACTGCTTTGTTGCTTTGTGGTATTCGAACTCCACACCACCGCTTTTAATCATGACATCAAATTAGCCGATGAACCACTAAGCTAAGACCAGGAGGGAGGGGTGAGGGTAAATTAAAGCGTACTGTGTGCTCCAAAAGGGATAGTCGAGTAGGTGAAACATGATTCTTATATCAAAAGATTACAAATTTAATTTTTATTAACATCAGAGCCATACCAAAGCCATACCATTTTCTCATGCGTCAAAAACAAAAACAAAAAATAATAATAATAAAAGAGAGCATGTAAATAGAAAACACGTGTATATTACCCACTGAAAATTTGTTATTGATAAAAGAAAATCTGGCAGGTAAATGCTTGTAGCTCAAAGTTGAATTAATGACAGGGCGTTTGGTTCACTGTAATTTAGCTGTAGTTAAATTGTAATTTAGTGGATGCCTCAATACATTGTTTGGTTGGACAGAATTGCAATTCCCTCCTTTTGTTTGTTGAATTGCAATTCATGGGGTACCCTACATGAATGACAATTTAATGAATTTGAGAAAGGAAAAACATATGAAATGACATTAATACCCTTGATTGTTATTACACAAGGGTGTTTTAGTCTTTATACCACTTATTTCCTTCTCAATTTTAATAATTTTATTTCTCCTTACCAAACAACATAATTTGAATTATCACTTTATTCCCATATTATTCTTTCCCACCGAATTACAATTTCTTTCCCACCTAATTTTTTCCAACCAAACGCCCCGTGAACGCACCACACTAATTGAGTTGGTACATGGGCAGTAATTTTAGACTACGTACTTTGGATTTCGTTTCGTGTAGCACTGTAATAAGGTTTTTACTTTTTACCAGCACTGTAATAAGGTTTTTACTTTTTTACCACTCAATATAAGAATAATAAAATTTCATGGTATACGTATATAAAAGTTTATATTTTTAAAAGGAATTTAAGTCAAATAGATCATTGAATAACATGAAAAATTATTATCAATGTTAAAAAATTATAATTGAATATTTAAATAACGCAAAATTAAATAATTGAACCTCAAATGAAATATTTACCCAATCTTTATTGACGTGACAATTACTTTATTTAAAAAATATTATTTTAATAATTTTAAATAAAATAAAAAATCAAACCCCAACCCTTTCCCTGCATTTGTCTATGCCGAATACGAAGAACCTTTATTTATTTCTGACCAGAGAAAAAGAAGGTTTTTTATCGCTAAGTGATCTTCTGGAGACGACGAGTCCGACAAGAGACAAAGAAAGATTATTCATCCATGGCCATAGACGAAGGCGGGGAAGGGGGTTGGGTTTTTTTTTTTTTTTTTTTTTTTTTTTTAAAAAAAATTATTTAAAATTATTAAAATGAATTTAAAACGTAATTTTTAATAAGGTAATCACTATGTTAGCAAAGACCGGGTGAACATGTTATTTTAGGTTCAATTGCAGTATTTTGTGTTGTTCAAAGATTTAATAATTGCAATATTTTGAGTTAGGTAGTTTAATTGTAGTTTTATATATAGTTCGATGTCTTATATTACCCATTTTAAAAAAATATATAAAGTGATACAATATATTTAAAATAGATAATGCATGTTGATATGGAATGCTAGGGCTAGCAAAAATCTTAGACATCGCATGAAACAATCTATACTAAATGTGGCAGATTTAGGGGGTGTATTCAATCATGACTTTTATAGAGTTTTAAAGATTTTTATAGAGTTTTAAAGACTTTTATGAACTTTAAAAGTTTGGAGGTATTCAATTCAAACTTTTAGAGAGTTTAAAAATCAGGCGGTATTCAATCAAGATTTTTAAAGAGTCTTTAAAAGTCGTGTGGTATTCGATTAGGACTTTTAAAGAGTCTTTAAAAGTCATGTGGTATTCAAAAAGTTATGAACTTTTGTAGACTTTTTAATTTTAAGACTTTTGTAGACTTTTCCTTCTCAATATAAATAGTTGAAATCCAACCATCAACCTCAAGATTTCAAAATTTTGTTTCTAACAACTTTGAATGTTTTCTCTCTCTATTTAAACTCTATTTTTTCTCCCTATTTAAAGTTTATAAACCTATATAAATTCAATAAAATTATTTTTTTCTTCATTATCCTATATTTTCCTCATACCTAAACTCTACTAATTTTTCTCTCTCCTAAACTTTACAATCTTCATCTAAAAATTCGAAATAATATTATTTTTACTTCATTATTGCTTGTTTATATTGATTTTTATTTTTTTCTATGAATTTTTTATCCCTAACTTTCTCTAATTCTCACTAAATACATGAATAAAGTAAATTTTTAATCGTCAAATTTCAGTATATGTTTCATAATATTCATATAAATACTTATATATTTTTATTTTTATTCTTTTTTATGTTTATATTCGTAATATATATTTTTTATATTTTTAACAACAGATTAATACAAATAGCGAACTATTGTTCGCAACAACAATTTGGGGTTGCAAACAGTAACACCTTGTTATTGTTCGCAGTCTCAAATTGCTATTGCAAATAATAGTACTTTGTGGAAATGCCTAGCAATATATCAAGTATAATTTTTTATATATATTATTAATATTAGATTTTTATTTTTTTTATTTTATGTAACTTGTAATTATATTTTTAAATATTTTATTTGATCAATTCTTTTATTATAAATTTTATTGTTCACTATTGTTATGAATTTCTAATGAAATAGGTTTTTTGTTTTTTTGGTTGATGTTTATTAATAATATATATAAGTAATTAGCATTTTTTTGAAGAATAAGTAATTAGTATATAAGTCTCAGCATACTATGGATAAAAATAATAATGTTGAGAATGTTGATGTGGGTGAAGAACTATATAATAAGAAGAATTTTATGATATATTATAAATGTTTTGTAAGAAAATTATAAATGATAAGAATCAAAATCATTGAAAGTTTGTAAGGATGTATTCAATTTAGAATTTCAATGACTTTTGTAAACTTTTTAAAATAAAAAGTTGATAAAAGTCTATAAATATTTTTATATAGACTTTTATAGACTCTTATAAAGTTTTAAAAATTTTTGAACGAGTCTATGAAAGTCAATCAAAGTTTATTAAAATATATAATTTTAAAACTCTTTAAAACTCTACAAAAGTCATGATTGAATACACCCTCCTTCTGCTCGATCAGTTACTTAGTATTCTTTTGACTTAGTTTTTGTATAGATAAATGGACAATTCAATAATCTCAATATTGGCATCTCTTTACTCTTAGTCATGTCAAGTATGAAATCTCTCTTTCTTTTACGAATTACCCTCAGAATTACTCCCAAATTTGCGAATATAAAATTTGATTCGCAGGTCTGGAGTAATTCGTAAAAGAAATAGAAATTTCACACTTCGCATGACTAAGAGTAAAGAGATGCCAATATTGAGATTATTGAATTGTCCATTTATTTAACACCAATTTGACGGAATAACAAACGAGAGACTAAATTGGGCAAAAAATATAAAAATTTGGGACTACATGAGGTCACTAAAGGCGTTTAGGACGAAATTGAGAAAAATCACTATAGTCGATGACCATTTAGGGTATTAACTCTATTTAAATTTCACTATATATATATTGATAGAGATTTATATTTATAAAGGTAAAAAACATAATCTCAAAAGACCTCTTGAAAGATGAAGATAGAAGTCTAGAAGATCTATAAAATCTCTATAATTGAGGTCCGTAATTGAGTTCAAATTCATTTGGACTTCAAGTTATTGTACTTTACAACAAAAATAAAAATCTAATTAAAATTTTTGGTCTCAATATAATGCATAAAAATTAAACAAAGAAATAATACAATTTAAAAGTTAATTTACAAGTGTCATTTTTCGTTTATATTTAAATACCAAATTTTAATGTCAATTCCTTCTAAAATTTTATTTTCAATTACAATTAAGATCAATCTATGAATTGAAAAAAATATTAATTATCAATTATAAAAAATAGAGTTAATCAATGATTTGATCCCTCAATTATTAGCGAACGGTCAATGTAGTCCCTTAATTCCTTATTCATCGATTTGGTCCCCGAAAATAATTGTTTTTAATCGATTTAGTCCCTCCGGTCGTCTTCCGTCAACAAATCGGCGAGAACTTCGATTTAGCAGGGGCATTTTGGTCTTTTTTTTTTTGTCTTGAGTCATCTTCTTATACCCAGGCCATCATTTCTTCGATAGCCACCGGCGACGACGACCTCTAACCCGCGATCTGATCGGACCAAAAGGTCCGTCTCGTTGAGGCGGACATGGAGATGTGTGGATCGCACCCTGATGAAGTCGAACGCGAATTGAATCGTGTTACGCTGCAAAGGCGTCAACCTCTTTCCGTCAGTGATCCGACGACTGCACACAGGCGACGATGAATCGAGACAAGCCAGAATGGTCTCCGATACAGCCGCTTCACATCGCGACCAACAGCGAGACGATCGGACTCCGATTGTGATTTCCCCAATCGCGACTTCGATGACGATCTTTGGCACTGTTCCGTAGTCGATGATGAGACAGAGAACTGGAGTCGTCGCTACCACCCAACAACATCATATGATCGGCGATCGGACTTGGGCGATCGAGACTTCGCGGAACCGTCAAGTCAACGGTTACCAGTCTCGATTCTCGCAAACCAGTCGACGATCGTGCCATCAATCATGTTCACTGACACCGGTGATGGTATTCGGAGACGCCCTCCAGGCTTCGTCACCCATTGGTGAGGCGATCGCCGTTCTCACTCGCCATCTCAGCGATCATCGACGCGATCACAAATTGCGATCCCGAGATCGCCTATCGCGATTCTACGAAAGCTGTGACGTTAATGGAAGGCCCCGTTGATCAATCTGAGACCACCGATGCACCCCTGCTGGCCTTCGTTTCCTCCGTGGTGAATCAACAGAACCCGGGTGTAGTGGATACGTCCACAATCTGGGACTTAATGCGAGTAGATATCCGGGATGGTTCTACTTTGTTGCCGGAGGTCCAGACGAGAGTCGCCGCGTCTCGTCGAGGTGGCCACCATGGTAAGAAGAGGGTTGAAGACAAGAAAAGACCAAAATGCCCCTGCTAAATCGGAGTTCTCACCGGATTGTTGACGGAAGACGACCGGAGGGACTAAATCGACTAAAAACAATTATTTTCCGGGACCAAATCGATGAATAACGAATGGGACTATTCGCTAATAATTGAGCGACCAAATCGTTGATTAACTCTAAAAAATAATAGATAATATCTAAAATATTTTTTAAAAAAATTGGGGGCCCTGTTCGGTCGCCCTGGCCAGACATGGCCAAGACCGGCCCTGCTTCCTGGCAACATGAATGCAAATGATATGCTCAAGTATGTGTATACACACCTTAAGAAGTTAATTAAATTGATACGCATTAAACTAGAAAGTGATGTTCCTTATGCTATAAACTTGCGCACCTTAACCTTTGAACTTAGGTCGGCACCTTAAGCTTTTGAACTACCTTAAGCTATAAACTTATGCATCTTAAACTTTGAACTTACTCACGTTAAACTTTAAACTTATGCACCTTAAAGTAGAAAGTAACGAACCTTAAGCTAACAAACTGAAAGCCATTCAATAATATAATTTGGATATATAATCTACATAGTGTAGCCAAGACTTTGTGGTCTAATGGCACCGAGGTTAGACTCTCAAATGGGAGGTTGTGTGTTCGAGTATAATCTAGATAGTGTGGCCAAGACCTTGTGGAGGTCGTGAGTTTGAACCTCACTTCTTTGTGCTTCATTATATTGAACAGATACTATATTGTAATAGAGTTGATTAATAATACTATACGGAGGTTATTCAAGAAAGTTACAAATAACACTAGTGGAAATCCGACCACCTGAAAGTGATCTTAAATGAAGTTGATACCAAAAAGATCACTTTCAGATGGTCAGATGGTCGGAAATTTCATAATTTCCAGTAGTGTAACTTGAACCAAGCATAAAAATACTATACGGAGGTTATCAAATAACCTTGATTATCTGATATAACCTGAACCAAACGCCCTCTCCAGGTTTACACAATACAACACATGCATACACGCAACATAGATAGAGCATGCAGCTAGGATTTGTTGCATCTTTATTCTTACATAATGAAGTAGCAAGCATGCATGCAACTAGTATACGGGAGGCTCAATCACTGCACGAACTGAAACTGAACAATTAAGGGAGAGCGATCATCACCCACAAACAAACGCGTCTCTCCAATAGACTTGTCGTAGTATGTGCTAACGGGCTTGCACATCAGGAACCCACAGTAAATGATTTCGTAAGTGTTGGGCGCTGGGGCTGGGTAAAGTATGAAAGGGTATGGTGAGTCATTATCTCCGGTCTTCACCAAACCTAGATCGGATTCCGAGTCGTACTCAGCATCCCAAGTTAATATTTGGTCACACGGTGGGACAACCGGAGTGTAGAATTTCAAATTCACGGGAATCCTTACCCAGACATCGGTGGCTTCCGGCGGGTACGCCGGCGCGATGCTAACCGCGATGCCGAATTCACTTTTCCATAGGACCACGTTGGTTGGGCATCTGGTATTGGTGTCATTGTACCAACCAAACCCCACTTTCTCCGGGGTTTCCGAGGTAGCGGAGACTATGTAGTAAACTCCGCCGGTCCGGACCTCGTCTCCGTTGGTGTCCCGCACCGGAGGCTCATACGGTGGACTGGGAAGGCGGATGGGATTAATATTATTGCGCGTAGAATGAGTTGAGTTGGGAAGAAGATAGAGTGAAAGTGCGAATAAGAGTAAAAAGGTTTTCATGTTAACTGAATTGGGAGAAGATCAGAGAGATGGGGTTTGTATATATGTATTTCAGAGAGAGAGAGTGAGGATGGTATGACTTGTCACTTTATCACAGCATCCAGGATTACAAGGGGATACTTGTTCCATTCCCACCATCATGACTCACCTCTTTTCTTTGGAACTTGTAATATAATTAGTTGTAAACAACTCTTTTTATAATATACCATCGCCAAGCTAGGCCGCCCAGCCAGCTTAAACAATTGGTTCATCATTTTTATAATATTTCTATATAGATCAATAATGATCGTTCTGCTAGAAAATGGGGCCGTATCCATTAATGATAGATCAATAATGATCGTTCTGCTAGTAAATGGGGCCGTATCCATTAAAAAAAAATTGCTTTCTTTCGCCATTAAAAGCGTTTGTCTAAAGTTTATGTTCATAATTACTGAACTCTATATTCATAATTTTTGAACTTCATATTCATAATTATTGAACTCTATATTCACAATTACAGAATTCTATGTTCATAATTTTTGAACTCTAAAAGTTTATGTTCATAATTATAGAGTTATCCCCTCTCATTTCTTTAGCGAGTTCTTTTTTTTTTTTTTTTTTTTTTTTTAAGATGAAACGATTTAATTGATCATGCATGGCGTATGTTTATCTCATCCTGAGCAATGAAGAAGATCTGAACCATGATATGCAGTTCAGAATAATGAAGATATTGTCTACGGACAGAAGAGCCGCAATAGTTACTCAGGTGGTATGCAAGACTTCTCAAATAGAGTCAGCCTTGGATAGCCAGATCATTACCAACATCAAAGAAGCTTCATGTTTCACCAATGAATTCAGCTTAAATCTTGTAACACAGTTTGCGATTCAAGTTTCTTTTAGCATTGCTAAAGAAAGTTATTTCTATGTGTAAAGAATGTTTTATCATTCTATTGATCTTTATTGTAACTGTTTCAACTTATGATTAATCAATTAGCTCTTTATTTTCAAAAAAAAACAAAAACAAAAAAAATTATAGAACTCTATGTTCATAATTCTTGAACTCTATATTCACAACGTCTCGCTGAGTTATTTTGACAAATTTAAAAATAAAATTCTGATTGGTAAAAGAAAACCGTGTCACTAACTGCACCCTTACTCCAAAACTGTCAAAGGGCGTCGTATTACAAGGAGGACACAGTTCCATGGCATAACAATTGACAGAACATGGTGGGGAAATATATAGTAGTATGAATACCCGGGGCGTTAGGCCTAAAAGTAGCGGACACTATGTAGTAAACTCCGCTGGTCTGGACCTCGTCTCTGTTGCTGTCCCGCACGGCCGCACCGGAGGGTCGTCGAACGTTACTACTATATCAGCCGTACTGCGAAGGCGGATGGGATTAATATTACGCGTACAATGAGTTGGGTTGGGAAGAAGGAGATAGAGGGAAAGTGCAAATAACAGTAAAAGGGTTTTCATGTTATTTGGTAGATCAGATGACAACTTGAATGAATCGAGCGAACTAGAGCACGTGCAGAACACAGTCCCAAAAAAGAGTAGAAACAGAGATTTTGGAACTTAAATCGTACAAGTGTATATGCTTATTGTTGTTGTGTCAAAAAATTCTGCTGCTCTACCACTTCTTATATAGTGGTTGAAGGAGTTCAATAGCATTCATGATGGCATTCAACACCAATCCTGTAACAGCAACCATTACTAGAGTTTTAATTCACAACTTAAAATTAGAATTAATACAAGATTAACTTCGTAACAGCTGAATTAAAACCCAACGGTCGCAACAGGAGATCAGACGAAACGACGAAGGCCTTGGCCGAGCCGAGCATGATTCGGCCTTGGCCATTGGCCTGGCCGAAACCCGAGCTTATGGAGGCCGAACGAATCTGGCCGAACCAATACCCATTTCTTAAAGCTAAACCTGTCAACCAAACACACTCTCATTTATCTTTTCGTGGTAATATACTATACGAAGACATGGTTATTAGTATTACACATACACGAATTTTGGATAAGATTTTTGACGAAGTTTGTTTTTTTTTTTTTTTTTTTTTTTTTTTTTTTTTTTTTTTGTATTTTTTTTAAAATTTTAATAAAATTTTAGTGTTATAGGATGATAAAAATCAGGATAACTCAATTCACTACACTGAAATCTAGAATCTTAATTGTTCCTAAATTTCATTCTCATAACCAATTGAACTGTTGATACGGACTTGAATAATCATTACATTAAAAGCATAAATTGTCATTTTTAATACCGCGCGCGGCACAACTCTTTTTATAATATATACCATCGCCAAGCTAGGCCGCCCAGGTGGCCTGGTTCACCATTTATACTATATATAAAAACAAAATCCTGAAATTTTAACTTCCCGCCCAATTCCTAAAAAATCTCTCTTCCTAATAAAATATATTGATTTCTACTTTCACATTCGTACAGTAATTCTGCGTTAAAATTCTATTCTAATACTATAAAATAGTGTAATACAATCTATCTATACTATATATAAAAAAACAAAATCCTTAAATTTTAACTTCCCTCCCAATTCCTAAAACATCTCTCTTCCTAATAAAATATATTTATTTCTACTTTCCCATTCGTACAGTAATTCTGCGTTAAAATTCTATTCTAATATTATAAAGTAGTGTAATACAATCTATACTATATATAAAAATAAAATCCTGAAATTTTAACTTTCCACCAAATTCCTAAAAAATCTCTCTTCCTAATAAAATATATTGATTTCTACTTTCCAATTCGTACAATAATTCTGCGTTAAAATTCTATTCTAATATTATAAAATAGTGTAATACAATCTATAGTATATATAAAAACAAAATCCTGAAATTTTAACTTCCCGCCCAATTCCTAAAAAATCTCTCTTCCTAATAAAATATATTGATTTCTACTTTCCCATTCGTACAATAATTCTGCGTTAAAATTCTATTCTAATATTGTAAAATAGTGTAATACAATCTATAGTCTATAGTATATATAAAAACAAAATCCTGAAATTTTAACTTCCCGCCCAATTCCTAAAAAATCTCTCTTCCTAATAAAATATATTGATTTCTACTTTCACATTCGTACAATAATTCTGCGTTAAAATTCTATTCTAATATTACAAAATAATGTAATACAATCTATACTTCTATACTATATATAAAAACAAAATCCTGAAATTTTAACTTCCCGCCCAATTCCTAAAACATCTCTCTTTCTAATAAAATATATTGATTTCTACTTTCCCATACAAAATCCTGAAATTTTAACTTCCCGCCCAATTCCTAAAACATCTCTCTTTCTAATAAAATATATTGATTTCTACTTTCCCATTCGTACAGTAATTCTGCGTTAAAATTCTATTCTAATATTATAAAGTAGTGTAATACAATCTATACTATATATAAAAATAAAATCCTGAAATTTTAACTTCCTGCCCAATTCCTAAAAAATCTCTCTTCCTAATAAAATATATTGATTTCTACTTTCCCATTCGTACAATAATTCTGCGTTAAAATTCTATTCTAATATTGTAAAATAGTGTAATACAATCTATAGTCTATAGTATATATAAAAACAAAATCCTGAAATTTTAACTTCCCGCCCAATTCCTAAAAAATCTCTCTTCCTAATAAAATATATTGATTTCTACTTTCACATTCGTACACTAATTCTGCGTTAAAATTCTATTCTAATATTATAAAATAGTGTAATACAATCTATCTATACTATATATAAAAAACAAAATCCTTAAATTTTAACTTCCCGCCCAATTCCTAAAACATCTCTTCCTAATAAAATATATTTATTTCTACAATAATTCTTGGTTAAAATTTTATTGTAATATTATAAAATTGTGTAATACTATTCCTATTCTAATCAATATCTATTTTATATATCAGTGTTGCAAAAATCGTGTCGCTGGCCGCGGCTAGGAAGGCAGGAATCGGCCTCCTCAGCTGCCGCCTCGCCGGCTGAACCGGCCTTTAATTTTTTTTTTTTTTTTAATTTGTAAAGTGTCAAAAGTTCGGCACGGCATAACTTTTGACTCCGTTGTCCGTTTTGGACAAATGTTTTTTTGAAATCGTGTATTTTTTCGAGATCTATCCACCGCAAATTGCCGTAGGCGGTTTGGCCCACCAATTTCTAAAAAAAAAATACTTTATTAAAGAGTTTCTAAGAAAAAACTATGAGAATCTTATGTTTTATTAATGAATTTTTAAAATTTTTAATTAAACAATTGTCTCGTGCATTATTTAATAATCTTTTTTTATAATTGGTCAAATTATTTAATTATGGTAAATTTGGAAATAATTAATGATGGTAATATAAATCTTAGAAGAATATAGAATTGAACAATATTTAATTATTGTTATATTATTATTGTGACTCACGGAATACAAGAGTTAATGCCATTTTTGGTCCTAGACATATTGGGGCATTGACACTTTTCATCCTCCATAATAAAAATTGTCACTTAGTAGCCACTGTTATTGATCGTTGGACAGTTTTGATCCTCCGTCAATGACGCCGTTTGTTGACCGTGAATTAGAAGGGTTTTTTTTGTCTTTTTATGTTCTAATCCTTGTATTTCTCCATCCATTGGTCACTGCTAGATCCATTTCTTCAAACTGAGGTTATCCGCTTTAGTCCTTTCTAACATTAAGAAACCATCTTCACACAACTAACAATCACGAATTTTACATTTGACATCAATCTCAAGATAATGGAAACAAGTGCAGTTGGAATAGAAAGGGCGTTAGTCCATGCCTGTGAAAATTTTGTCGAGCATACAACATAACTAGCAAAGTCAGGAATATCACCCAACCCCTCCCTTAACCTTTCTGCATCAACTATAATAGGTATGCCCCTACTCTTTGCCTCCTGCACTACAATCAAAGCAGTTTCATGCAGCCTTCCATCTAAGTAGACAATATTTACTCCAAGCGTTGAAGACAATTTTGATTTGGGTATGTAGACCCTCAGATATCATGGGTGGATATCCTGGAGTGAAAATGCACGTGCAAGTTTTTTTTTTGGTTGTCAACAATGACATGTGTGAATGGTGAGTTTCCTCCTTTGGACACCACCATAAAAGATGTATCAACACCATCCCTTTCAAGCTCATCAAGTATTCTTTCGTCATGCGAGTCATCAGCAACCTTAGATATGATCCTTGGATTAAGACCAAGACGGATTTTATCATCCGGGTTTTATCAAAGCATTGCCAGTGTTACCACCTCCTTGAACCTCAAAGCTGGTGCTCCGAATTTTATCATCCGGGTTGGGGAATGAAGCTACAGCAGCCAGGAAGTCAACACCGGCCATTCCAACACCTCAGACAATGCGATTTTTGGGGAGCGGCAGATTTCACATTTTCAGCTTGAAACTTCAATGAATTTCAGGTAGAATAACAGAGTTTTTGAGGTTGTGCACCAAGTAGTTGTGGTCAGAGAGAGAGAGAGAGAGAGAGATGGGAAGGATATTTGTGGTCAATATGGAAGGGAGGACTTACAGGTGCAAATTCTACATCACGCCATCTACAACTACAACTGTTATTTACCATAGGAGGGTTCACCGACCTGCTGCCCTCTCTGCTTCACCGGAACCAAAAACCACCGGTGAAGGCCCCAACCTCGCCGGATCTATTGCTGCACTGCCAGATCTGCCTTATTGGTCCGTCGCCGGAAGGAGTTACTGCCTCGTATGCTCGCCGCCGTACCCACAACTCGCCGGAGAAGAACCTCGCTGCTACTCACTACCGACGGTTACTACTTAGCCGCCAAGTCTCGCCATCTCGCCTCACAGGAGTCATAGCAGCGCTGGTCTAAACAAGATTAGAAGAATAAGACATAAAAAGACAGAAAAACCCTTCTAATTCACGGTCAACAAACGACTTCATTGACGGAGGATCAAAACTGTCCAACGACCAATAACAGTGTCTACTAAGTGGCAATTTTTATTATGAAGGATGAAAAGTGTCAATGCCTCAATAAGTCTAGGATCAAAAATGGCATTAACTCTGGAATACAATACAAGAATATTTAATTATGGTTATATTATTATTGTGCCTCACGACCATTATATACTAACAGTACTTGAAAAGAAACTAATAATAATAATAATAATAATAATAATAATAATAATAATAATAATAATAATATAAGTGGTAATAATAAATCTAAAAGTAATTAAGTGTTAATAATAATAGTAAGAATATTAACGTAAGAGTTGTAACATAGAATAAATTGTACTCCGTAATAATTAATAACTATAGTCTAGAATTAAATTTGGAATTGTCAGGAAAGATAAACGACCTCTGGTGAAATCAACTCTTAAATAATTATATATAGATTTAAATATTCTTAATATATTACAACAATTCCATTCCGTGCATCGCACGGGTGAAAATACTAGTTTTTATAATATTTCTATTTTAAATAAATCAATTACTCCGCACTAGATGTTGAAAAATGACTAATTAACTTATAATTAATATATGCAAATCATTTAAATTATACCAACTCCAAGCTAGGCAGTCCAGGTTAATCAAATGCAATCATTGTGTGGATCATGATCTACACAAGCTGTATGCAACCATATTTTGTATACTGTAAAATAAGATACATTTAATACAAAAATAATGTACATTTAGTATATTAAAAATGTATATTGTATTTAGAGGATGTACATTATTTGAATACCGAGTGTACATTATATTGTATAATGTACATTCAGTACACAAATAATATACATTTAATATATTCAAAATATACTTTTTGTTATAGTTCACACAACACTGTATTCATACCTAATGGTGTGTATCTTATTTGAAAAGGCCAAAAATACCATTAATGCAAGGTCTTGCAATGTAGATGCTCTACAAGAGTTGCTCTTACTAAATGAAGGTCATGTGGTTGAAGAAAATGAAAAGCGAGGTGATGACATTGATGGTGAAGATGAAGATGATGAGGTTAGTTCTTTGTTTTCTCCTAAGTACTTGTTCTCATATGATCTAATACTATATATTTTATTCACCATTAACGATGTTATTCTTCAGAAAGTCTATGTTCATAATTACTGAACTCTATGTTCATAATTTTTTAATTTCATATTCACAGTTATTGAACTCTATATTCACAATTACAGAACTTTATGTTCATAATTTTTGAACTCTAAAAGTCTATGTTCATAATTATACAACTCTATGTTCATAATTTTTGAACTCTATATTCATAATTCTCGAACTCTATATTCACAACGTCTCGCTGAGTTGTTTTGAAAAATTTAAAAATAAAATAAAAATAAAATTCTGATTGGTGGAAGAAAACGGTGTCACTAACTGCACCCTTACTCCAAAATTGCCAAACGGCGTCGTATTGGAACCGTGTCCACCTTGCAAGGTGGACACGGTTCCACGGCATAACAATTGACAGAATATGGTAGGAAAATATATAGTAGTATTAATACCCGGGGCGTTAGGCCCAAAAGAATACGTACAAAGCCTGAGATACCGACCCAAAACGGTGACCCAAAAAATAAATAAACAAGCTAAGGAACTTAATACAATAAAATAGGCACAAGTGTCAAATAGGTTCATCTACTACTAGGAAGTGCTCAATCCCCACCACGAACTAAATGAAGTGTCAAATAGGCCCATCTACCAACTAAATTTGTTCATTTAGCTTTTTTTACAGGTTACCAACAGGTTACCTATTTATTAATTATTAAAAAAATAATAATAAAATAAAATAATTTTTTTTTAAAAAAAATCAGCCACCGGCTGTCCGGCGATGACAGCCGGTGGCTACCCATCACAGACAGTCGTGGCCGTCTAAAAAAAATCGAATTTTTTTTAATGACAGCTAAACAAAATAATAATAACAATGAAATTGATCTGTGAGTCTTGAATGCAAGTTGAAATTTAAAGTTCTACTTGGTTTTAATTAGCAAATTAACTTACCATTAATTAAGTTATTTTTCGAATGGAAAAAAACAAAATAAAAGATAAGAAAGCAGAACTAGGGACACAACAATTGTTTACGCAATTCAGAGCTAAACTCCTACGTCTGTGGGGCAACTCCTGTCAACCCAATCCACTAGATGATCACCAAGATTACGAGGGGTTTAAATACAAAAGGCCGCAGCCACATAAACCAACTTTATCTTCAAAACATCTACTGAAGGATAGGAACGTGAATGCCGGAATACATCTTCATGCTTCAAATACGCTGACCTAGCTTCAAGCTGACTGTCACGACTATACCACCACTTTAATACATATTCATAACTTGAAATACATTGTTTAATATAGAGAGAATCCTTCGAATTATAGTTTGGGAAAAAAAAAACCATGAATAGATAGATCGAAAACCATATTTTTATACTTATTAGAGTGTAACCAACTTCCCTCAAATATGCTGACCAGAAATCCAATAACAAATGATAACTAGCCATTTAAATTCAGGCTGAAAACTAGTTCAGCACAATTGAATTCTATTAGGGAATGTTGTTGAGATGCACTAACACTGATTCAGATAGCAGACTGAATAAAATCTTGAGATAGTAACGCTTGTCGAAAGCATACCGATTTATTCTGACTGCACCGTCACCATGTAAATAACGCTTTTAAGGCAGTGTTATTATAACACAACACAGACTCCCTTACAATCATACACTTAAATTTGTCATTGTTTCTTAAAGAGTTTCCATCCTCCGCGTTGACGTTCCTTATATTATCCAACACCGAGTTTTCGGCATGTGTCTTCCCCAAACTCCTATAAATATCATGCTAAGTGCATGTAGAGAGGACTTTTCCCCATTCTCTTTAGAGCACTTACATGCTCGGGAACCTCCGACCCTTGGTTTAAATACTCGAGCTACTACATCCAAAATATACGATGACCAACACAAATATTATTTACACTATCAAAGTATATAGCATATTTTTAAAAAATTATTTAAATACGCGTAACAATACAAGCCTTGACAGTGAATGTATTGTCTTCATATAAAAAATAAAAATATGCGTCTAAACCATATTAGTAAAGACGTGTAAAGTTTTTAAAATATTTAAAAAATACCACCTCATTTTTTTTCTTACCTTGGTATCTTTAGTTGTAAGCAAAGAAGCCTATTGTTGATTTTTTTTTGGTCAATACTCTACTAGTGAGTGAGTCACAATTTCATATTACATTTAAAACATTATTATCTTTTCTCAATAAATACTATTTTATATTCACAATTATTCTTTTATATCAATATATAAATTAGTTTTAAATATTAAAAATAACAAAAATATAATTTTGAAATACGTCCATAGTTCATGCACATAGAGTGTAACTTTGGATAGCAGCTTCAGTAAATCCTTTACTAGTTAGGGTCAAAAGATGGGCTTCTTCACCCATCGTGCAATTTTGAGTAACAACTCCCCTAAATGAATCGACAACCAAACAAAAAAATTGAAGAATTAAAATAAACATAAAGTCTTACACATAGATAATATTCTCCACACGTTTATTTAGAGTCACACAACACATCAAGCTAGGATTTGTTGCATGTTTATTCTTACACGTACAACGTTACTTATTTATTGTAACTAGTACCGGTACAATAGGCGTCTATTCTACGGTACAATAGGCGTCTGTTTTACAACAGGTACGTGGTTACACATCACGTACTAGCTTTCTTGAACAAAACTTCAATGGGATCATCGCTCAGAGCCAAACGAAAAGTCCTCCACCATGCGTCTATCGCTGGGCCAACGTTGTAGCATTTGTCGGCGCCAAAGGGACAATAAGTGATTTTGTAAGCGCGGTTGGGTACCGCTTCAATCTTGAACTGGTTGCTTTGGTTTGAGACAAACTCGCCGGTCTTCACGAAATATTCCCCGGGTGGAATCTCCCAGTATAGCTTATTCACGCAAAGTTTGTTCGTCGGAAGGTCGAATTTGAAGCTCAGGAAAGTCGACGGCAGGACGACGGAGGCGTTCGGGTCCGCCGGCGTGATGGTAACGGGGTCGCCGTCGTTCCTGGACGATATTGTCACGTCGCTTGGGCATTTGCTCGGCGTCGGCCAGACTAAATTTGAAAGTTTCACTGCTCCGTCACCGGCTCCCCATGTGGCGGCGATTATGTAATAAGTTTCGCCGGGCCGGAGCTCGTCTCCGTCGGTGTCCACCACCGGAATGTCGGACGTTATTGCGACATCAGCGGCGGTGGGAAGGCGGATGGGGTTGCGCGTAGAATGAGTTGGGTTGGGGAGGAGATAGAGGGAAAGAGCGAATAAGAGTGCGAGTGCGAGGGCTTTCATGGTGCGACAACTTAGGAGAAAGAGGTTATGATGTTTGTAGGTGTGTTGTTTGAGCTCTCATACCATTGAATTTATAGAGGAGAAGAGATAAGGTAAGATTGAATACTAAGACTATGTGGTCTAATGGTATTCGGGTTGGACTTTCATTTGAAAAATGAAAGATTGTGAGTTCGAGCCTTAGTAGAGGTGTTATTGATTCTTTGTTCATGAGATTTTTACACTAGAATAGCACATCCTCTTTGTTCATGAGATTTTTACACTAGAATAGCACATCCGCTACACTTGTACAGTTGCACACGTATCGCAGATGTGGGTAACGGAAAGGTTTAAATTTTCCGCGATACCTGTTAGGGTGTGCAGAAAGCATCTTCCATGAAGTAGAAGATGCTAGAAAAATGGTATAACAAATGTGGGTTAGACTGGTCGGGCTAAAAAATGTATGCCCGACCCATCAAAACGCGGGTTAAACAGGTCTTACCCACCAAGTTGAACCCGTTTTGACGGTGCTACAAATATTTATTCTGACGTAATATCTCTTATTAACATTACTAATACTAACTATAAGACCTAATGGATGGAGAAATAAGGAGAAAAATTTATGTGCTAATAATTGGATATGACTTTAAGATTGAGTTGGTTATTAAGACTTGATGGTGTATGAAGAGACATCACACAAAGTTTAACACTTAAATTTGGCAGAAAATTGTTCGAGTGCGGCATGACTACGCGAGTTGTATAGCTTGATTGCGTTTCATACCTTGCAATCAATTTTATTTTTTATTTTTTAAACAAAAACAAAAACAAGAAAAGAAAGATCTGTAAGTAATGTTGTTTGTACTCTCATGCAATAAAGAGACGACAAATGTGTGCACATCTTAATTAGATTCCTTTGTTCATTTATCACATGCTACAAATAAATGAGGAATATTACAAATACATCAATTTCGGATAAGATTTTTAAAAATAAAAATCTTTCTAAATAAATTTTAGTGATGGACAGTTTTTACATATTTTTTGTATTATATAACTATGTCGTTAATAATTAAATTTTAATTTGTTCAATTTCTGAAGGGCATGTCTATCAATTTAACGTTTTTGTAGTAACTGAATTTAGAGTGAGATCGAAATTAAATTGACAATTTTTAGTGATGATTAAACACACCAAATTAATTTGGCAACATAGAATAATTAACGACAAAAATAACTATTACGTATATTATAACTGAAGGACTGAAGATACAATCGTAATATATTTTCTAAAGAAAAATTTTTATTGGAGTATTTATACTTCTCCTAGCTACCTTATTAATTACTTTGATTGGTTAGAGAGAGTATTTTCTCATCCCCTCACTGTTAATAATCAGAATATAATCTTACGTACTCATCTTTATTTTTTTTTTCTTTTTATATAAAAAAAAACCATATTATTCATTAAAAACAAAGAAATACAAGCAGAAAAGAGGACATTTTCCTCGCCTTGCAGAATATATACAAAGCACCTTCATATGTAAATTCATGCACCTTCAGCTTTAAAGTCAAGCATCTTAGCTTAAGCTTTAAATATATGCATCGTACCTTAACTTAAACTTTAAATATATGCATTTGGGAGCCAACTTGCCCTTCACTATGAGAATAGGGAAAATTTGGAGTTTTGATGCTAATTGTGCTTAAATATCTTTGAGTTGATGCATCACAAGAGTGGGACAATTGCTTGTTCTAATCATTATTTAATTGTTCACGAAATTGACTTTTAGGTTAGGGTTTTTGTACGTGTGCATTCCCGCTCATTCCTTGGTTAGTTGTTCTTCACAATCCTTTGGTTGTATTTGTGTATCTAGTAGATAATATATGCTGCCTAGCTTGAGCCATTCAATTCAACCAAGCTACTTCCTCTATCTTATTTTATCTGTCCTACTTACTATTTATTGGTCAAACCAAATCTTTCTTCTTTTGGTTATTTTCTTTTGTATTATTTAGTTATTTTTACATTTGAATTTTTGTGTTTAATAGTACTTTTAATGTAGTTTCTAAATATATAAATTTTGTATACTAATATTAAACTTAATACTATGAAAAATTGAATTAAAAATAACTTCAGTCAGGCCACGTTAACCGAATCAGACACTATGAGACAGAGAAAGTACTTAATAGGTGTAGTCAACTTGCACCACATATATAATTAAGGCCTTAATATATAATATATGAGAAAATCTTACACATATTCCTTCACATAGATATTTACAAGACGTTTGGTTGGAAGGAAGGAATTAGGGAGGAAATGAATTGTAATTCAGTGGGTAAAGAATAAGGTTGGAATAAAGTAGAAATTCAAATTACATTGTTTGGTAGGCATAAATAGAATTTATGGGAATTGAAATGAAAATGCTAAAATACCCTTGGTAATAGTACGTAGTAATAATAATAGTAATAATCATCATCAATGGTGATGTTGTAATTTCATATTGTTTTCCTTTTCTATGTTACAGTGTTGCACCGAATTGGAATTCATAGGGGAGCCTCAAATAGAGGGAATTGCAATGCAGTCAACCAAATAGTGTAATTGAAGTGCTCAACGAATTATGTTGTAATTACAATTCAATTATGATGGCGATATGGGACCCCGGGGGGACCATTTTATTGGGAAAGTCGGCCCAACCGCCCAAACGGGGTGTTCATCTTTTGGCAAATTATGATGTGCATCCGTGTGTACCATGCATGGTGCACACGGATGCAAAAACGACGTCGTTTTGACTAAAAACGCGCGTCCCACTTAAAAAAAAATCAGTTTCGATTCCCGGCAATAGCATTATGTTGTGCATAATTTGAACTATATATCCAGAATTAATGAACTAAAAATCCAGAATCAATAAACTAAAAATCCATAATGAATATACTGAAAATCCAGAATGAATGAACTAAAAATCCATAACGAATGAACTAAATATCCAGCATGAATGAAAAAAAAAAAAAATCAGTTTCGATTTCCGTCTAAATATCCAGAATCAATGAATTAAAAATTCAGAACCAATGAACTGAAAATTCAGAATGAATGAACAACATAATGCTGTTGAGGGGAATCTAAACTGATTTTTTTTTAGTGGGACGCGCATTTTTAGTCAAAACGACATCGTTTTTGCATCCGTATGCACCATGCATGGTGCACAGCATAACGATTTCCATCTTTATGGGTGAGGTGTTGGCCCCACAAGAATAATGGAATTCTATCGGGCTAAGGAAAGAATTGAAGGAAGCTTGGAGAAAAAAATTATTAGAATTAATACTTGAGGTATCAAAACCCAGGACCTCAAGCATAACAACACAAGTCCCAAATCACCAATCCAATCAAGATCTTGTGTATTAAATGGTATGAAGCTCCACTTATATGCATGAGAGTGCGCTGGAAGCAAGGTAGTGGGGGAAACATGTGTGGTCCAGAACGAAGGCTGCTAGATGCCATGCTGTCCATTTGTCAACTATCCGTGAATCCCTCAATAGTATAAATAGGCACCCTTCCCTCCCTTTTAAAGGCACCCCTTGGCTCACCAAACCCCTCCCGGTTCATTGGTTTGAGTCTCTCAACAGTATAAATAGGCACCCTTCCCTCCCTTTTAAAGGCACCACTTGGCTCACCAAACCCCTCCCAGTCCATTAGTTTGGGTTAAGTCCTATCGGTAACATATGAAATATTACTTCCCTTAGCTTGTTTAGTTATTATTTTAGGCCCTATCGCATTCCTCGGCCGCATTCTTTGTATTTGGGCTGCCATTATGGACTTGTACATACTATTTTGGACCTAGCGCCCCAAGTAATAAAGCTACTCTTTATCTACCTCATTCTATATTTCTATACCCAATTTATGATGGATTCGATCCCAATAAAACCATCAAATACATCCAACTAAACAGGCCGTTAAGGTTTACACAATACAACACACTGCACACACAACAAGCTAGGATTTACTGCATATTTAATTTATTCTTACACTGCACGTAGGTTGTCAAAGCTGCAACGTAACTTATTTAGCATACCTAGCCAGCAAGCAAAGCAACTACATATACATACGCACAATATTACACTGTTACGCGCGCAACTGGAGCTTTCTGAATCACAATTTCATAGGTCGAATCAGTACTGAGAGCCAAACGCGTGGTGTGCTGGTCGTCGTAGTGTGAGCCAACGTTGTAGCAGTTGTCGGTGCCGGAGTCACAATACGTGATAATGTAAGCGTGAAGGATGGGCGCGACCGACACAATCTTAAACTGGTGCGAAAAAACATCACCGGCCTTCACGAAACGTTCCCCGAATCTAGGGTCGTACTGAACCTCCCAAGATACGTTGTTTACGCAGAGTCTGACCATCGGGAAGGGGGCGAATTTGATGTTCAGCAAAGTGGACTGAAAAACGACGGTGGCGTTCGGGTCCGCCGGCGTGAACACGACGGGGTATCCTTCTTCTAATTCGCTCCCTATGATCACGTCGCTTGGGCATTTGGTGGTCGACCCGTCCAAACTAACGAGTCGAAGTCCTCCATGGGTCCACTTCCAGGAGCGTAAGAGGTAAGGTGTGCCGGGCAGGAGCGCGTCTCCCTCGGCGTCGACCACCGGAGTGTCGGACTCGGCGGCGGTGGGAAGGCGGATGGGGTTGCGCGGCGTAGAATGAGTTGGGTTGGGGAGGAGATAGAGGGAAAGTGCGAAGAAGAAGAGTGCGAGGGCTTTCATGTTAATTGGTAGCTAGATGACAACTTAACGTGGGAGAAGAGATGAGAGGTAATGATGTTTGTGGGTGTGTTGTGTTGAGGTTTCAAGCATGCAATTTATAAAGGACAAGAGATAAGGTTGAATTATATTTTGACAATCCTCATATAATCTATGTATATAAGTATATAATTTTTTATTATTATTTTTTTTACAATTTGGGGCCTAATTATAAAAAAATTATGGCCCTATTTTTGTAAATGGATATTAGTTAATAGCTGTTATCTGATTGGGTAATTAAAGGGTATGACTATTTGATAACATTAGCTGATGGTAGAAAGGTGTTTGGTAAATTAGCTGTTAGCTGATAACTATTTTGTATAATTTATTTTCTCAAAAAGCTAATTGAAAAAATTACTTTGATGGTAGAAAGGTGTTTGGTAAATTAGTTGTTAGCTGATAACTATTTGGTATAATTTATTTTCTCAAAAAGCTAATTGAAAAAATTACTTTGAGCACTCCAAAAAGCTGATTAACCAAACACTTATATTAATTTTTTTAACCAAGTCAAACATCTAATAATAATCAAATAAACTAAAATTGACAGATAAGCTAACTATTTAACCAAACAATTACCTCGTTCTGCTTGCCTGATCGGTTGTCGGCACCCCTCTTTTCAATCGGCTAATCTCCACTCCCGCCCGACTGGGTGGCACCTATTCAAACTGATTATACTCCTTCCGCAACCAGTCTGTCCACCGACTTCTGCTCGTGTCTCCCTGTATGTCCGACTGGGTGTACCCCCATCCCATCATATATATGGATCAGTTCACGTGTGAAGACTCTCCCAGGTGAAATGTGGGGTGAAATCTGAACTGTTGATCTAATCTAGATCAACGGCTCAAATCAAGAAAATTTATTTTTTTAAAACGCGCTTTGGCTAACATGCATGCAAATGATCAATTGTCTCAAACTGATCCACTTTAAGATATAAAACTACATACCTTAAATTTTAAAACCACGTACCTTAAGGTATAAAACAACGCACCTTAAGTTTAAACTAATACACCTTAACCTAGAAAAGTAACACATCTTAAGAAGGAAAAACGGCGCACCTTAAATTATAGAAAGACGCGCCTAAAGTTTAGACTGATGCAACTTAAAGTTATCAACTAAAGAACTGACGCACCTTAAGCACATAAATTACGCACCTTAAGAAGGGAGAACGATGCACCTTAAGTTTGACCAGTACGCAAAATGATCAAATTGCCACCGCATTTTATTTTAAAAGTTTTCTTCAATCTGGGCTATTGATTTTGATTAGATCAAGGAATGAGATTAACCTTTATCTTTTACCTGAAGCCTATTACCGCATTTGATCTCTATTTTATATATATATATATATATATATATATATATATATATATATATATATATATATATATATATATATATATATATATATATATATATATATATATGATGGATAAATGCAGTAAAACTTCGTCATGGACTCATTTTCACTATTCCGAGAGGGGTGGAGGTACCCATCCAGCCTCTTCGGTTACCCTAAGGGGCACGAGGCCCGACCTCGCGTACAAACCCCGACGGAAGAGCTTAACGGCCCAAGTCCGGTGACTTGGGGCCGACGGGCTTACCCTAAGGGGGCACGAGGCCCGACCTCGCGTACCAACCCCGACGGAAGAGCTTAACGGCCCAAGTCCGGTGACTTGGGGCCGACGGGCTTACCCTAAGGGGGCACGAGGCACGACCTCGCGTACCAACCCTGACGGAAGAGCTTAACGGCCCAAGTCCGGTGACTTGGGGCTGACGGGCTTACCCTAAGGGGGCACGAGGCACGACCTCGCGTACCAACCCCGACGGAAGAGCTTAACGGCCCAAGTCCGGTGACTTGGGGCTGACGGGCTTACCCTAAGGGGGCACGAGGCACGACCTCGCGTACCAACCCCGACGGAAGAGCTTAACGGCCCAAGTCCGGTGACTTGGGGCCGACGAGCTTACCCTAAGGGGGCACGAGGCAAGACCTCGCATACCAACCCCGACGGAAGAGCTTAACGGCCCAAGTCCGGTGACTTGGGGCCGACGGGCATACACTAAGTAGAGCCCAAACTCCGAGTCTGGGCCGAGGCAATGGGGATATTCATCAATCGAAGTCAAACACGACCAAGGAGGGCGCACGGGGACTCAAGCTTAGCCCTCCCAAGGCGACCCTAAGGGGGCACGAGGTACGACCTCACGTACCAACCCCGACGGAACCACTAAGTAGAGCCCGAACTCCGGGTCTGGGTCGAGGCAACGAGGATATTCATCAACCGAAGTCAAACACGACCAAGGAGGGCGCACGGGGACTCAAGCTTAGCCCTCCCAAGGCGACCCTAAGGGGGCACGAGGTACGACCTCACGTACCAACCCCGACAGAACCACTAAGTAGAGCCTGAACTCCGGGTCTGGGTCGAGGCAACGAGGATATTCATCAACCGAAGTCAAACACGACCAATGAGGGCGCACGGGGACTCAAGCTTAGCCCTCCCAAGGCGACCTTAGTTGGGGTAGTCCCGGCTATAGGTGACCTCGGCCGGGGAAGCCTCGGCTAAGGGTGGCCTAGAGCTCGACTCTCTCTAACAAGGAAGCTACCTCATGAGCTCGCCCAAGAGGAGGACGCATCTTGGAGGCCACCTCAGGGGCTCGCCCAAGACGAGGATACATCAAGGAAAGCGCACGAAAGAAGTAAAGTGAACTCAGGAATCAAAGTCTCATACACGATGCCAAGGAGTCCAAGACTTGTTAAGTGTTCTTGCGGAGGAGGAGTTCCGGAGCAGGAGGTGGGGCAGAAATTTTCCCAGGGGCTTGGGGTCGACCTTCGACTCAAGCTACTCTCTTTCGCTAACGAAGACTCGTAACTCAGAGAGTGGGGGACTCATGATGGATATATTAGGAGAATGGTTTCGGGGCAATCCGACCCATGGTGGAGGCGTGATACGAGAGGCCTTGGAGACCCCAACGGGGTCCCCGGCGTGGACCTCGGGTGGGGCCTGCTATGGGGACCCCAGTTGGGGACGACCTCAGAAGTCGGACAAAGAGGAAGGAGGCGGGGCGTGTCGACCTTATACTCGAGCTACTCTCTTTCGTTGACAAAGACTCGCAACTCAGAGAGTGGGGGACTCATGATGGATATATTAGGAGAATGGATGCGGGGCACAATCCGACCCGGGGTGGCGGCGTGACACGAGAGGCCTTGGGGACCCCATCGGGGTCCCCAGCGTGGACCTCGGGCAAGGACTACTGCGTGGACCTCGGGCAAGGACTACTGCGTGGACCTCGGGCAAGGACTACTGCGTGGACCAAGGACTACTGCGTGGACCAAGGACTACTGCGAGGACCTCAGTTGGGGACCTCACCGGGGCCTCCCCGCGTGACTCGGTCAACTAAGATCCAACCGCCCGCCCTATTCTCTTGGGGTCAGTTGGGAGAACTATTTAGTATAAAAGGGCGCATCCTTGTCTTGTTAGGACATCTACTTCCTATTTATTATTACCATATTTACCTTGTAATTCTCCTGAAAACATTATCAATACAAAGGTGTCCCCGCGACACACATTCAACGTCTTTCCCAATCCCTTATCTATCGGGTTTAGTAATTCGGGTCTACCCCGAGTTAATTAAATCCATCAATATATATATATATATATATATATATATATATATATATATATATATATATATATGTGTGTGTGTGTGTGTGTGTGTGTGTGTGTGTATGTATATATACAAGGGATCAGGTGCGAAACTTCTCTCAGGTGAAACGTAACGATTAATCACAATCTTTAATTTGATCTTGTTAAAATTAACTTAAAATGAAGAACAACTAAAAAACACGGTGACATTATTATCATTTGGAGTAAGATGACAGCTTATATGTATGTATGTATGAATGACTGACAATTAATTTTATTGTATTTAATTAATAATTTAATATGTTCATAAAAGGCATGATTTTTTGTGATTTGATGACAATGACTGCCTTGGTCTCCATACACTTGACAAAATATGTCATTTTTAGTCATTTTAGCATTAAAAATGTATAATTTTCCCCATAGAATTAGTAATAACACATTTTTTAATAATTTAGAAAAAAATCTTGTGAATTTAAAGTAGAAAAATGCAATAATTAAGATACCAAAATGTATTAACGGCAGATACATTAAATCTTTTAACTTATTTGCTTTTAAAAAAAAATCTTTAACTTATTTAATTTCTATTGGTGGAAAGCATGTTGTCAACTTGGGATCTCAGGATTACCAATCTATTCATCGGACCATAGATAACAATTTATGCTTGTTTAATTAAGGGAAAATGGCACTTTTTCCCCCTGTGTTATATACTTATAGCACTTTTTCTCCCTATATTATTTAAGTGGCAATTTTCCCCCCTAATATATTAAATGGACATATTTACCCTTAAAATAAATATTTCCTTTATTTTACTTCTCCAATAAATTATAACCACAATTTGAAAAAATAAAATACATTAATTGTTGAATTTAGAATACTTTAAAAATAAAAAAATAAAATTTTAAAATAAAGTTTGAACCAACAGTTCAAATTGGATCAGAAATTGTGAAACAACGATTCAAAATAAAAACCAAATCGCGATTATATATACTTATATGTGAGATCAGAGTCAATATAAATGCGAAAAAAACATACACTATTTGCAAATATTATAATTCTAATTTTAAGCTATTGCTAGTAGTTGTTCCGATTTGAACCTCTGGTTCACGGTTCAGAATCTATTTTTTTCCACTTCACAATTTTAATAAACGGAAACCCAAATATTGGGTTATGTTATGAATCATAACCGATTTTTTTTTATTTGATTGCTATAGTGTTCGGTTCAGTTCGAACCGAACCGTGGCCATCCCTACGTATAAACAATAATTTGTTGAACAAGAGAAATAAATAAAATATGTATTTTAAGGGTAAAAATGTCTATTTAATATTATCAGGGGGAAAAACCGCCACTTTTATAATAATTGAGGGGGCAAATGTGGATGCATGAATAACTCAGGGGGAAAAAGTGCTATAAGCATATAACATAGGGGGAAAAAGTACCATTTTCCCTTTAATTAAAGATCATAGGTAATAGGACTAGGATAGGGAGTCTACCATCAACAAACCTCATGAGCTCGTGTCCCTCTAAAAACGGCATTACTTGTGTCCTCCAAAACAAAAAATTCTTATGAGTGAGCTTAATACTGATAAAGTGATGAGCAGTAAAAAACGAATTGACATCCATAGAACCGGAGGAAGTAATGGCAGCTTCAGAGACGGTCTGTTCCGAAGAGTTAACCGATCCATCAGTCACGAGAATGAGAAAACCCTAACTAGGCAGATGAGAACTGTATAAACTAAGTGAATATGTACAAGAGAAAATCATAGAGAGACTAGGATAGAAAGTTATAATGTGACTCAAATACATAGAATCTTATTAATACTAGTCCTAATAATAAGGTTTAGACAACACAACAATATAGTATTTGTTGTAAACTTCCAAACCTGCAATAGGTAGTTATGATGTTTGTAGGTACTGTTGTTTGAACTCTCATGCAATGTATAGAGGACAAATGTGTGCAGATGTTAATAATTAGACTCCTTTGTTCATTTATCACATGCTACAAATAAATGGGTAATATTACAAATACATCAATTTCAGATAACATTTCTTTTTAAAATAAAAGAAAAAGAAATTTTAGTGATGCACAGTTGTTACATATTTTATTTTGGTATTATATAACTATATGGTTAATAATGGCCAACTAACTTATAGTGTGATGGCATCTCGGTTACCATTTCAATTGGATGGTCATAAGTTTGAACCTTAGTGGTGGAGATTTAGAATTTTTTGGGCTGAAAAGAATTATTAGTATTTAAAAAAAAATATGGTTAATAATTGAATTTTGTACAGTTTATGTAGGCCATGAATAGCTATCACTTTAACGTTTTCGTAGTTATTGTTTTAGTGCAATTGAGCTTAAGGTGAGATCGAAATTAAATTGACAAATTTTTAGTGATGATTAAATTTAATATGTACGACATTTAATATGATAAAATTAAAAGAATAATACTAAATGTGGCAATACCACAATAGTCGATGACTAAAAGTAGAAGTTGCTCAAAGTCATGGGTGTAATATGATAAAATTAAAAGAATAAAACTAAATGTGGCAATGCCATCGAGGACTGGAAGTGGAAATTGCTCAAAGTCATGGATATAATATGACAAAATTAAAATATTATGACTAAATGTGTCAATGCCACAACAGTCGAAGACTAAAAGTGAAAGTTGCTCAAAATCAGGAATGTAATATGACAAAATTAAAAAAAAAAATATGACTAAATGTGACAATGTCATAATAGTAAGGCACTAAAAGTGGAATTTACTCATAAATGCTTGTTTATTTAAAGATCATAGGGTTTACACAATACAACATTTGAGAATTTGTTCTACATTATTGTCAAACCTGCAACAAACGTCACTTATTTAGCATAATAACAAACCAACAACCCATAAATCAGAAGGTAGCTTTCTTGAACACAACAGTGAATGGAAAATCTTCAGTGAGAGCCAAACGCGCAGCCCCGGCAGACTCGTCGAAGTATCTTCCAACGTTGTAGCATATGTGGCCGCCAAACGGACAATAAGTGATTTTGTAAGCGTTAAGCTCCGGCGCGACTTCAATCTTGAACTGGCCGCTAATGTCGGAGACAAACTCGCCGGAGCTCAGGAAGTATTGCCCGGATGGCTGGTCGTACCGGATCCGCCAAAAGACACTACTCACACAAAGCCTGGACGTCGCGACGAAGAACGCGAAGCTCTGGAACGTCGACGGCAAGACGACGGTGGCGTTGGGCTCCGCCGCCGGCGTTATCCTAATGGGGTCGCCCTCCGTTAAGGGCCGCGATATGACCACGTTGCTTGCGCATTTTGTCGCCGAATCTAACCAGGCAAGTTGCACTCCCCCGGAGGCGGCTCCCCGTCCGGTGGAGGTTATGAAGTAAGTTTCGCCGGGCCGGAGCGCGTCTCCGTCGGTGTCCAGCACCGGAGTGTCGTCGGCGGTGGGAAGGCGGATGGGATTGAACGTAGAGTGAGTTGGGTTAGGAAGGAGATAGAGGGAAAGTGCGAATAAGAGTGCTGTGAGGGTTTTCATTTTCACGACAACTTGGGAGAAGAGAAGTAGTTATGATGTTTGTAGGTAATGTTGTTTGAAGTCTCATGGAATTTATAGACGACAAATAATGTGTGAGGTTCAATTCGTTTATCTCGTGGTACAAATAAATGGCTAGTATTACACACACCCATCCATTTCCGATAGGGTTTTTGATAATGGTTTTTAAATATTTTTTTCTAAGAATATTTTTGTGATGCATAGTGTTTGTATATATTTAGTAAGAAAATGTTTTTTTTTCCTTAAATAGCATCCTTCATTATCAACACTAATTATAAAGTCAAATTGGTCAAATAGTTAACTTAGTAACCACAAAGTTACATGTTCAACTTCATTGCCCTCAACCGGAGTAGCCTATTGACTTTCTACATTAAAGTCTTTGAGTTGATGCATCACAAAAGTGAAGCAATTCCTTGTTGTAATCCTTGTTTAATGGTTCACGAAATTGACTTTTAGGTTGGGGTTGTTGTGTGCATTCCTGCTTGATTCCTTGGTTAGTTATTCTTCACATACAATCCTTTGGTTGTATTTATGTATCTAGTAGATAATGTTGCGAAGCTTAAGCCATTCAGTTCAACCAAGTTACTTTAGTCAACTTAATTGCACCACATAATTAAGGCTTTAATATGAGAAAAGAGCAAATTACACTTTTGGTCTTATGACTATAAGGGGCGTGTTAATTTCGATCCATGACTTTTAAAACTAACAATTTAGTCCTTTAATTATATTTTTTTTAACAGATTTGGTCCTCCCGGCCAAATTAACAGTGGAAATTGGCCAGAAATACGTTTGCCATTGTTAATTAAATATTAGGGGGGTAAATTGGTCAATTTAAGTTAGAAAAAGGTCAAATTTGTCTTTTTACGTTTAAAAAAAATAGAAAGTTTATCTGCTTCTTCTTCGCGTAGCTCACCTTCGAGCCACCATTAATGGCTAGCTTAAATTTAATTATGACACACACACACACACACACAGAGGTCAATGCGATAATCTCCTTGTCCAGGGTGAACATCCAGGCCCAAATGTTCCTGACGGGGATGGCGAAGGACAGAGCATTGAAGCCCAGAATAAAACTTCCGGTGAGGCAGACAATGTCGGCGCGTTTGGCGTTTCTAGGCTCCCGCGCCCCCAGCTCGTTGCCCACTCTAGTGGAGACACTGAAGCTGAGAGAAGACGGGAAAATGTAGATCAAAGAAGTGGTCTGAATCAGAATCCCCATTCCCATGGCTAAGCCGGAGAGATTTCAACGTGATTTACGATGGAGAATTAAAAAAAAAAATCTAAACTTTCCGAAGCTTGCTTCAAGGCAGTCAACGAGTTTGGCCAGTGAACGTAACGCGAAGAAGAAGAAGCAGGTAACTTTCTAATTTTTTTTTTTAAACGTAAAAAGACCGTACCATTTGCCCTCATGAATAAAAAATTTAAAAAGTTTTAAGTTTTTTCGGCCAATTTTCACGGATGATTTAGCCAGGAGGATCGAATATCGAGAGGCTTTGAGGGACTTTCATGTAATTTCATTCCTTGATGAAAGTTGTTAGAGGCGGTTACATCATAACCATATATATATAGTCTAGCCTCTGTTGTAATCACAGATCATTCCATTTCATTCGGTTCACTTCTTCAATACAACTCAAGTTTTCCCTCCTCTTTTTACTTCTGATCTTCCAATGCCATCCTAATCAACATGGTATCAGAGCGATGGCGCACCACCTACGCCGCCGCAGTTACCGGCGCCGGAGAGAACAGCCAAGGAGAAGATGCTGCCTCACCGGTCGTCCAAACACCAAGCCAAGCTGTTCCAGAAGTGATTCCACAGGGGAATCGTTTCCAGTCCGAAAGGAACTATAACATTCACGAGTTGGAGAATCCGCTGTTCTTCAGCTCCAGTGATAGCGCTTCTGCGATCCTCGTCAGTCCGGTGTTGGCGGGAAGTTCGAACTACGGTAGCTGGAGCATATCAATGAAGATCGCCCTAGAAGTGAAGAACAAATGGACGATCGTCGACGGAAGCACTCCAGCGCCGAGCAGAGATCAGAGTCACTATGCTGCTTGGAGACGATGCAACTTGATGATTTGTTCATGGATCTTCAAGTCGCTGCATCCTTCCATAGCGCAGAGCGTAATGCATCTGGATAATGCGAAGAGCATATGGGAGGATCTAAGGCGGAGATTCTCGCAACAAGACGCACAGAGGATTTCGAGTTTGCAGTCCGAGATGTACAACTTGAAGCAAGGATCTCTTACCGTCAGTGAGTATTATACCAGATGCAGGACATTGTGGGAAGAGATGAACACTTTGAGACCATTACCTCTCTGCAAATGCGATCCTAGGTGCTGCTGCGACCTCATGGAGATCATCCGGAAGGAGAGAGACACGGATCAAGTGATCCGATTCTTACAAGGCCTTAGTGATGAATACAATAATCTTAAGTCTAATGTGCTTGTTTTAGATCCCTTGCCGGAGGTTTATAAAATCTTCGTTATGGCAGAAAAATTGGAGAGACAAGCTAGATTAACCAATTTGACTCTGGCAGGTTCGGATGTCATTCAAACTAATGCTGTGCAGGGCTTCACAACTGATGAGATAGTAGCAGCAGCTCCTTACTATTCCAATGGGAAAAGGAACAATGGTGTGAGGGCTAAGTGCACTTACTGCGGGATGACTGGACATACCATTGACAAGTGCTACAAAAAGCACGGTTATCCTCCCGGTTGGGTGCCCGGTTACAAGACTAAGGCCAAGCAGCAAGCTACGACAGCAACAAGCTCAGCAGGTGAACTAGGATTCTCCTCGGAGCAATTGAAGAAAATGATTTCCTATTTGCAGACTCAAGTAGGCCAAGCCACTGGATCATCCGGCTCCAACATGTCTGTTGCTACCACCTTAACTCCAAAATTTGATGAGTCACCTATATCTGAAGGCAAGTACTTGGCTAATACTCTCTCTCTGAATAATTCTACATGGATACTTGATTCAGGAGCTACAAATCATGTTGTGTCTTCTCTTGATTCTCTTGACAATTATCATGATGCTAATGGAATTGAGGTGAACCTTCCCACTGGGCAGTGTGTCTCAGTTAAACACATAGGAGACATGAGGTTCAGTGATGATCTATGGCTAAGAGAAGTCTTATATATTCCCTTATTCAAGTTCAACATCATCTCTGTGAGCAAGTTAATTAAGGATGCTGCTTATAAATTGACTTTTATGTCTAAACAATGCTTAATCCAGGAGACTCATGGGAAGATAGTTGGATTAGCTAGGGAGGCAAAGGGTCTATACCTGATGCAACCATCCAGATCACCAGTCAAGAATTATGCCATGCCATGCATCAGTCCAGAGATTTGGCACCAAAGGTTGGGGCATTTCCCAACAAATAAACTTCACCTTTTGTGTGACATTGATGTCTCTAGAAATAAGAATGTAGCTTGTGATACATGTCATTTAGCTAAACATAAACGTTCTTCTTTTCCTGTCAGTGCCACTAGTTCAAAAGGATGCTTTGATCTGATTCATATTGACATTTGGGGACCCTTTCATGTTTGCTCTTTGAAAGGGGACTATTATTTCTTGACTGTGGTTGATGATTACTCCAGGTTCACCTGGGTTCATATGATGAAAAATAAGTCTGAAACAAGGCAACATTTGAAGAACTTTCATTCTTTTGTGTTCACTCAATTCGGCATCCTGATCAAAACTATTCGCAGTGATAATGGAGCAGAATTTAAAATGGAAAGTTTTTTTTCAGAAAAAGGGATTATCCATCAGCGTTCATGTGTTCATACGCCACAGCAGAACGCCGTTGTAGAACGTAAACATCAACACATCCTCAACGTTGCTAGATCCCTACGGTTCCAAGCCAATCTTCCCCTAGAATTTTGGGGGCATTGCATTATGCATGCAGTGTTTATCATAAATCGGCTTCCTTCTCCTGTTATCGATTTATCCAGTCCCTACAAGAGGTTATATGGAAAGACTCCAGACATTAGCAACATGAGGGTGTTTGGCTGTTTATGCTACGCAGCTACGCTTAAGAATGCCAGACATAAGATGGCAGCCAGAGGTCAGAGGTGCATTTTTGTGGGAATCCCAGCTGGGATTAAAGGCTACCTGCTGTACAGTTTGAGTGATGGTTCTATCTTTGTGTCAAGGGATGTGGTTTTTTATGAAACTCAATTCCCTATGATGGATAGAGATATTCCAAGTCAAAAGCCTTCACATATTGAGCCTTCACTTCCCAATGTTCCTACATCCCTAAACTTGGACTTGGAGCCGTGTGATCAGATGCAGTACCCTCATGATCCACCAGACTTAAATAACTCACATGGACCAGCAGCTACTGATATGTCTCAATCTCATGAATTGTTGAATTCAAACTCACCTCATGGACCAACAGATCTCAATGGTGAACAGCAAAACTCTAGCATGCCTCATGATCCAGTGGATATTGAGCCACAACCATGCAGTACTACTGAGCAACAAGACTCTGCCTACCACTCTGACCAAGATGTTGTCATGCAGCCTAGAAGGTCAGGTCGATCTCGCCAAGCTCCAAACAAGCTGATGGACTATTATTGTGACTCTGCTATGATCCGAGGCTCCTCACCACATCTTATCTCTAAGGTCATATCATATGACCACCTCTCCTTGCCACACAAGAAGTTTGCTTTGGCAGTCACCTCCATTGACGAACCCCGCACTTACAATCAAGCTATACACCATCAGTGTTGGAAAGAGGCCATGGATGATGAGATCAAGGCCTTGCAACAAAACAACACATGGGAGATAGTCGATCTGCCCTCCGGAAAGAACCCCATTGGATGCAAATGGGTCTATAAGGTGAAACTTAGAGCTGATGGTTCAGTGGAACGCCATAAGGCTAGGCTAGTGGCAAAGGGGTACACCCAACAACTTGGAGTTGATTACATTGAAACCTTTTCTCCGGTTGCGAGAATTACTACCATTCGAACCTTTCTAGCCATGGCTTCATCCCGGGATTGGCACATTCATCAACTAGACATCAACAATGCATTCCTCCATGGTGATTTAGATGAGGAGGTCTACATGGTCTTACCACCCGGTTTCCACAGTGATAAGCCAGGGCAAGTGTGCAAATTACTACGTTCCCTATACGGCTTGAAACAGGCCAGTCGACGGTGGAACGCCAAGCTAAGTAATGCGTTGATTCAGCAAGGCTTCACACAATCCATATCTGATCCCTCTTTGTTTACAAAAGGGGATGCTACAGGTTTCATTGCCCTCCTTATATACGTCGATGATATACTTGTAACAAGTCCTTCTTTACAGCTGATTACTGAGCTTAAAGCATTCTTGAATTCAGCCTTCAAGATCAAAGATCTCGGCCCCTTAGGTTACTTTCTGGGGATCGAAGCCCGTATGGAGGAATCGGGCCTAAATTTGTGCCAAAGAAGGTATGCCCTGGAGATTCTCGATGAGGCAGGTTTTATGAACTGTAAGCCAGTCGATACTCCTATGGTCCCTGGTATTCGGCTCACCAAAGAAGGTGGCATCATTCTCAGTGACGCCTCTGGCTTCAGGCGTCTTGTTGGCCGGTTGCTCTACCTTACCGCAACAAGACCAGATATAACCTTTGCCGTCCAACAACTTAGCCAGTACGTCGATGCTCCAACAACTGAACACCTAGCAGCAGCACATCGTGTCCTCCGCTACATCAAGAAAGCTCCTGGACAGGGGCTACTCTATCCAAAGTCTAACGCCCTGCAACTCAATGTCTTTTCAGACTCCGACTGGGGATCATGTTCCGACACTCGAAGATCCATAACTGGATTCTGTGTCTTTCTTGGCTCTGCTTTGATATCATGGAGGACGAAGAAACAAGCAACCGTTTCACGTTCATCATCCGAGGCAGAATATCGCGCTCTAGCTGCCACCGTTTGTGAAGTCCAGTGGCTTACAACGCTAATGCATGATCTACAGATAAAGCTAGAGAAGCCGGCTGCTCTTTTTTGTGACAACAAATCGGCAATCGCTATCGGTGAGAACCATGTGTTCCATGAACGCACTAAACACCTGGATATTGATTGCCATATTGTGCGGGAGAAGCTCAATCAGGGAATCATCAAGCTTCTGTCCGTCCCTTCTTCAGCCCAGGTGGCAGATGGCTTCACCAAAGCTCTTCCTATTTCCTCATTCCAGTTGTTCACCTCTAAACTGGGTGTTCAGGACCTTCACACTCCAGTTTACGGGGGGGTATCGAGAGGCTTTGAGGGACTTTCATGTAATTTCATTCCTTGATGAAAGTTGTTAGAGGCGGTTACATCATAACCATATATATATAGTCTAGCCTCTGTTGTAATCACAGATCATTCCATTTCATTCGGTTCACTTCTTCAATACAACTCAAGTTTTCCCTCCTCTTTTTACTTCTGATCTTCCAATGCCATCCTAATCAACATCGAAACTGCTAAAAAAAGCATAGTTAAATGACTAAATTATTAGTTTTAAAAGTCACGTATCGAAATTAACACGCCCCTTATAGTCATAGGATCAAAGTGTAATTTGCTCTATGAGAAAATCTTACCCATATTATATTAATCCTTCACATAGATATTTAAGGTTTACACAATACAACAGTACGTACACACACAACAATTAAGAAGCTAGGATTTATTGCATATTTATTGTTACACTGTACGTAGGTTGTCAAAGCTGCAACGTAAGTTATTTATCATACCTAGCCAGCAATATAATATTACAATGTTACGCAACTGGAGCTTTCATAAACGAAATAGAATATGGTGAATCAGTACTGAGAGCCAAACGCGTGGTGTGCTGGTCGTCGTAGTGTGAGCCAAGGAGGTTGCAGTTGTCGTCGGTGCCGGACTCACAATAACAGATAATGTAAGCGTTAAGGCTGCGTGCGGCCTCCTCAATCTTAAACTGGTACGAGAAAACATCACCGGCCTTCACGAAACGTTGCCCCAATCTAGCCTCGTTCTCAACCTCCCAAGATACGTTGTTTACACAGAGTCTCACCGTCGGGAAGGGGGCGAATTTGATGTTGAGGAAACTCGACTCCGAGACGGCGGCGGCGTTGGGGTCCGCCGGCGTGAACATAACGGGGCTGCCGGCGTCTTCGTAGCTCGGTATGATCACGTCGCTTGGGCATAGGGTCGTCGCACCATCCAAACTAACGAGTCTCACTCCTCCGTGGGTCCAATTCCAGGAGCGTAACAAGTAAGGTCTGCCGGGGAGGAGCTCGTCTCCCTCCATGTCCACCACCGGAGGGGTGTCGGACGCGGCGGTGGGAAGGCGGATGGGGTTGCACGGCGTAGAATGAGTTGGATAGAGTAGGGAAAGTGCGAAGAAGAAGAGTGCGAGGGCTTTCATGTTGACAACAACGTGGGAGAAGAGATGAGAGGTAATATAATGATGTTTGTGGGTGTGTTGTGTTGAGGTTTCAAGCATATATGCCATTTATAGAGGACAAGAGATAAGGTTGAATTATATATTGTGGCACTCACGGCGTCTTCCGATCCTGTGGGTATTGGTAAAAAAATATAATTGAATGAGCAAATTTTTTTGCTCATAAACATGTATATATGTGCTAAATGTTAGATAACATTTAAGAGTAACATAAACCAAAGTAACGAGTAACCTGAATCGTAGTAGCGGAAGCTTCAGGATCATTCGAATATCCCTTGCCATAGTTGTTAGTGTTGTAGCCAGAATGGTAAACTTGTAGAGTGTTTTGTCTACCACTTTTCTCCCGAATACCTGATGGTGGGTGTATCCTGAACACGGGAGCTGTGGGAGGACTAATTTGCTTAGAAGCCTACATGCCATCAACGTAGGCATATTCAGTTAAAGCTTAACTGAATATCCTGAGTTGCATAACAGATTCTTACTTGCACCACAGCCACCTAATAATACATTATATTATAATATATTGTATTTAGGGAAAATACTTACACTACATATATATTGACTTTCTGATAATATATTTTTGAAAGATTATTTTGTTGAAGAGAATTTTAGTGGTGTAGAGTCAGTAGTAAGTACTCAAAAAAACAATAGAAAATAGTGTACCAAAAACCTTGTGGTCCACTAGGACCAATTAGGCCACTAATTATTTAAAATATAAAATAATTAAAAAAAAAACAGCTTCGACTTCGTCTCCATCTCCAACCGTGGAGACAAAGATATCTTGTGTTTGGACCTGGCTTTTCTTCCTTTCACCATGTAACTACTCATTTGAGTGGTAGACCATGGATAGAATTGAGAGAACATTACCTTATCTCTAATGGAAATGAATTACTCAAGTTACTATGACTTTATAACATGGTTCCTTCCTAGATGTTTTAGATGCTGAAATGAATGTTCTCTTATAGGAGAATTTGCCAGAGTAGTCCAATTTCAGAATTAATTCACCAAAATAGGCTCCTCGGGTTTGCCAAACAATTATGTTGCGAGTGAAGTTGCTTGATGTCGAAAACTTCGACTCTCGGAGCTTCGTTTTGGCGCAGAAAGCAATCAAAAGTGGAAGAATGGCCGGAGAAGGAGACGGAGTTGAAGTTGGTTTTTTTTTTTTTTTTTTTTTTTTTTTTTTTTTAAAAATTATATTTTAAATAATTATTTTAAAAAAAAAATATTTAAAATTTGGGGTGACAGGTTAGAAACTTGAAAAACCCATAAATTGGACTAATTGCATGAAATTAGTTAGTTTAAAGATTCAACTGTAGATTTTTTTATTTTTTATTTTTTATTGTTAGACTCATTGACCTAATTGGATTATCGTGTGTAGTTCGAACGATATCCTATTTGACTCTTATTTCTTAATGTTATCAAAAAGAACAAGGAAAAATGACACTTTTCCCTGAGTTATATGTTTATAGCACTTTTTTCTCCTGAGTTTATTTATGTATCCATAATTTTCTCCTCGGTTATGTTAAAAGTGGCGGTTTTTCCCTATTTATTGTTAAATGGACATTTTTGCCCTTAAAAATAAGTATTTCATTTATTTATTTTTTTCTCTAACAAATTATTGCTTAAATGTAAGGATGAGTACGGTTTGATTCGAACCTAACCAAACACTATAACAATCGAACTGAAATAGTAGGGACGGATTTTGGTTACGATTTAGAATTGAAATAAAATAAAATAATTATTAAATTTAGATTATTTTAAAAATAAGTTTCGGTTCTGAATCATAACCAGAATTGTCCCTACTGTTTCGGTTTGGTTGCTACAATCAGGGACGGAGCCAGAATTTCTTTTAGGGGGGAGGGGGGAAGAAGTAAAGGTAAAATGAGTTCAAAAATGTTTAAATACAAAATATCAAATACGAATAAGATTGAATTGTTAAAATACAAAATACATTATAAATTACGATACAAAGTTTATGATGAACTACGTGATAATACTCATCTACGTTCTCTCATGTTTTGAAATCGCTGTAGAATTGCTTCATTTGAAACATTGTCAAAAATATCTTTTTCAACATACAGCACTAAGCAAACATGCATGTAATAAATCATCACTTATCCGGTTGCGTAAAGATGTCCTGATTAACTTCATAAAAGAAAATTAGAAAAATTATGACAACACTAATAAAATCTAGGCATACTCACTGAACACACTCTCTCACTGGCTCACAATCCTCACATTACTGCTCAATGCTCACATTCAAATAATTGATATAAATTGAGACAAATTGAAAGTTTGTGACACTGCTCGTTTGCTCACATTCATAAACTAAAATATTTCACATTCTGATTTCTGAGTTCTGACATTCACATTCACTATCCACTCATTCACAAAAACACAAATTGAACAAGCTAAAAGTCTAAAACCAAAACCAATAACTCAATAGGTCAATAAGGATAAATTAATTTTGCATTTCTGGCTTTCTGCCATACGACCCATAAGTGGCAAATTGCTCATTGCTCACATTCCATAAATCATAACTCATAATTGATAATTCATAAACAAATTCATGTATTCAACAAAGCACATACTGACATATATTAAATTGATTAAAATAAAATTAGAAGAATTAGGGAAATTAGGATAAAACTAAAATTAGAGAAATTAGGGCAAAAATACGAACCTAAGTATTGAGAGGAGACGAGAGGCGCTGAGATGGTGTTGCCGGTGTTCCTGCTGACCGGTAAGTCGGCGAGCCGGACGCCGGTACTCCAGTAGGCAGCCAAGGCAGGGACGGAGAAGCAGCAAGGTAGACAGCCAGAGAAGCAACGAGCTCTGCAATCTATCTGCGTTCTAAAATGTAAAATAAGGAAAATAAAAAAAATTATATATATAATACAACCCCAAAAGGACGTTGTTTTGGAGTTGTATAATTTTTTGTAGTGGGGGCAGCTGTCCCCACTATCCCCATGCCAGCTCCATCCCTGGCTACAGTGTATGTACGGTTAGGTTTGAACCGAACAGTGTGGTCATCTATACTTATAAGATATAATTTGTTGAAGAAGAAAAATAAATAGAATACTTATTTTTATGGATAAAAATGTCCATCTAACATAAAAAGGGGAAAACCCGTAATTTTTAACATAACTTAAAGGACAAATGTTGATACATAAATAACTCAAGAAAAAAAAGTATTATAAGCATATAATTCAGGGAGAAAAAGTCTATTTTTTCAAGCAACAATTAAAAAGAAAAGAAAAGAAAAGATCTGTAGATAATGTTGTTTGAACTCTCATGCAATGAATAGACAACAAATGTGTGCAGATGAGATATTAATTAGATTCCTTTATTCATTTATCACATGCTACAACTAAATGGGTAATATTACAAATACAGCAATTTGAGATAACATTTCGTTTTTTAAATAAAAAGAAAAAAGAAATTTTAGCGATGCACAGTTTATATATATATATATATATATATATATATATATATATATATATATATATATTGTATTAAATAACTATATGGTTAATAATTGAATATAATTTTGTACAATTTATGTAGGACATGCCTATCAATTTAACATTTTCGTAGTCATTGTTTTAAAGTAATTGAGTTTAAGGTGAGATTGGAATTAAATTGACAATTTTTAGTGATGATTAAAGACACCAAATTTTCTAACACGGAATGATTAAGAACAAAAATAGCTACTAGGACTATGTGGTCCAATGGTACCCGGGTTGAACTTCCATTTGGAAGATTATGAGTTCGAGCCTCGGTGGAGGCGTTATTGGTTCTTTGTGTTTCAGTAGGTTGAGAAAGTATATGAACAGATACTACAATGTAATAGAGCCAGTAACTTTCAAAAAAAAAAAAAAAGAACAAAAATAGCTATTATACTATAACCGACGGATTAAAGATACAATATATTTTCTCAAGTTATACCTATCCTTCCTTATTAAGTACTCTAAATTGTTAGAGAGATAAAATTATGGGAGAAATCTCTATTTCTCATCCCCTCCCACCTTTAATAATTGCAATCTTAACGCACAACGTTAATGTTGCTTTATCTTCCTCTGCCATACGTGTGTCCCACTAAGTTGAGGCCATCCAGTCACTGATGAACGGCCAAGGCGATTTGGTGATGAGGGTTAAAGTGGAAGTTACTCAAAGTTAAGGATATAATAAGACAAAATTAAAAGAATATAACTAAATGTGTCAATGCCATGATAGTTGAAAACTAAAAGTGAAATTTGCTGATAATAATTTATGTTTGTTTATTTAAAGATCATAGGGTTTACACAATACAACATTTGAGAATTTGTTCTACATTATTGTCAAACCTGCAACAAACGTCACTTATTTAGCATAATAACAAACCAACAACCCATAAATCAGAAGGTAGCTTTCTTGAACACAACAGTGAATGGAAAATCTTCAGTGAGAGCCAAACGCGCAGCCCCGGCAGACTCGTCGAAGTATCTTCCAACGTTGTAGCATATGTGGCCGCCAAACGGACAATAAGTGATTTTGTAAGCGTTAAGCTCCGGCGCGACTTCAATCTTGAACTGGCCGCTAATGTCGGAGACAAACTCGCCGGAGCTCAGGAAGTATTGCCCGGATGGCTGGTCGTACCGGATCCGCCAAAAGACACTACTCACACAAAGCCTGGACGTCGCGACGAAGAACGCGAAGCTCTGGAACGTCGACGGCAAGACGACGGTGGCGTTGGGCTCCGCCGGAGTGATCCTAATGCGGTCGCCGTCCGTTAAGGGCCGCGATATGACCACGTTGCTCGCGCATTTTGTCGCGGAATCTAACCAGGCAAGTTGAACTCCCCCGGAGGCGGCTCCCCGTCCGGTGGAGGTTATGAAGTAAGTTTCGCCGGGCCGGAGCGCGTCTCCGTCGGTGTCCAGCACCGGAGTGTCATCGGCGGCGGTGGGAAGGCGGATGGGATTGAACGTAGAGTGAGTTGGGTTGGGAAGGAGATAGAGGGAAAGTGCGAATAAGAGTACTGCGAGGGTTTTCATGGTTGCGACAACTTGGGAGAAGAGAGGTGAATAGGTAGTTATGATGTTTGTAGGTAATGTTGATTGATGTCTCGAGCAATTTATAGACACAAATGTTTGCACTTCATTTATCTCGTGGAATAAATAAATTGTTAATATAACCCGCTTAGTTGGCGTGAGCAGTTGTGAACTCTCATCCCAAGGTCGGGGGTTCGAGCTCCTCCCGTATAAAAAAACTAGACAGCACTTTGGAATCAAAATTAGTATGGTACGAGTTTAAAGGTGTCTCATACGGTTAGGGTCTGTACAGGAGACCTCATGACCTAACAAAAAAATAAATCACTGCTGGAAATCAGCGTTTTTCCGACCACTTAAAAAATTGGTCGCAAAAAATGGATTTTTTTCATTTTTACGACGGAGGGTGACAGTGGTCGAAAAGTGGTCGGAATTTCCGACCACCTTATACAAGGAAGTCGGAAATTCCGGCCACCTTTACTTGGTGGTCGGAAAGTTTTTCCGGCATTTTTAATTTTTTAAACTAATCTTGTTTCCTACCTCTTTAGTGATCGGTATTTCCGACGAACTTTGAAAAGTGGTAGAAAATACCGACTACCAAGTAAAAGTGGTCGGGAATCTTTTTTTTTTTTAATTTTAATTTTTTATTTTTGTTGTGGTTTAGTGGAATGAAGCCCACATGATTTATCTTTTTTATCATTGATTATATCACTCATACTCTTTTCTTTTTTTTGATTTCAACGACCACGACATAGAAAATTTACTACTAGATACCATCTCATCATTCTTGCTATAAACAAATACGACCGTGTTACCCTTTTCCATGTCAATACATGAAATCATTTTCTAAATCCAACTCTTTAAAACTTTTATTCTTGTTATGACTCTACAATCCTAGTACTGTGTATTATTTTTATCACATACTACTATTAAGAACATTTTGTATAAATTTTGATGATACCAACCTTATGAGTTTAGACCCCCCCAATTCTTTTTATCTCTTAGACTTAGGATAACTCGGCTCAACATTCGAATCTTAACCGAGTGACTTATACGTTACATATGAACAAACACTCGAGGAGTCAGTCTCTTGTGTATTCAAGACCGAGTGATTCATTAGAGGAGTTAAGGAAGACAAATCAAAGGGAAACAAATCATTCGAGGAGTTAAGGGACGAATGGTAAAGTCAACCATCATTCTCTGAGCATAAATAGTCTGAAATCTTAAAGCGTCCCTTCCTAATGGCTTTGCCGTCGTTTCTTCTTATGGAACCATCTCTGACGCTGCTATGGTGTCTCTTATGCCGATGGCCATAATTGACCATCAGATCTTTATAGCAATTATAAAGTTAAAAAAAAATATTATAATTACCATATTAGTATATATTAGTATATGTAATTATAATAACAATTTTCTTGATAAAAATTATAGAAAATACACATTTATAAATACTTGAAATTTGAAAAAAAATGTAAAATAATATACTTGAAATATAATAATTTACTAACAACCATTATATATCTAAAAACATAATAAGCCTCAATTAAGGTTATATCATTGATTTATGTCTCTCTTTTTATATGCAAATAAATGTGTACATTTTACTTTAAATGTTGTATATTTCAATGTTACTAACAAAATGCTAGTTATATACATATATATATATATATATATATATATATATATATATATATATATATATATATATATATATAATATTAGTCTTAGTCTCTTAGATATGTGGTCAAAAGCATCAGACAACAGCCAACACAAACCCTAGCTCTCTTCGCGACACTTCGCCTCCGCCACCGTCAGTCCACCTATTCAGCCTCCGCCACTGGCCAGTCCATTCGCTTGTTCCGCCTCCGCTACCGCCAGTCGCCAGAGACGCCAGGCGGTCGCAGCAGCCAGCGCCTAGCAGCCCTCTGCCTTCACAGTCGCAGCAGTCATATGATGCCTTCGTTATTTCCTCATCACCATGGAAACAACGGCAGCTCGAAAGAACGGAGGAGGCGTGCTAGAAGCTCTTTACAGAGTCATTATGCGGCGCAAATACGTCTACGTAACCTTCGTCGTTGTCTGTGCTTTCCTCGGCGAACGGGTATTCTCTATATGTAGTAGCTGTTTTAGTCTTTTATGACGTTCACATATGTGTATTGCTCTGGAATTTCAGAATTTATGCATTTTATTTAAGGATCCTTTTTGTCTTAGGTTCGCGAGTTGTTGAGTAGAAATTGAAGATGAATGAAATCATGAAGAAAAGCAACTGTTTTGATTTGTTTATTCATTGAACTAAAAACATGCTTAATGCTTTATATTAATTTCTTGTTGTGTAACTGATTGGATTTCCTATTATATTTGCAGAGCAATTGAATAATTTTCACTTTTCCTAAAAAAATTTCTATCATTGCAGGCTGTTAATTATGGTGTTCACAAGCTTTGGGAGTACAACAATGTTGGGGTAATGATTCCTTCTATCTTGTACTCTTACAGTCTTGTTATATGTTATTTCCTGATAAAATTTATAGGGAAAAACACAAAAGAAATTACTTATGGAGTACTAGATTTGAAGGTTTTAGTATTTGACTATTTAGCGCTAAAACAAATTCATCAAAGATAATACAACTTTGTTGTACTCCGAAGAATTTTTTGGAATTAAATTTTATTATTAATCAAATTAGTGTGAAAATTGATGTTGGGAATGGAAAAAAGTTGCCTGTAGCCTAATTTTTCACCTATTAAAGATACATATGGCGGAAGTCTGGTAGATAGCTGCATATAAGTTGAGTCAAGATAAGGTCTTGGACACTTTTTTCTAAGGAAATACAAGCAATGATCAAAGGCATGCATCTGTAGAAAACGACCATGGTACCATGTAACACTTGTTACATGGAATGCTGGAATGTAATATTTGAGTGTATCTAAATTGTGATTATAGGTTAATTCTTACAATCTTGAGAACATTGGAAATCCCATTGTATTGCAAGGTTGCTTAGATCTGCTTGTTGATGAAGTAGTCTGCCTGCTATTTCCAAAGCATTTGATCCTTAATTTCAATAACTATGTATATGGGTGATGCTGCTAGGGTGCCTAGGGACCAAATGAGGTGTTATGCTAAGTTGTTTTTTTAAATAATTTTTGGATGTTGATCTCAGTATATATTCCGATGAGACTTTGGCATGCCTGTCATAACGCTGATTTGGATGTATATAGTCATATCTCCCTAGGACTAGCCAATGACCCCCCAACTTATCTGGTCAGCTTGAGGTCTCTAACTCTCTTAGACATAAGATCAGGAGTTCATCCTACTATGATGTATCTAAGAGAACTTCTGTGTGCCACAAATAATCTAAATGTCTTGAATAACATTCCAAATGAAACAAGTGCTTTTGTTGGTTGAGTTAATGAGCATCTATCTAAGGTCTTTTGTTGTATGCTCAAATGTGTTGCCGGCTCAACATTGTTGTGCTGTGGCCGATTTTTGTACTTGTTGTTGCCTTGTTGGTATTTGCCTTTATAGTCTTAGAATCCTATTATACTGAGTAGAGTATGGCTTTTGTGTTAATCTCTCAATTAGAGCAGTTGATTCAATCTATAATACGGATTGCCACAATTTGTTTTCACTGACATTTTCATCTGCTTAACTTTTCCCTTTCATTTTGTTTGTTAGAGAATAATTCATGGCCTGACTATGTTTCATCAATTAAAGTTAACTTCTCATAATTAGTGAATTGTGATATCCTTTGTTATGTTGCAGCATTTTACAAGATGAGTCATGTAAAAATTGATGTTTCAAACGGATGCAGCGCCAGAAAGAGGTTAGCATGTGTGCGATTGCTTTGGATTTACACAAGATACTATCTGGTTTAGTGTAGTGCATCAAAATACCAAGTTTGTTTTATAGATTTCCCACCTTCTTTGTTATTCTTTAGCATGGAAATCTTGATATTATATTTTCAAGTCTTTTACTTTTCAGGATGAAATCTGGGGCTTGCAGTGGAGCTGATTCTAAAGCACAAAGGGAGACAATGCGAAGGTATAGGCTGAATGACTGGTACACTCTATTCTCTCTGTGGAAATTGATTGCTACTTATATATGTCTAGACTTGTAAACTTTTTTGTATTTAACATTTATACTAGTGTTTGGATCGCTATTCATTAGTCGATATTGTGAACGTGGATTTGTTTCAAGGTTTCCAAGAATTGAGTCGTGCCATGGACCCTGGAAAGCCACCCAAAATGGATAAATCGACCATATTGAGCAATGCTATTAGAATGGTACTTCAGCTAAGGGATGAAGCTGCAAGAGTCTCAATTCTTCCTATAGGTTTCTTGTTTTTGTTACTATATTGTTGCAATCTCTAAAGCACGAATCTCTTAGATTCTAATGTTACACACAAATTAGTTGATTAATAATTATTATATAGATTGTAATGTTAAAGCACGAATCTCTTAGATTGTAATGTTACACACAAATTAGTTGATTAATAATTATTATATAGATTGTAATGTTACCCGTGCAGTGAAATGTTTCAATTTTTTTTTTTATTTTACTTCATAAGTTTCCGACCACCTTGGTGGTCGGAACATTATCCAAGATCTATAATCTTTATGGGCATAATTTTCGGACCACCAGTAGTCGGAAAACATACAAAACTCACTTTTTAGCCCGACCAATTTTTCCGACGACGCACAAAAAGTGGTCGCTATTTCCGACCACTTTCTCGAGTGATCGGAAATAGCGACAGAGTTTTTCCAGATACCCAATTTGATCGGAAATGTGGTCGGAACAGGTGTTCCGACCGAATTATGGCTGATTCCGACCACTTTTGAGAAGTGGTCGGAAATCTGATGATTTCTACCAGTGAATAAATGGTTAGTATTACACATACACCCCTCATTTAGGATAAGGGTTTTTAAATATTTTTGTCTAATAATGGCACGTTTTATACGCTAGAATCAAAGTCTAAAAAAAAAGAAAAAAAAAAAGACGACAAATGTGTGCAGATGAGATATCAATAAGATTTCTTTGTTCATTTATCACATGCTACAAATAAATGGGTAATATACAAATACATCAATTTTAGATGAGATTTTTTAAAATAAATTTCTTTTTTAAGGAATTTTAGTGATGCATAGTTTTTACTTTTTTTTTTTTTTTTTTTTTTTTTTTTTTTTTTTTTTTGTATTATATAACTATATGGTGAATAATTGAATTTTGTTCAATTTATGAATGGCCTGCCTATTAATTTAACGTCAAAGGCTCCATCAAAGCCTTCTCAAACACCATTTTTTTTCAGTTTTATATGTATATAATAACTAGTTGTATAGTATACGCTCCAAGTCATGTATGTGTAATTGAATAATATCTAATGAACAATCAAAAATTAGTAAAATTAAATGATAAAAATAATTAAATAAATGAACACATAAATTTTATAATATATTTTTTTGAATGCTGCTGACTCGATTACAATGTAGTATCTGTTCATATACTCTCTCAACCTACTAAAACACAAAGAGCCAATAACGCCTCCACTGAAACTCGAACTCAAAACCTTCCAAATGGAAATCCAATCTGAGTACCATTAGACCACATAGTCTTAGTTAATTATTAGAATATATAATTTTAATTTTTAATAATAAGAAATATTACTATCTCTTATACATTTTGCAAAATATGCATTCAACATAGTAGGTATTATGTTCCAAAAAAAAAAACATTTAGCTTTTAGCAAATATATTTAGTTTTTTTTTAAAATAATTTCTTCTATAATAATTGAATTTTAATATCGATATCATAATAAATAGAATAAATTTTTGTTGAGTTAATTCCCTTTTTGGTCCTAGACTTATAGTGGCATAGACAATTTTAATCCTCCATAAAAATTTTGGTCAATTTATGGACACACTTATTGTGACAAGGACAATTTTGGTCCTCCGTCAATTATCTCGTTAGTTAGCCGTCTAAATGAGGGATATTTTTGTCAATTCAAAGAATGTCCGTCGTCGGCTATAGCAGACTCCGCGCACCGGCGACTGCTCATTCTCACCACCCCCTTCCCAATCTTAGGTGAATCCCTTCTCCAACAACTATTCAAAGAATGTCCAAACCTACCACAATGAACACAATTCAACGACACTTTCTCGAACTCAATCCGCTGCCAAAACCCTCCAGATTCACCTTCCTCACCCACAATTCCCACCCAAATTCTTTCAATCAAAGATTTCGATGCATCAATTCAACCCTAGCCTTTGCAATGTTTGGTCGTGTTCTTTGATCCGTCGCCGAATCCAAAGCCAATACCCTCCCCCCGGCGCCCTTGGCGAGTCTCTGCCAGCGCTCTATACCGGCGACCACCGTGCGAACCAGAGTCCAGCCCCCTCCACCATCACCTGATTTTTCATCAGAGTTCTTCTACAATCCTCCTATTCAATGATCCGATCTGCACCTCTCCATCCACATAAAGAATCAATCGAAGTTTTGCCCTAATGGCATCTAATGGAGGTCTCGCCTTCGCAAAATTCCCAGCCAAGGTAAATCTCCTCTCAATCTATGCTAAATTCTCCCATTCCTCTACTGATACTTTTACATTCGGATCTCCTTGATCTTGAATTTCGATTTTTTTCTGAAAAGGGTGTCTGGGAATTGAGCATGTAAACGGAGCTCGATGAAGCCCAGACGATTGCTGGCTGAGGGTTTGATGATTTGCAAGCTTCGAGTAAGGTCACGAATCCGGTGATGTTGCTGTGGATGCACGAGGTTGGGCTTTGCATTGCGTACCAGACCCCGGCCTGTGCCGCCAAATGCATCACATGGGTAAATGCCACCGCATCGAGGAGCTTCTACAGCAAAATGACGTCATTTATGTTGCATTCTACAGCAAAACAGTGGCGACGGTAACCAGAACCGAGAACCCCAACTTCGACCTGGCAACATTAATACCCGAACCTTACCCGACTGGAAATTTTTAACCTTGATTTCTTGATTTCTGGTATGAAGAAAGCTTTTTTAATGGCGAATGTGAACTGATGGACGACGGTGTATTGTGGAAAGTGAATTTACCAAACAATCGCCATAGTTGAAAAGAGGATTAAAAGAATAAGCTGAATTGACACAAATAACCCTCGTATAGACGGTCAACTAACCAAATAATAGACGGAGGACCAAAATTGTCCTCGTCATAATAAGTGTGTCTATAAATTGGTCAAATTTTTTATGGAGGACTAAAATTGTCCGAGCCATTATAAGTCTAGGACCAAAAAGGGAATTAACTCATTTTTGTTAGATATCCTCAAATTTTGATAGAACGTCGCACACATATATACCATCATGTCCAGGGGCTTTGTATAGTGCCATCAGGGCTGTCTTTTGGATTTTTGTGATCCCGTTCTTGTAAATAAATTAGGCTCTAATTTAGCCATTTGATACATAAACACGGAAAATTTGATTGAGAAGAAAATTGAATTATGTCAAAGATTTGGAACGATTTTTCCATAATCATGCTCAATTAATTAGAAGAGAGAAGTGATAATTGAATTGCAACTTTGGTAATCAAAGAAATTTGAGGGAAAGTTATAAAATTAATGGAGGAAGGAAAAGTCTTGCCCTCTTCCAGGGTGGTGTGTGATTTGGGGAAAGTTATAAAATTCGGGGGTCTATTCCTTGACCACCAGGTAATGTTCAAAGGACAATCCACGACCCTTCATCCCTTGCAAACGCATAATCCTCCTCCGAGTAGAAGTACACGAGGAAGTACTCGTTGTTTAGAGCGAGCAAATCTATGAAAGTTTTGGCTTCAATTCCATGCACTAGTACAAAATGATCAATAAAATCTAAGAATAGTTATTGAAGTTTTTTGAACAATAGTTATAGCCTCACACTCCTCTCCCTCAGATCTTCATCTCCCCTCGAAGAGGAGGGTGAAATCGAGAGTGCTTTTGCGTTCACTTAGCCAGAACCACCCGCCGGTTACGTTCCTGGTTCTCAAAGGGGGGTTCAGTGGGTACTTTGGGTCCCGCCGGAACCACCCACTGGTACGCCATGGGAGTTCGGCAGGACCTTTTCCACCCGCCGGAACCACCCACTGGTACGGTATCTTTGGCTTCTTGATTTTGTTGATCCCCGTTTACTTACGTGTCTTTATTGATGTCTCGTAAGTCTAGAGCGGTGTATTGTGAACCCCTATGGTTAGGTTATGAGTCTTGAAGAAACTACTCACCCAGAATATGGCAATTAATGTGAATGCATGTGTTTGGTATGTTTATACTATTGACAATGTATAATTTTTAATTTTTAGGAAAAGGCATAGCCTATTAGGAATGAGCTCGGTCCCCACACACAATATAACAAAATATGTCATTTTTAGTCTTTATACTATTGACAACGTATAGTTTTTAATTTTTAGGAGAAAATATAGTCTATTTTGAATGACTCGGTCCCCACACATAATATAACAAAATATGTCATTTTTAATCTTTATACTATTGACAATGTATAATTTTTAATTTTTAGGAGAAGGCATAGCCTTTCAAGAATGAGCTCAAATCGAAAAGATCAATCGACAATTCCTCACAGTGAGTCGAAATTAGGACCTTATAGTTACTAAATCTGTAGGTAATGTTGTTTGAACTCTCATGCAATGAACAGACGACAAATGTGTGCAGATCAGATATTAATTAGATTCCTTTGTTCATTTATCACATGCTACAAATTAAATAAATGGGTAATATTACAAATACATCAATTTCAGATAACATTTCTTTTTTAAATAAAAGAAAAAGAAATTTTAGTGATGCACAGTTTTTACATTTTTTTTTTTTGGTATTATATAACTATATGGTTAATAATTGAATTTTATACAATTTATGTAGGGCATGCCTATCAATTTAACGTTTTCGTAGTTATTTTTTTTTTAAAGTAATTGAGTTTAAGGTGAGAACGAAATTAAATTGACAATTTTTAGTGATGATTAAATATACCAAATTTACTAACACGGAATGATTAAGGACAAAAATAACTATTACACTATAATCGAAGGGCTAAAGATACAATATATTTTCTTAAGAAAAATTTTATTGGATGTATTTAATTTATATTTCTCATTCCTTATTAAGTAGTTTGGATTGTTGCGAATGGTCTTGTGGTTTAGTGGCATGAAGTGGCTCTCCCAAATGGGAGGTCATGTGTTTGAGTCCAAGTGGGGCGATATTGACTCTTTGTGCTCTCTGATACCAAACTCTGCAAAACAGGCCTATACAGAGCAGGCCTGATCGGAGAAGCGAAAAACACGGATAGTTATGCTGTGCATCCGTATGCACTATGCATGGTGCATACGGATGTCAAAACGACGTCGTTTTATTAAAAAACGCGCATCTCCCCTTTAAAAAAAATTCAGGTTCGATTCCCAGCAACAACATTATATTGTTCATTCATTTTGGAATTTTAGTTCATAGATTATGGAATTATAGTTCATTGATTATAGAATTATAGTTCATCGATTATGGAATTGTAGTTCATCGATTCTGAAATTTTAGTTTATAGATTATGGAATTTTAGTTCATTCATTCTGGAATTTTTAGTTCATAGATTAGATTATGGAATTATAGTTTATCGATTATGGAATTATAGTTCATCGATTGTGGAATTATAGTTCATCGATTATGGAATTTTAGTTCATATGTTGTTGGTGGGAATCGAACCTGATTTTTTTTTTTAAGGGGAGACGCGCGTTTTATTAAAACGACGTCGTTTTTGCATCCGTATGCACCATGCATGGTGCATACGGATGCACATCATAATTTGCCGAAAAACACTGAGCATGCCTATACGTTTAGGAAATAAGAAAAATACAAAAAAAAAATAATACGAAGGTGAAAGAAGAAAATACCAAAAAAAAAAAACTAATAAAAATTTCCATGTCAGCAATATTATTACCGGTAACCAGGGAAACTTGTAAAAAGTTCTAGACGAAAAAAATATTATTGTTTATGGCTCTAAATATCACTTATTAAAGATCATGGTGCGGTATGAATAATCAGAAATGGTTCATGGTGAAGGATGACACTTTAGCATTTATTTTATTGCATTAAAAATCGTGCAAAAAACAAACGTGACAAACAATTTTTAAGAACGGAGGGAGTATGTGACTTGAGTGTGGCATGGGCACGCTTTTTTGTACGTAATCTAATTTTCAAGTTCAACTCTTTACAAGGATGAACTATTAAATTTCTGGATTTGAACTAGTCAACTATAAATCGAGCCACAATACAAGATTTATTTAATGCAAATAAATTAAAATTGATTTATAAACTAACTGTGTTACCAAACAGGACCTTTATGATTTACACAACACAACGCAACAAGCAAGACCAGGCTTTGTTGCGTGTTTATTCTTAGACGGGTACAACGTTGTCAAAAGTTGCAACGTTACTTATAGCATAGCTAGCTAGCCGGCATGGCAGCGTGTAATAACTACGTACATTATTTTGCCGATGCTAGAGAAGTTTTCTTAAATAAAAGCACGAAGGGGAAATCACTCAGAGCCAAACGCGTAGACTTAATGGACTGGTCATATTCTCTGCCAACGTAGTAGCATTTGTCGGTGCCGGAGGGACAATAAGTGATTATATAAGTGGGGATGATGGCTTCGAGCCGCTCAATCTTGAACCGGTCGCTTTGGTTCTCGACAAACTCGTCGGACCGCACGAAATCTTGCCCGGTACCACTGTCGTGTTGGACCCCCCAGTACAAGTTACCTGTATAGAAGTTGCGTGAAAACTTTAATTTATTAATTAGAACTTAAAAGGAAAATAACCAATAAACACCGAGTGAAAAATAATATAAACGATTAATTATTACTGGAAATTATGGAATTTCCCACAACATGAAAGTGATCTTAAATCAAGTCAAAAGCAAAAAAGTGATTAGAAATAGCCAAAACTTTCGACTTGATTTAAGATCACTGGTGGTCGAAAATTTCATAATTTTCAGTAGTGAATCCTCAATAACCTGAGCAGAGAAAGTTGGTGACGACGTTGAATTTGAAGCTCAAGAAAGTGGACTCGATGACATCGGTGGCTTTGGGGTCCGCCGGCGTGATCACCACGGGGTCGGCGTAGAGCCACGAGATCACGTCGCTGGGGCACTTGGTTTCACTTCTCCACTCGAGTTTCACTTCTCCGGCACCGGCGCCCCATGTGATGGAGGTTATGTTGTAAACCCCGCCGACCTGGAGCGCGTCACCGTCGGAGTCAACCACTGGAGCGCCGGACGACGCTATTGGTACATCGGCGGTGCGAAGGCGGTGGATGGGGTTGAGCGTGGCGCGAGTTGGGTGGGGAAGGAGGTAGAGGGAAAGTGCGAATAAGAGTGCTATGAGGGTTTTCATGTTAGATGACAACGTGGGAGAAGAGATATGAGAGGTAATGATGTTTGTGGGTGTGTTGTGTTGAGGTCTCAAGCATGCAATTTATAGAGGACAAGAGATAAGGGTGAATATAATTATTGTGGCACTCACCACGTCTGATCTTCCTGTGGGTATTATTGGTAAAAAAAATGAGCAATTTAAATTTCTTTGCTCATTAATCATGTGCTACAAATATATCGATTTCTGATAATGGCCCTGTTTGGTAAAAAATTGGTCAATAGGTTAATTTTGGCTTATTTGACCACTATTAATTGTTTGATTTAGTTAAAATATCAATATAAATGTTTGGTTAATTAGCTTTTTGCAACTACATAAGGCTAAAATTCAAAAAGCTACTCCAAACAACTTTTTCAATTAGCTTTTTGAGAAAAAAATATGATACCAAACAGCTATCAACTAACAGCTAATTTACCAAACACTTTTCTACAATCAGCTAATGTTATCAACTATTTATACCTTCTAATTAACACAATCAGCTAACAACTAACAGCTATCAGCAGCTAACAGCCATTTTACCAAACAGGACCAATAATATCTTTTTGAAAGATTATTTTCTTGAAGAGAATTTTAGTGGTGTATAGGATTTAAATGCAGGAATATTACTAGTTACTATACATGCATTGCATGAATAGTTCAATGTCCAATATATATTTTTAAATTAGTGTTTCATAATTTATTAAAGTACCATTGGTTATCCTGATGTATATCAATGCAAGATTATCAATTTTTTCATAAAATTAAATATTTTTAGAATGCATAACTATGACCTTAAACATAATTTTTCATAAAATTAACTAGTGTTATATATAGATATTTTAGAGGGAAACACCCTCACTGAATAGTACTCAAGCATAATTTTTACACCACAAAACCCTATTAATTAGCTTGATTCATGCTTTCTCTTGTTGTCACTTTCGCCAGAGATGAATTCTTGATTTATTCTAGTCCCTTGATGTGTTTCACTGTAATTTTAGTGCCTTGGCGCAGTACACCTTCAAAACACAATCAAATCCTCTTTCCTCCAAAAAATAATGATAATAGGCATAGTTTCTCATATGTGTTGAATATATATATGTAAATTAGGTGTACCGTTTCATCAATGTCAAATGCTTTGAGTGTTTATATATATATATATATATATATATATATATATATATATATATATATGAAATTTATATCCCAAATAGAAAAATTCAAATTTATTTTGACTTGACCCAAATTAATTATTAATAAGTCCCGCTTAAAACAATGCCTTAGAATGATTACTCACATGCCATTTTCGTAAAGCTAGATAGTATGAATATAAAGGTAAATGATTTAGATAGTGAAACATGTTTGTGGCAAATTATATCTAAGAGTTTATATGTATTATGTTAATAGTTTACGTGTATTATATTAAGAATTATATGTGTATTATGTATTATGTTAAAAATATTTTTTATTATTTTATTATTATATTTATAATATAATATAATATGAAAGTATAATCACTTTTAAAAATGAGAGAGTTTTGTAGGGATGTAGAGAAAGAAATGAAAATTTGTAAATTTGATAATGTAGAAGTGGATTCATTTCTAAAAATGAGAGAGTGTTTCAGTCTTATACGTGAACATTAAAAGCAAACTAAAAAAGAAAAGAAAATAACGAAAAGAAAAGAAAAAGAAATATTTGTAGGTAATGTACTAATGTTGTTTGAACTCTCAAGCAATGTATAGACGACAAATGTGTGCAGATCAGATATTAATTAATAAGATTCCTTTGTTCATTTATCACATGCTACAAATAAATAGGTAATATTACAAATACATCAATTTCAGAAAACATATCTTTTAAAATAAAAGAAAAAGAAATTTTAGTGATGCACAGTTTTTACATTTTTTTTGTATTATATAAATATATGGTTAATAATATAATTGAATTTTGTACAATTTATGTAGGGCATGCCTATCAATTTAACGTTTTCGTAGTTATTGTTTTAAAGTAATTGAGTTTAAGGTTTGATCGAAATTAAATTGACAATTTTTAGTGATGATTGAAGACACCAAATTTGTTAACACAAAATGATAAGGACAAAATCGCTATTGGGACTAAAGATACAATATGGGAAGGGATCAGGTGCGGGTGGGGCTTTCCGTGCAGTTGTGCGGATGGACGCACGTTAAGCATTAATGTGATGAACTTAGAGTACAAAACACATGCACATTAAGTACAAATTCACACACGTTAAGCACAAAACGCACGCACCTTAAGCACAAGACTCACACACATTAAGTACAAAACTCGCGCACATTAAAGTTTTAACAACAACTCACATTAAGTACACACTCACGCACATTAAGCATAAAACTCACGCACATTAAGCAAAAGACTCACGCACCTTAAGTACAAAACTCACGCACATTAATCACACAAAACTCATGAACCTTAAAGTTTCAACAACAACTCACATTAAGTACACACTCACGCACATTAATCACAAAACACACGCACCTTAAGTACAAAACTCACGCACATTAAGCACACAAAACTCATGCACCTTAAAGTTTCAACAACAACTCACATTAAGTACACACCCACGCACATTAAGCACAAAACTCACGCACCTTAAGCACAAGACTTACGAACCTTAAGTACAAAACTCACGTACATTAAGCATACAAAACTCATGCACCTTAAAGTTTCAACAACAACTCACATTATGTACACACTCACGCACATTAAGCACAAAACTCACGCACCTTAAGCACAAGACTCACGCACCTTAAGTATAAAATTCACGCACATTAAGCACAAAACTCAGTACACACTCACGCACATTAAGCACAAATCTCACGCACCTTAAATACAAAACTCACGCACATTAATCACCCGCACAACCGCACGGGATATACTTAATTACCCGCACTGAAACTTAATTCGATACGATATATTTTCTCAAAAATAAAAATTTATTGGATGTATTTAAATTTATACTTCTCCTTCCCTATTAAGTACTCTGGATTGTTAGAGAGATAAAATTATGAGAGAAATCACTATTTCTGATCCCCTCGCACGGTTAATAATTGGAATCTTAACGCACAACGTTAATGTTGCTTCATCTTCGATTCCATATATATATATATATATATATATATATATATATATATATATATATATATATATATATATATATATATATAATTAAATTGAGAGTGGTCGCCATTTAGCTGCCACTCTCAATCGCCCAGGCGGGCGCGTGTCCACTGGGTGGGCCGTGAGATGCAGTTGCATCTCACTGCCTTCTTTTTTTTTTTTTTTTTTTTTTTTTTTCTGACATTCTTCCACCCTTTGCAGGGCAATTAGTTTTCAAAGAACTTTCACCCACATCAGTTATTATGCTTGGGTTTGAGAGATTTATTGTACAAATAACTCTAAATTATGCTCTAGTGTGCATGGATGCTTTAGAGAGATAAAGTTATGAGAGAAATCACTATTTCTGATCCCCTCTCACCATTAATAATTGGAATCTTAACGTACAACGTTAATGTTGCATCATCTTCCTCCACCATATGCGTGCCCCACTAAGTTGAGGCCATCCCGTCAACCGATGAACGGCCAAGGCACGTGTCCCACTAAGTTGAGGCCATCCCGTCACCGATGAACGGCCAAGGCGATTCGGTGATGAGGGCCAAAGTGGAAGTTGCTTAATTAAAGTCTCAGAAATGTAATATGACAAAATTAAAAGAATATGATTAAATGTGACAATGCCACAATATTCAAGAACTAAAAGTACAATTTGCTCATAATAATAATAATAATAATAATAATAATAATAATAATACTAATAATAATAATAATAATAATAATAATAATAATAATAATTTATGCTTGTTTATTTAAATTAAAGATCATAGGATTTACACAAGACAACAATTGAGAATTTGTTGTACATTGTCAAACCAACCTGCAACTAACGTCACTTATTTAGCATAACTAACCATCAATCCATAAATCAGACGCTAGCTTTCACGAACTTAACAGAGAATGCAAACTCTTGATCGAGAGCCAAACGCAGAGCCGGGGCCGACTCGTCGTAGTATCTGCCAACGTTGTAGCATATGTGGCCGCCAAAGGGACAATAAGTGATTTTGTAAACGTCACGGCCCGACACGAATTCAATCTTGAACTGGCCGCTAATGTCGGAGACAAACTCGTCGGAGCTCAAGAAGTATTGGCCGGATGGCTGGTCGTACCGGATCCTCCAATAGACACTATTCACACAAAGCCGGGACGTCACAACGGAGAATGAGAAGCTCTGGAAGGTCGACAGCAAGACGACGGTGGCGTTGGGGTCCGCCGGCCTGATCCTAATGCGGTCGCCGTTCGTTAAGGGGCCCGATATGACCACGTTGCTCGCGCATTTTGTCGCCGAATCTAACCAGGCAAGTCCCACTCCTCCGGAGGCGGCTCCCCGTCCGGTGGAGGTTATGAAGTAAGTTTCGCCGGCCCGGAGCGCGTCTCCGTCGGTGTCCAGCACCGGAGTGTCGTCAGCGGTGGGAAGGCGGATGGGATTGAACGTAGAGTGAGTTGGGTTGGGAAGGAGATAGAGGGAAAGTGCGAATAAGAGTACTGCGAGGGTTTTCATTTGACAACAACGTGGGAGAAGAGATGAGAGGTAATGATGTTTGTGGGTGTGTTGTGTTGAGGTCTCAAGCAATTTATAGACGACAAATGTTTGCACTTCATTATTCTCGTGGAATAAATAAATGGTTAATATAACCCGTTTGGATGGCGTGAGTGGTTGTGGGATTAATTGCATTTTAAAAAAAAAATTCTTAAGCAGCTATGTATAAAATAGATATTCAGCCCACATTGAAGCTCTGTGTTGTTGGGTATTATGCACTGGCCAAAAACCAGCCTTGGGTGCCATACTCTCAGCAATTATATCGTGGACCATGGTCCAAAAACGGCATTGTTTCTTTAAGTAAAGAAACGACTGCCGTTATAGCTTAACGGAGCACGTATATTTGGAGTGTTAATTACAAAATGAAATTACAGTGTAGCTAAAATGAAATTAACTCACATATTGTTTTTATATTATCAAATAAAACTGTAATTAAATTGAAATAAAACTGAATAACAGTTTCACATATTTGAGTGTATATTTTCCAGTGATAAAATTGTAGTTATATCGAAATGATATTGTAGTTGTTTTGTAAGAAAACTATAGTGCATATAAAATGAAACTGAATAACAGTTTCGCATGACCATATATATTCTATTAATCCATATAATAGAAAAGAATATGATAAATATACTGTTCACCGAAGATAATAAGCACATGTTCGCCGCTTACTCACTTGTTCAGCACCCTTCGATCCCCTCGTAAGTTTCTTTTAGATGCTATAAGCTCTTGATGCAATACTCCAGCCTGAACATGGCCACATGGTAAAAGCGAATCCGCTTTTCCCTTCACATAGTGTAATTCATTTTTTTGTGTGTTTACATAATTAATGTCCTCCTTTAACCCTTTATCGACACTTTTTCTAAAACTCTTACCTTTCTGATTATCATCAAACATATGATATTCTTAGGAGTGCCTTTATTTATTCTTGATTTTTTTTTTTTTAAATTCTTCTCACCGTACCATTGTGGGTGTGTTAATATGTTGTGTGTAAACAAGTTACATTGATATGTTCCCTCAAAGTTCAAATGATATACTTTATCACTTCTATGAGGGTGCTGTGAGGGTTTTCATGTTCACGACAACTTGGGAGAAGAGATGAGAGGTAATATAATGATGTTTGTGGGTGTGTTGTGTTGAGGTCTCAAGCATGCAATTTATAGAGGACAAGAGATAAGGGTGAATTATTGTATGTGGCACTCACTACGTCTAATCTTCCTGTGGGTATTGGTAAAAAATGAGCAAATTTCTTTGCTCATTAATCATGTGCTACAAATATATCGATTTCTGACAATATTTTTTTGAAAGATTATTTTCTTGAAGAGAATTTTAGTGGTGTATAGGGTTTACATGTAGAAATAATACTAGTTACCACACATGTGTATTGCCCGAATAGTTCAATACTCAATGTGTATTTTTAAAATTTTTTTTTTTTTGAATGCGTGTATTTTTAAATTAGTGTTTTAAAATTCAGTAAAATATCATTCTGTATCTTCACTTGCAGATGAACCTCAACCCTCTCTCTCTTGTCTCCAATGGCGGAGCCAGGATTTATGTTGAGTGGGGGCGAAAAAGCAAAGGTAAAATGAATTAAAAAAATGATCAAATACAATGTTCGATCAAATACGAATAAAATTGTTAAACAACTATATCCTAACTAACATTAACTAATTATTCTAAATAAAAGAAAATGGCAACTAAATTGGTAGATGGAGAAAGGAAGTCGGCAATAGGAGTTGAACTGCTGACCTTTCATATGACACAATAAAGAAATAAAGGCCTTACCATCTAAACTAACCTACACTTTGTTAAAATCTTGGTATGTTTAATATATATCCAATTTATCATCAAACATATGATATTCTTAGGAGTGCCTTTATTTATTCTTGATGATTTTATTTATTTTTAATTCTTCTCACCATTGTGGGTGTGTTAATATGTTGTGTGCAAACAAGTTACATTGATATGTTCCCTCAAAGTTCAAATGATATACTTTATCACTTCTATTGATCATTGTAGGTAATAAATTATTTGTATATATCAAATATTTTACAGTAATCTACTTATCTACATGCATATATAAATGTCCATTATCAAATATTTTACAGTAATTTAATTGGTTGAGGAATAACTTTGATTATATCTATAGCTTCAAATTTATAAAAAAATTTTAGTCTCATAATTGTAATATATTCTTATTTTCATATTACAATTAATAATTTATTGAAATTTCTGATCTACTAGTATTAATACTAGTGCTAGAGTATTAGTACTAGTACTCACTCTAAGTATTAATACTAGTGCTAGAGTACTAGGTACTAGTACTGGTACTCCTAGTACTGGTACTGGTACCAGTACTCTAGCACTAGTACCAGTACCTAGTACTAGTTCGAGTACTCTAGCACTAGTATTAGTACTAGTGCTAGTAGTAACTAGTCCTAGTACTCTAATGCGCCGTTTGGTTCACGGAATCAATTTGGAGGGAATAGGAATAATATTCCAAAAGGAATGGAATAGGTAAGGAATAGAATAAAAATTGTATTATGTTGTTTGGTTCGCTGGTGGAATAGACTTTAGGAATTGTATTTCACCGTTTGGTTGGTTAAGGAATAGAAATGGAATATATGGGTAAAAGACATAAATGCCCTTATACAAAATATATTATTATTATTATTATTATTATTATTATTATGAATTTAAATAAACTATTTTATAAACCATAATTTTACCTATATGTTTGGGCTCAAATAAACTATTTTATAAGCCATAATTTTACCTAAATTTTAGCCCAAACTAGTGGTTCATCTTCAACCTCTCCTTATGTCCCTCTCTTCGTTCAATCTAGCAGACGCAACAAGCCACCACTGTGAACTTAGACGACCCTCAGTCTCTCTACCTTGAACAAGCCACCACCCTCAGTCTCTCTACCTTCTTCCCTCTCTTGCTTCCTCAATCAGCGACGACGGCGATGGTGGAGCTCTGGTGATGGCGGATTGAGACAGGCAGACAGCAGTAGATCGGCGAAACTCGAAGGCGGTTGACCTTTTTCCGGCGTGAATTGGACGATGAGCAGCAGATCTGGACCAAGTCCTCCTCTCCGGCGAACTGTTGCGGCGGCTTCCGGCGTGGGCATTGGCGTCGTGGCGGAAATATGGGTGTTTTTGATGTATGTATGTATATAATTAATATACTTATTTATAAAAAAGAATATAATAAATAGAGGAGGGGAATTGGAAAGAAGTAACCCAGCAGTGGGAACCGGGAAGATGATGATGTCAATGATGATGCTTGGACCTTCAACTTTCTGTTCACTGTTTTTATCAATATGGTTACAAGTTCAGACAAAAAAAATAGAAAAATTCATATAAAAATTAAAGAAATGTAAATTTTAGATTTAGTTGAGGGGTAAAATAGGAAATCTTAATTGTAGGCCATTCCTGACAACTTAGGAATAGCCTAATACCTAGGGGGAGGCTGGAATCTCTATTCCCCTTGCAAGGGGAATAGGTCGTTCCCAGGAACAATGTTCCTGGGAATAGAAATTTCTACCAAACACCGGAATAGGCCTATTACTGGGAATGTTATTCTATTCCAGGCCTATTCCGCGAACCAAACGGGCCATAAGTAGAGTAGAGTACTAGTACCAGTACCGAGTACTAGTACTAGTACTAACTCTAGTACTAGTACCTAGTAATAGTACCTAGTACTAGTACCAGTACTAGTACTAGTATTAAAGAGTGAGTACAAGTACCATTACTTATCATAATTATAGTACTTTTTTTTTAATTATAATTAATATTTGTTTAAAAAAATAAGATAATATGCGTCTGTATTGGCTTTAGTGAATATGTATCTTTAGTACAGACATATATTATCAAAATTAAGAGTTTTAGGAAATATTTTTAGTCTAGGAAGACATAAAGAGAAGATCTGTATGACATTTTTTGACGATTGTAAGGACGGAGATAAGGATACCATAGACAGCCAAAGACACGAAGAAAAGACTATGATGGGGGAGAGGGGGGGGGGGGCGGGGGGGGGGGGGGATTTATGCAACAAGAGATGAAGACTTGATTTATTTAACATATTCAATGACTTCTTGTTAATTAAATAAACCGCTTTCTTAAATGCATAATTTCAGAATTTTGAAGGAACAGAAGCACGACTTAAGAGAGCTAAACATGTTTCAACAATGTGTCTGTGCTTTCTTTCAATACGACTATTTTGTTCATGAGTGTATGCACAAGATTGTCTATAAATAATGCATAGTTGGGCTAAGGTGGAATGTAACTTTTTATATTCAGCTCCTAGATCAGACTGAATGGATTTAATCTTACGAAGGATCGCTCAACCATAGCACGAAACTTATCAAAAATTACATACAGATCAAATTTTTGTGCCATAGGGAAATACCAAGTGTAACGAGAGTAGTCATCAACGAAAATAACGAAGTAACGATAGCCATTATTAGAGAGCAGGGAGCTGGTCCCCAAATGTCTGTATAAACTAAATCAAGAATACACGAAATGGAAGACTCAACACGCGGTAAGGAAAAACGTGCAAATTTTCTTAGTTGACATGCATTACATAGACCAGAAGTACAACGGATAATATTTATAGACCCACTAACCGAACAAGACGGAAGAATTTGACTATGAACACGATGGTGTGGATGACCCAAACGATCATGCCAGACTAACGCGGAGGCTCGAGCTGAAAGAAACACAGTAGGAGATGAATTTGGAATGGGAAGCTTATAAAGCCCCCCAGTGCTATTGTCCCGTAGAAGAGTTTCCTTGGTGTTGATATCTTTCACAACAAAAAAAGAACGGGTGAAACTCAAAAAACACTTTATTATCTGACGCAAATTTTTGGATTGATAATAAAGATGTAGACAAACATGAAACATGAAGGATATTAGACAATTGAAAAGACCTAGAAGGGGTATTAAAAATAGCATGACCAACACGACTAATAGATAAGCTCATACCGTCACCGACACGTAATGTGTCATTATCATTGTATCCTCTGAGATAGAACGATGTCTAAGGTAGCATGATTGGTTGCACCTATGTCTAGAAGCCAAGTATGAGACCCTTGAGAAACTGAAGGAGGTTCTAGAAACTTTTAGTAAGGGAAATTATTAGAAACTTTTAGGTGGTATGTTTTACATGCTTGAAGACAATGATTAAGTGTTCGCTACTCAGGTTACTAACAAGTCATACAAAGATTATTGAATTGCTTTTGGAATTGAAGAACCTTGAAATAGAATACTAGGAAGTTGAAAATAAGAGTTCCTAGATTTATAAGTGATAGTCCACTTTTTTTTTTTTTTTTTTTTTTGAATGCTAGTATTTGTTCAAACATACTTTCCTCATGACCTCCCAAATGGGAGAGATCACTACATGCCATCTGAGCACAAGGTGCTTGGCAGGTGATAGTCCACTTTTAGTTCTTTTTTTTTTTTATAATCAAAATATCCTCTTTTGGTCCTAGTATTATTGTTACATGGCCAATTTTGGTCCTGTATCAACAAAATCGTTGAAATTTCGTTAAATAGAAGGACATTTTGATCTTTTTAATACAAATTGTGTTGACCCGTTATATATTTTATGTTTATCTTTTGAAAAAATTCATAATTGAAGAGCGAAATTCTCTTATATTTAACACAATTTCACTGATTTTTTTGATAAAGGACCAAAATTGGTCATGTCATAATAATACTAGGACCAAATATGTTCTGATAAAAAAAAAAATGACTAAAAATGGATTGCCACCTATAAATCTAGGACCAAAAATAATGTTGCAAAAGTGGTTTCAATATAAGAAAGTGAATAAAATGTGAATTTCCTACTTTACTCCTAAAATTTTAAATATTTTTAAATTTTTTCGCTAGTTGTAACAGTCGGGGACCAAATGCGCCACTTCGCTCATAACTGAGGGACTAAAAATGGATACGGTCATAACTCAGGGACCAAACTCACCATTTTCTCTTTAATGATACGATATTTTGAAAGTGAGAAAAAATTGTAAATGTGCGAATAACCTTAGAGCTGACGGAACATAGGATTTATTGCATATATGCTTATTCTTACACGTAAAAGTTGCAACGTAATGTCACTTATTTATCATAGCTTAGCTTGCCCTAGCTTACACATCACTTACTAGCTTTCTTAAACACAACAACGAAGGGAAAATCATTCAGACCCAAATGAATAGCCCTCGTGAGCGGGTCGATCTGTCCGCCGAGGTTATGGCATTGGCCGGTGCCGAACGGGTCGAGTAATAAAATGCGCAAAATGACGTTGTTTTTGGATCGTGGTCCACACAGCTATGTGGACCACCGCACGGTGCACATAATATGACAATTAATTTGAATAATGTGTCATTGACAATGAATGACTTTGTCCCCACACACAATATAATAAAATATGTCATTTTTAGTCTTTATACTATTGACAATGTATAATTTTTAATTTTTGTGAGAAGGCCTATTGGAAATGAGCTCAAATTAAGAAGAGTTGAACTTAGAACTTCACAGTTACCAAATAACTTGCCTGACCAATGGGACTGGGGTTGTTCCTAATTTTGTGGTGTAATTAACCACAATATAAGCATCATTTTTAATAAATAATAATTTTATGTTATTCTAGCTAGTGTAAAAAAGTATTTGGAAAGGGATCGGAGCTAAGGAAAATATGGAGTATTTTTCTTGTATATTTTTAACTCATACCTAAATTTGAAATATGCTTTGTTGAAAATAACTCTGATCTATATATTGTTACATGTGCTAATTTTGAATATATTGTTACATGTGCTAATTTTGAACAAAAAAAGCAAGTTCTAAACTAGAGAAGAAAGTAAAAATGGAGGAAAGTTGAAAAAAAAAATGAGCTACAATAATACGCAGGTGGGGCTTAAATATTTTAATTTCCCCGCTGTTGAATGGTACTTAGTAATACTTACTATTTTAACTTTTCACCTACGAGTCAATTCAATTTTACCGTTCAACGTTGTCCATTCGACATAATTTTCTTCCAAACATTAAGTGGACGAAAATTCTGACCAACTAATCGTCCATTTTTCATCAGCGATGAAAGGTTGTGATTTTTAACAAATTAACGACTAACATTGTTGCTGGACAAAAATAACGAGATTTCCAGCATTGTAAAATAAATTACGCAGAGATAATAATTCTTGCTTGTTTATTTATAGGGTTCACACAACACAACAATCTAAGATATGTCATAGCTGTCAAACCTAGCTCCAACTAACGTTGCTTATTTAGCTTAACAAGCAAGCTAGCTAGCTAGCCAAGCATACAACCCACCTCAAGCATGCAATTTATAGAGGACAAGAGAATTTTAGTGGTGTATAAGGTTATTGTAGCTAGGATTCATCTATATTTGTTGGTTGTGCTTTTTTTTTATTTTTTTTATTTTTTTTATTTTTTTTTATTTTTTTTAAAGCTATAATTGAGGTTGTAAATTTTGTTTTTTTTTTTTTCTTTTTTTTCTAATAAAATATTAGGGACAAAATTTTTAACGTTAATTATAGCTTAAGGACGAGAATGAAGTGATGAGCACGACCGGCTAGAAAAAAAATATGAAATTTGCAACGCCAATTATAGCTTATGGATGAGAATTGAGCATGACCAATAAATATGAACGACCCTACAATTATCCTATAATTTAGGAATAAAAAGTGTAATTTTTCTTAAAAGATATGTTTTTATGACCCAATATCTTCTACTTTTTTGTGATGATCGAGAGAAACTTGCAACCATTTTCTAAGAGTAATGTACACCGGGTAATCATGTTCTTGTGTAATAATAAGCAAATCATACTAAAAAAACTAAAATGTTGAGAGGTAGGTGGCAAGTGGCAGGATTCTCACCTCACCAACTTGCCCTTCACTATAGGAAACAATGTGATACATACCCTAAATTTTGGGGCCCATTTGCATACATGGTAAAAACGTTGGTGATCGTACGATTTTTGTCACTTAAGGAGCTACTCACACACAATATGACAATTAATTTGAATGCATGTGTTTGGTATGTTTATACTATTGACAATGTATAATTTTTAATTTTTAGGAGAAGGCATAATCTATTTTGAATGACTCGGTCCCCACACACAATATAACAAAATATGTCATTTTTAATCTTTATACTACTGAGAATGTATAATTTTTAATTTTTAGGGGAAGGCATAGTCTTTTAGGATTGAGCACAAATCAAAAGATAAATCGGCAATCCCTCACAGTGAGTCGAACTTAGGACCTTACAGTTACTAAATTACTTGTCTGACCAATTCAATTGGGGTTGTCCCTAGTTTTGTGGTTTAATTAACCAGAGTATAAGCATCATTATTATTAATAAATCATAATTTTCTGTTATTCTAGCTAGTGTAAAAAAATTATTTGAAAAGGGAGCTAAGGAAAACATGGAGTATTTTGTTTGTATATTTTGAACGTAGAGTGAGTTGGGTTAGGAAGGAGATAGAGGGAAAGTGAGAATAAGAGTGCGAGGGCTTTCATGTTAATTGGTAGATGACAATTCAACTTGGGAGAAAGAGGTTATGATGTTTGTTGGAGTGTTTGAGCTCGATCTCATGCATGCAATTTATAGAGGAGAAGAGATAATGTTGAATTATTATTATTTTAATACTAATGACTATTACATTGTAGTATCTGTTCAAATACGTTCTCAATTTGTATTGTTGAAGCATAAAGAGTCAACAACACATCTATTGAGGCTCGATCTCATAACCTTCCATATGAAAAAAGTCAATACATGCCATCTGAGCACAATGTATTTGGCAAGTTGAATTATTATAGTACCAAGAATGTGGACACATTTTATTTTATTTTGTTTAAAATATAACATTTATAATAATAATAATAATAATAATAATAATAATAATAATAATAATAATAATAATAATAATAATAATGGTGGTGGTGGTGGTTGTATAGTGGTGGTAGTGTGGTGATGGTGGTAGTACGTGCAATACGTGGTAGTGGTACGTAGTGGTGTTGTTGGTTGTGGTGGTAGTGGTTGTTGATGGTAGTGGTAGTGGTAGTGCTGGTGATGGTGGTGGTGGCGGTTGTGGTTGCGACAATGGTGGTGGTGGTGGTGTTGTGGTAGCGGTGGTAGCGGCGGTGGCGGTGTTGTGGTGTTGGTGTGGAAATTAGAAATTGACTTTATTCAAAAAATAGGGGAAGTCATTTTTCAAAAAAAAAAAAAAAAAAGAGTATTTTTCTTTAACCAAACGTTCATTTTCCTTTGACTCACTCACATTTTTCACTCTTTATCAAACACTAAAAACTCAAAAAATGGTATGATACTCAGAAATCATTTTCTGAATTTCTAGACCACCTGTACCCTAAGAGAAATTTAGTGATTCATAGTGTTCACATATTTTTATATATCTTTATATAGCTATGCATTTGATAATTGGATTTTGTTCAGATCAATAATTGATTAAGGGTATGGCTATCAATTATATTTAACGGTTTTTTTTAGTGTTACTGACTTTGTTACAATGTAATATCTGTTTATAACTACTTTCTCAATCTACTGAAGCATAAAGAGCCAATAGTTCGCCTTCACTGAAACTCGATCAAACACACAATCTCACATATAGGGGAGCAACATGGTGCCAATAGATCACAAGGTCCTTAACGTTTTCTTTTTGAAGAGAGGGAAAACCCAAGGGCCCAAACTAGCTTAGCAGCGCCTTAGAAGAACGTAACTTTTCTCTGTCTAGACGCCCAGCTTCGAGCGGTCCACCATCAGCACTTGCGAAATACTTGGGGAGGAGCCTCTACATAACAAAATATGACATTTTTAGTGTTTTAACCATTAAACAGGACAAAATTTGCAATGTCTATTATAGTTTATATATGGACCATAAGTGAACACGACTAATAAATATGAACGAACCCTATAATTATCTTATAATTTAATGATAAAAAGTGTATTTTTTGCTAAAAGATATGTTTTTATAACACCATATCATCTTTTTTATTTATTATTATTATTTTTTGGTTGTTGTTGTAACGAGAGAAACTTGCAACTATTTTCTAAGAATGTACACTTGATAATCATGTTTTTGTGTAATAATTGACAAACTTTACATGAAAAATAAATTATACTAAAAAAACTTTAAATTTTAAGTATAAGAATCATGATCGACTCACTTGACCGTAGGATTTGGGAGGAAAAATCGAAAAGAATTGTTGCCTCGTGAGATATTCGTGAACAATGTGAAAAATGAACGAATACATTTGGGTGGGACGTGGTCTCAAAAATGAGAATCAATTGTCTTAGCTAGTGTGTTAGCAATTTAGTTCACTGATCTCCTAATATAAACACAATCTATCGAATCAAAGTTAGTCATGAGCCTAATGTGAGATTTAAATATAATCTAACCACAGAGAACAATCTACGAGAAACTTAACTCGTAGTAGCGAAAGCGGAAGCACTGTAGATCTCCAGTCATGGTTGATATCTTGTTGTGGTTGATATCTTGTTGTGTTGCCTCTTGAACAGTAGACCTATATGGTGTTAAGCCGTTTTGTCTATACTTGACTTAGAACCCTAGATGGTGTACTGATATTTTCTGAGCAGCGTGAGTACCATAATAATGAATAATGTATCATGTATCTCATCAATATAGGCTTTAATTTATATAGGCACATGGGTGAAATACAGACTTAAACCTAAATGTCCAATCCAACCAATTATTTAATGGGCCAAGTTCACTTGCACCACATAAGTAAGACCCATAATATATAATATATATTATACGGAAAAGTCTTACACCTAATGCAAAACCAAACAACAAAGACCTATAGGGAATCGGTTTAGGTCTTTACTTTTTAGATCATTCACCAAGCTCAGGCAATCAGTTTCCAGTAGGAGTCTCCTAACCCACGGTCATTTAGCCAGGAAAGGACTTCCTTACATCATATTATAGATAGAGCGAAGTGGCGCACGCATTTGGTCCCCAACCGTTAAAACTGACGGAAAAATTTAAAAATATTTAAAATTTGAAGGGTAAAGTTGGGAATTCACATTTTATTCTCTTTATTATATCAAAACCACTTTCACAACATTATTTTTCACTTCTTAGCCTCTTATTTCAAGATTGTTCAGTTCTAAATGCATTTCAATAAATTTAGTATGACTTGTTAGGAACCTGACTCTCGTATAACAAACTTAAGACGTAGCACAAACAAAGAAACACTTGATCATTGGCTTTAGACGTGTGAAACACACTATCCTATCAATTTTCAATTTTCTTTACTAAGCAACAAAGGTAATCAAACCAGAACTTTTGAAATACAAAATGATGTCAAATTTCTCAGGTTGCTTTTATGAGAAATTCAGCAACGGAATAACTTGATTTTAGTATGTAAAATTATTTCATAAGCAGTAGTTTAGTCAATAATCGTTTTTAGAAGTTACAAAAATTTTTAGAATTTTCATAACTGAGTCTTAGGTTCCTCATTCTTTACACTGGTTTTTACTTTTTAAGAAGACAGAGGAGGTGATCTCTCTCTCTCTCTCTCTATATATATATATATATATATATATATATATATATATATATATATATATATATTGACGGTAAAAATATTACCGGTAATAATATTAGAATAACAAATGATGTGACAAAGTAACAATAGACGTAACAATTGTTGTATTGCCTTTTGTCTCAGTATAGAAAGTACAGTGTGTCCTTGTCCAGAGTATTGAACGTGTCCCCTGCGCAGCTGAGGGAAGTTCTATTTATGCTAGGTCCTAACGGTAACAACATGAAGAGACATCTTTGGGGAGCTAAGCTAACGGCAAGAATATGAAGAGTCATGAATGAGGCGTTGAGGCTTTAACTCTCTCTCATCAATGGTGGCATCAAAGGTGGCTTCAATGACAATAAATGTGACACCTGTTGGATTCTAACAGTTGGAGTTCTGCCCGTTGGGTTCCCATGTGATGCTGAGTCATATGCTCATTTGTGATCCGGGTCGGGTGCCAGCCCTATTATCCTGTCACCAGTCCCCCCTACTCCTGAGTCAACGGATGTGTTTGAGTTGACTTGGGAGTAAGGCTGAATCTATCTTGATCCTGTGTATGTGATTTTATATTTTTTTTCTTTTTTTTAATCACATATAATTTTATTTTATTTCTTATGCTAGCCGAGATAGGCTTTGGCATAGGTTGGCAGAGGTGCGTGCCTCTGGCCGAGGCGTCGCCTCGACCAATCGTGGCCGAGGCGTGCGCCTCGACCGATCTTGGCCGAGGCGTCGCCTCGACTGATCGTGGCCGAGGCGTCGCCTCGACTGATCGTGGCCGAGGCGTGCGCCTCGACTGATCGTGGCCGAGGCGTGCGCTTCGACTGATCGTGGCCGAGGCGTCTCCTCGACCGATCGTGGCCGAGGCGTGCGCTTCGACTGATCGTGACCGAGGCGTCGCCTCGACCGATCGTGGCCGAGGCGTCGCCTCGACCGATCGTGGCCGAGGCGTCGCCTCTGCTGACCGTGGCCGAGGCGTCGCCTCGACCGATCGTGGCCGAGGCGTGCGCCTCGACCGACCGTGGCCGAGGCGTGCGCCTCGACCGATCGTGGCCGAGGCGTGGCCTCGACCGATCGTGGCCGAGGCGTGCGCCTCGACCGACCGTGGCCGAGGCGTGCGCCTCGACCGATCGTGGCCGAGGCGTGCGCCTCGACCGATCGTGGCCGAGGCGTGGCCTCGACCGATCGTGGCCGAGGCATCGCCTCGACCGACCGTGGCCGAGGCGTCGCCTCGACCGTTCGTGGCCGAGGCGTCGCCTCGACCGTTCGTGGCCGAGGCGTCGCCTCGACCGACCGCGGCCGAGACGTGCGCCTCGGCTGATCGTGGCCGAGGCGTGCGCCTCGGCTGATCGTGGCCGAGGCGTGGCCTCGACCGATCGTGGCCGAGGCGTGGCCTCGACCGATCGTGGCCGAGGCGTCGCCTCGTCCGATCGTGGCCGAGGCGTCGCCTCGACTGATCGTGGCCGAGGCGTCGCCTCGACCACTCGTGGCGGAGGCGTGCGCTTCGGCTGATCGTGGCCGAGGCGTAGCCTCGAACGATCGTGGCTGGGGCAGGCTCCGGCCTTTTTTTTTTTTTTTCTTTCTTTGGCCGAGACGGACTTCGGCGTTGGCCGAGGCGGGCGCCTCGGCCGAACCGTGGCCAAAGCGGCCGCCTCGGCCAACAGTTGGCCGAAGCGTGCGCCTCGGCCAACCATTGGCCGAAGCGCACCTCGGTCAGACTGTGGCCGAGGCGGGCTCCTCGGCCGAACTTTGGCCGAGGCTTGCCTCGGCCATCCGAGTTGAGTTACGTTTCGGCCAACCTGTGGCCGGGGCGTGCGACTCGTTATTTTTTTTTTTTTTTTTCTTTTTTTGGAAACAACATGGGCGCACCACAAGCACGAGATACTATTCCAAAAGATTTCAGAATGCAAAGCGGGCGGACCGCGATTACCAAACACTAGTCCCAAACGACTACTAGAATATTAAGGAAAATACTTAATCAAATGTTCCTAGCTCCATACCCGATCGATTATCTTTACAGATGGTGTGGACTTATGGATCATTTCTGCCATTCTTTTTGCATGCTTTAACGTAACAACTGCGGCTGCTCGCTGGTTTCCTCTGACGACCCCTATCCCATTTGGAGTAGGGAACTTCATACACAAGTGTTCCACCGACACTATGGCCTTGAGGTCCTCCAGTGCCGGCCTCCCCAAAATGATGTTGTGCGCACAAGTGAGTCTTACCACGATGAATTCCATGTCAAGTTTGCGAATGTTAGGGCTCGTGCCTATCTCCACTGGTAAGGCCACCGACCCCTCCGTCTCCACTGAATCACCCGTAAATCCAGAGAGTGGGGTACGTACTTCTTTGAGCTGGTTCCTAGGTATCCCCAACTTGGTGAAGGCATCGTAATACATCACATTGACTGAGCTTCCCGTGTCGACTAAGATGCGGCGGATAATGACATCGTTGACGTCCATCTCAATCACCAAGGCGTCAGGATGGGGTAGCGGGCCCTCTGGGAGGTCATCATTAGAGAAGGTGATGGCCTCCTGTCTCTGTTTCTTTTCTCTAGGAAGACTCGCCACTTCTCCCATGTATATCTGTCGGCTCCACTTCTTTCTTTCTGCGGGCGTGTCGCCCCCTGCCGGTCCACCATAGATAAAGTGTATGGTGTGCTTCTTTTGTCGTCTGGGCGCCACCTCGGTTTCTTTCTCGCTATCACTCTGCTCAGATATTTGGTCGTGGTCTTTTTTTTTGGCATTTGAGGTGGATGGCTCGGTGCCATCCTCATTCATCCAGACATTTTTTGGTGGATTGTGTTGCGTAACAATAGTTGTATTGCCTTTTGTCTCAGTATAGAAAGTACAGTGTGTCCTTGTCCAGAGTATTGAACGTGTCCCCTGCTCAGCTGAGGGAAGTTCTATTTATGCTAGGTCCTAACGGTAACAACATGAAGAGACATCTTTGGGGAGCTGAGCTAACGGCAAGAATATGAAGAGTCATGAATGAGGCGTTGAGGCTTTAACTCTCTCTCATCAATGGTGGCATCAAAGGTGGCTTCAATGACAATAAATGTGACACCTGTTGGAATCTAACAGTTGGAGTTCTGCCCGTTGGGTTCCCATGTGATGCTGAGTCAGATGCTCATTTGTGATCCAGGTCGGGTGCCAGCCCTATTATCCTGTCATATATATATATATATATATATATATATATATATATATATATATATATATATATATATATATATATAGAGAGAGAGAGAGAGAGAGAAGGGTTCAGGTGCGGGGATGGCTTCCCTTGAGGTTGTGCGGTTGGACGCACCTTAATCATTAACATGGCGCATCTTATATACACAAATCACCACGCACCTTAAGTCCACAAACAAAGCACCTTAAGAACACAAATCATTCACCTTAAGTACAAAACCCAAGCACATCAAGCACAGAACAAAGCACTTTGAGCACAAAACTCACACACTTAAGATTTTAAAATGTCTCACATTAAACACAAACTCACGTACATTAAGTACAAAACCCATGCACATTAAGCACAACCTCACGCACATTAAGCACAACCTCACGCACATTAAGTATTAACTCACAGACCTTAATTTTCAACAACTACTGACATTAATCACTAACCTGACACACATTAAGCACAAACCCTACGCACATTAAGCACAAACTCCACTCACATTAAGAACAATTCTCATGCACCTTAAGCACAAAAGCCCACACTTTAAGTTTTAACAACTACTCACATTAAGCACAACCCCACGCACATTAAGCACAAAACTCACGCACCTTACGCACAAGACTTACGCATCTTATATACAAAACTCACGCACATTAATCACAACACCGCTCACTTTAATTTTGACCTAGATGCAAAAATTACAAAATTGCCACCGCATTTTTTTAAAAAAAATTTTTGTAATCCTGGACGTTGATTTAAGCGAGATGAATGGCCCAGATTAAACCGCACAACCGCACCTAGGCACCCTAACCGCACCAAAACCTAATTCTATATATATATATATATATATATATATATATATATATATATATATATATATATATATATATATATATATATATATATATATATAGGGAAGGGATCAGGTGCATTTGTTGCTTCCCGTGCGGATGTGCGGTGGATTAATGTGCGTGAGGTTTATACATAATGTGCGTGAGATTTGTACTCAATGTGCCTTAGATTTGTACTTAATGTGCGTCATGTTAATATGCGTGAGTTTTGTACTTAATGTGCCTGAGTATTGTGTTTAATGTGCGTGAGATTTGTGCTTAATGTGTGTGCGTATTTCATAATTACGAGCTCAGAAGGAAGCAGAACAGAAACTCGCGTACATTAACGCCCAAGCTTCTTGTTACTTCTTCCTTCAATTTGGCCATGGATTCTAGATTATCAGCTACCTTCAGTACAGTTGAATGTTTATATAAATGACGCACGCACAGTAAAATTTGCACAGCAGTTAAGTGTGGATTTCTGTTGTATTATTCCCATAATTTTTAACCACCATAGCTCGCCTCCGCATCATCATCATCAGGGAGGGGGCAAATGGCTATTGGGATGGGAAAAAGCTGACATCAATATTTTCTGCTGCATTTTACACATTCACGCATATTAAGTACAAATCTCAGGTACATTAAGCACAACACTCACGCACATTGAGTACAAATCTCACGCACATTAATCAACCGCACAACCGGACGGGAACCTTTATATATATATAATTTTTATATAAACTTTTAGGATGGTGTGTTTTACATGCTTGAAGACAATATAATGATTAATTCCCCAAGTGTTCTCTACTCAGGTTACTAACAAGTCATGATCAGGTGATAGTCCACTGAGGATCAATCTCATGACCTCCCATATGGGAGATGTCACTACATTCCATCTGAGCACAAGGTGCTTGGTAGGTGATTGTTCACTTTTAGCTTTTTTTTTTTTTTTTTTTTTTTTTTTTTTTTTTTTTTTTAAAATCAAAATATCTCCTTTTGGTCCTAGTATTATTGTGACCTGGCCAATTTTGGTCCTATATCAACAAGATCGTTGAAATTTCGTTAGATAGAAGGACATTTTGATCTTTTTAATAAAAATTGCGTTGACCCGTTATATATTTTATGTTTATCTTTTGAAAAAATTCATAATTGAAGAGCGAAATGCTCTTATATTTAACACAATTTCACTAATTTTTTTGATCGAAGACCAAAATTGATCATGTCACAATAATACTAGGACCAAAAAGGGATGTTCTGGTGAAAAAGGGACTAAAAATGGACTGTCACCTATAAATCTAGGACAAAAAATGGAATTAACTCTTGAAAATAATGTTGCAAAAGTGGTTTCAATATAAGAAAGCAAATAAAATGTGAATTTCCTACTTTACCCTTAAAATTTTAAATATTTTTTAATTTTTCCGCCAGTTTTAACAGTCAGGGATCAAATGCGTCACTTCGCTTATAACTGAGGGACTAAAAATGGATACGGTCATAACTCAGGGACTGAGTCGTCACTACTATTATAACTCAGGAATTAAATGCGCCATTTTCCCTTTAATGATATGATATTTTGAAAGTGAGAGAAAATTGTAAAAGTGTGAATAACCTTAGGATTTATTTCGTATATGCTTATTATTCTTACACACGGATCGGACAACGTTCGTAACGTTGTAAAAGTTGCAACGTAATGTCACTTATTTATCATAGCTTAGCTTGCCCTAGCTTAGGCCCTAGCTTACACATCACTTACTAGCTTTCTTAAACACAACAACGAAGGGAAAATCATTGAGACCCAAATGAATAGCCCTCGTGAGTGGGTCGATCTGTCCGCCGAGGTTATGGCATCGGCTGGTGCCGAACGGACAATAAGTGAGTCTGTAACCGTTAAGGCTCGGTTCCACTTCAATCTTGAACTGGTTGCTTTGGTTTGACACAAACTCGCCGGCCTTCACGAAAACTCGCCCGGAGTTTGGACTCTCATGCATCTCCCAATATAGGCGATCCACACAAAGTTTGTTTGTGGGAAGCTCGAATTTGAAGCTCACGAAAGTCGACGGCAAGACCACGGAGGCGTTCGGGTCCGCCGCCGGGGTAATCGTAATGGGTGTGCCGTCGCTCATGCGCGATATTAGCACGTCGCTTGGGCATTTGCTCGCCCAATCTAACCATTCGAGTTTCAATTCTGTGCCGGGTGGCCACATATATAAGTCGATGGGTGCGGTGATTATGTAGTAAGCTCCGCCGGGCCGGAGCTCGTCTCCGTCGGTGTCCACCACCGGAGTGTCAACAGTAGTGCGAAGGCGGATGGGATTGAACGTGGAGTGAGTTGGGTAGGGAAGGAGATAGAGAGAAAGTGCGAATAAGAGTGCGAGTGCGAGGGCTTTCATGTTGAATTGATTGGTAGATCCAAAGAAGTTATATGTATATATGGTGTTGTTTGAGGCTCATGCCATTGAAAATATTTATAGATGACAAGAGATAAGGTTGAATTATTATGGCACTGCAGACAATGCATGTGGGCATGAGGCAATAGTACAGTTAAATGTGTAAAGCTTTTTGTTCATTAATCACATGCTACAAATAAACAATTCTACTACATGTAATCTAAAATTTTACTCCTTCAAATTTAGTCTCTAATGTGATGAACACTGATATGCTATTTTCTCCATGTGGGTCCCTGTAAATTTATCTACATCAAAAATTTAAGTGTGAAGTAAAAGTTCAGAATAGAGATTGGAGTAGATATAGTATTTTCCACAAATAAATGGGTAATATTGGTTTCAGATAAGATTTTTTGATAAGATCTTTCATAAACAAATACTCTGTACCATTTGTTTAGTCTAGTGGCATGAAGTAAGTCATGGGTTGAAGCCTTAGTACACTACTGGAAATTATGAAATTTCCGACTACTTGAAAGTGATCTTAAATCAAGTTGATACCAAAAAGTGGTCGGAAATAGCAACAAAGATTTTTCCGGATACCAAAAGTGGTCGGAACAAGGCTTTCGACTTGAGTTAAGATAACTTTCAGGTGGTCGGAAATTTCATTATTTCCAGTAGTGGTAGGGGGGAAGTAATAACTATGAATAAATAGTGGCATTGTAACAAAGCTAGTAAAAGAACCATTTTAAAACTTTAGGTGGAGGTTGAAATTAAATTGACAGTTTTTAGTGATAATTAGACACTGAATTTGCTGCCAAAATCTTGTGGTTTAATAGCACTCGAGTTGGTCTAGAGGACAAGAGATAAGGGTGAATTATTGTATGGGGCACTCACCACGTCTGATCTTCTTCCTGTGGGCATTGGTAAAAAAGTGAGCAAATTAAATTTCTTTGCTCATTAATCATGTGCTACAAATATATAGATCTCTGATAATATTATTTTGAAAGATTATTTTCTTGAAGAGAAATTTAGTGGTGTATAGGGTTTACATACATGAATATAATAATATTCAAATAAGTCACTAAACTATTGGTTATATTTGAGCATTATTCCTTGAGTCATATTTAAGCATTGTTTCTTTTGGTACTATATAATTATACTATTGGCTAACACTGAATCATTAGTAAGGACAAAAATAACTATTATGTTATAATATTTATCAGTGAAATTGTAATACTTAGGAAGAAAAAATGTGATACTTTTGATAACAAATGTAATACTTTTAATCAAACTAAAATGTAATATATTAGCGGTTGAGGAGTTACTTATGAATAAAATTGTACGGAGTAATACTTATAAGAAAAAATGTAATACTTATGAAAAACTTGACCTGTCTCAGAGATGCATATATAGGAGATTTTTTATTAGATAAATGATAAGGAATATTGCACTTTTCGTCCCTAAGTTATAGGGTTATTGTAGGATTCGCCTATATTTGTTGGTTGTGCTCACTTTTTGTTCCTAAGCTATAATTGACGTTGCAAATTTTGTCATTTTTCTAACAAAACATTATGAACGAAATTTGCAATGTTAATACCTTAGGGACGAGAAGTGAGCACGACCGGCTAGAAAAATGACGAAATTTGCAAACGTCAGTTATAGCTTGTGGACGAGAAGTGAGCACGACCGGCTAGAAAAATGACGAAATTTGCAAACGTCAGTTATAGCTTGTGGACGAGAAGTGAGCATGACCAACAAATATGAACGAACCCTACAATTATCCTATAATGTAGGATAAAAAAGTGTAATTTTTTCTAAAAGATATGTTTTTATGACAATTGAGTGGGACGTGGTCCCAAAAATGAGAGCCAGTCTGAGATCCAATTGTCCTAGGTAGTGTACGCGTGAGCAATTTGATTCGCTGACCTCTTAATATGAACACAATCTAGCTATCGAATCAAAATTGGTCATGAGCCTAATGCAAGACCAAACAACAAGATCTATAGGCCGGGGATCGATTTACGCCTTTACTTTTCAGATCATTCACTAAGCTCAGGCAATCGATTTCCAGTAGAAGTCTCCAATATACGCAAAGAGTGCTAGCTTATTTCTACCAAAGACCTCAGTGTATCCCAGATATATTCCTATCCCATCTTTCGTTTCAGGTAGTGACCAATCTCCGCTGCAAGAATGACATTATCGGTTATTAAGCACCCCGGAATAAATGCACTTTGAGATTCTGAGATAATCGCCCCCATCATTGGTTTCATCCGGTTAGCATATATATATATATGTATATATATATGTGTGTGTGTGTGTGTGCGCGCGCGCGTGTGTAGTATATATATACAATTATACATACTTAATATATACAGACAGTGTGTGTACTGTATATATATATATATATATATATATATATATTCAAAATCATCCTATAAGGCTTAGTTCTATTCATAGAAGAATTTTATCAAAAGTACCAAACAATTAAAATGTTGAAGTATACAATTTTATTCATTTTCCTGCTTATTTTCTGAAAAATGAACCAAACACACAAAGACAGTTTTCCGTTGCGCAGCCAAACACCGGAAAGGAAAATGTTTTCTAGAAAATGACTTATTTTCTAGAAAACATTTTCCAGAAATCATTTTCCGAGTTTCCAAACGGACCCTAAGTTATCATCATCAAATACAATTGAGTGGGGCATGGTCCTAAAGTGAGAACCAGTTTGAGATCTAATTGCCTAATTAGTGTGTTAACAATCACTACTGGAAATTCTGAAATTTCCAACCACCTGAAAGTTCTTAAATCAAGTCGAAAGCATTGTTCCGACAATTTTTTGTATCCGGAAAAATCCTTGTTGCTATTTCCGACCACTTTTTGCTTTCAATTTGATTTAAGATCACATTCAGGTGGTCGGAAATTCAATAATTTCCAGTAGTGAATCTGATTCGCTGACCTCTTGATATGAACGCAATCTATCGAATCAAAGTTGGTCATGAGCTTAATGCAAGACCAAACAACAAGATCTGTAGGGGACCGGTTTACGTCTTTACTTTTTCAGATTATTCACCAAGCTCAGGCAATCAGTTCCTAGCCGGAGTCTCCTAACTCCAAGGTCTTTTAGTTAGGAAAGGGCTTCTTTACATTCTATTGCCTCAGGATTTTTTGCATACATATATAAGTCCGTGGGTGTGGTGATTATGTAGTAAGTTCCGCCGGGCCAGAGCTCATCTCCATCGGTGTACATCACCGGAGTGTCAGTAGTAGTGCGAATGCGGATGGGATTGAACGTGGAGTGAGTTGGGTAGGGAAGGAGATGATGAAATGTGCGATGGGATTGATTGTGGAGTTCAGTAATTAATTTTTGGAAAATATGGTGTATGTGATGACTGAAATGGTCTTTTGACTATAGCAAAATTATCAATTTGGTCCCGAGTTAATGGATGTCTAACGATTAGGACACTTTTGGAAAAAAGAAAAAAAAAACATAATCTGAAACTAAATTGAAAAATTTTAAAAGTCAGAGAATCAAATAGTGAAATCCTCATAGTTGAGAGATCAAATTAATAATTAACTCTATTTATAGATGACAAGAGATAAGGTTGAATTATTATGGCACTGACAATGTGAGTATGAGGCAATAGTACAGTTAAATGTGTAAAGCTTTTTGTTCATGAATCACATGCTACAAATAAATGGGTAATATTCGTTTCCGATAAGATTTTTGATAAGATCTTTTAAAAACAATCACCTGCTACAAATAAGGGCAAATTAAGCAGTGTGGACCATAGTCCAAAACAACGTCGATGAATTTTATATGTTATAATAATGTATATTATACGTTAGAATAATAAAACTTATGGAGTAAGATAATGTACATTATGTGTTAGAATAATGTACATTATGCGTTAGAATAATGTACTTTATGTGTTAGAATAATGTACATTATGAGTTAGAATAATGAAACTTCTGGATCGTGGTCCACACTAACCATTCCTTTTTCAAAGTTGTGATTTTTAACAAATTACCGACCAACATTGTTGCTGGACAAAAATATAGCTGCTTCCTTGAATAGAACAGTGAAGGAAAAATCACTGAGAGCCAAACGCTTAGTCCCAATAGACTGGTCGAAGTATCTGTCAATGTAGGTGATGGATTTAACTAACCCGGGGTAGCCCGAATTACTAAACCCGATAAATGATAAAATAGGAAAGGATAACGAATATCGATCGCGGGGACAACTTTTGTATTGATAATTCGTTTGTAAGAGAATTACAAGGAAAATGTAATAATTAGACAAGATGCATGATATCCTAACAAGACAAGAACATGTCTTTTTATACTAGCTAACCTCCCAACCTCCCAACCGCCCACCCTATTCTCGTGGGGCGGTTGGATCACGGTCTTGACCGGGTCCACTTGCACGCGGACATGGTCGGGGACGCCTTAGCCGGGGCCGCCCCCGGGCCGTGAGCAGACCCCAACCCCTCGATCCCGGCCAGCGTCGACGTCGACCCCAATCGGGGTCGACCTCGACCTTAGCCAGGGTCGACCTCAGCTTGGGTTGACCTTGGCCGAGGTCGACCCTTGCCGGGGTCGCCCTTGGCCTCCCATGTCGCGCCTTCCCCTCTCCGGGTCGGTTTTTCCCAAGCCCATTCCTAATATATTCATCAGTAGGAGTTACCGAACGACTCAATCTTGAAGCGGTTGCTAATGTTGGGTATAAACTTGCCGGATCAGAGTTCAAGAAGTATAATCCGGATGGATAATATGATATGATGGTCGTACCAAATCTCTCAAAATATACTGACAACTTTTTAAAATACAACTATGAGATTTAATTATTCATTTAGTTAAAAGCTTCATTAATTCTCTAATTAGAAAGGGTATCATTCGATTTTATTGGTAATTTAATTTTTAATTTTGAATTAGTACTTTTAAACAAGTCTTTTAAACAAAAAATGAAAAGTGAAAATTTTAAAACTAAAAAACAGAGAACATAATAATTATGTAGTAAACAACTCGGGTTTACACAACACAACAAGCAATTATATTAAGGATTTATTGAATTGCATGCTTATTCTTACACACGTTACAACGTTACACATCACGTACTAGGTAGCTAGTTATTAGCTTTCTTAAACACAACAACGAAGGGTTTATCACTCAGAACCAAACGACTACTCCTCAACCATGCGTAGAACCTTGAACTCACGTTGTTGCATTCATCGCTCCCGAAGTGACAATAAGTGATTTTGTAAGCGTTACGGTTGGAATTGGGTTCCGCTTCAATCTTGAACTGGTTGCTATTGTTCGGCAAAAAGTCGCCGGCGTTCACGAAATATGGGGACTTGGTTTCACTTTCAGGGTACCTATCAACCAACCAATACAGCTTTTTTGCACAGACGTTGTTGAAACTGAAGCTCAGGTAAGTTGACGGCGAGATGACGGTGGCGTTCGGGTCCGCCGGCGTGATCGTGACCGGAACGCCGCGGCTGAAGGACGCTATGGAGACGACGTTTGGGCATGTGCTCGCCCTTATACGAGAAAGTGACACTTCAACTGGGCCGGAGGCTATGATGTAAACTCCGCCGGCCCGGAGCTCGTCTCCGTCGGTGTCCAGCACCGGAGTGTCGTCGGCGGTGGGAAGGCGGATGGGATTGAACGTAGAGTGAGTTGGGTTGGGAAGGAGATTGAGGGAAAGTGCGAATAAGAGTACTGCGAGGGTTTTCATGTTGACAACAACGTGGGAGAAGAGATGATGTTTGTGGGTGTGTTGTGTTGAGGTCTCAAGCATGCAATTTATAGAGGACAAGAGATAAGGGTGAATTATTGTATGTGGCACTCACCACGTCTGTGGGTATTGGTAAAAAAAGAGCAAATTTCTTTGCTCATTAATGCCGATAATATTTTTTTGAAAGATTATTTTCTTGAAGAGAATTTTAGTGGTGTATAGGGTTTACATGTAGAAATAATACTAGTTACGACACCACGTGTATTGCGCGAATAGTCCAATACCCAATGTATATAGTATTAAAAGAATTGAGATGTGATTCGTACCTAAGACATTTCTTATCCAAAATCAATGAGGAAGTTAAGAATAATAATAAATAATTAACGAAATATTATGTTACTAAAGTTTACACGGGTGGAATGCAGATGTATCTAAGAGAAGTAAAAGTAGGAAAAAAATACTAAAATCAAAATAATATAACCATTCATTTAAGTAAACAATTACACCAACATTTTTTAGTTCATGTTATGCGCCTAACTTAATTGGCTCTTATTAGGTTTGTAGATTCAATTAAGTCATTGAATTATTAGCTATATTTCAGCATTATTCCTTGAGTCATATTTAAGCATTATTCTTTTAGTACTATATAATTATACTATTGGCTAACACTGAATCATTAGAGCATCCATAATAGTGGAGATATTTTGTGATTTTTGAAGATTTTTTGTAAGTGTGATCATGAAAGAAAATATAAGAGGGGGAGAAAAAAAATAAAACAAAACTGATTAAAAAAAAAAAAAAAAAGTCACTGTTAGCGCGCTTGGGAGTGCACCTGACGCGCCCAGCTAGGCGCACTTGTGACACGCACACGGCACATGCGGCTGGCCTATTTTCTCAGTGGGACCCACTTTTCTGCAATAAACTCTTCACTTTGCAGATGAACCTCAACCCTCTCTCTCTTGTCTCTCTCTTCGCCAATATGGCTCTTTTTTTCTTAGAAATTGTGCATTATCCACAGATGTGGATGGCCTAGTAAGGACAAAATTAACTATTATGCTATAATATTTATAAATGAAAGTGTAATGTTTATGAAGAAAAAATGTGATACTTTTGATGACAAATGTAATACTTTTAATCAAATTAAAATGTAATATTAGCGGTTGAGGAGGAGTTACTTATGAATAAAATTGTACGGAGTAATACTTATGAGGAAAAATGTAATACTTATGAAAAACCCAACTCGTCTCATGGATGCATATATAGGAGATTTTTCCTTATATAAAAGATAAGAAAAATTGCACTTTTCATCCCTAAGTTATAAGATTATTGTAGGATTCGCCTATATTTGTTGGCTATGCTCACTTCTTGTTTCTAAGCTATAATTGACGTTGCAAATTTTGTCATTTTTCTAACAAAACATTAGGAACAAAATTTGCAACGTTAATTATAGCTTAGGGATGAGAAGTGAGCACGACCGACTAGAAAAGGGACGAAATTTGTAACGTTTGTTATAACTTATGGACGAGAAGTGAGCACGACCAACAAATATGAATGAACCCTACAATTATCTTATAATTTAGAGATAAAAGTGTAATTTTTCCTAAAAGATATGTTTTTATGACACAATATCTTTTTTTTTTTTTTTTTTTTTTTTTTTTTTTTTTTTTTTTTTTTTTTTACGAGAGAAACTTGCAACAATTTTCTAAGAATGTACACGGGGTAATCATGTTCTTGTGTAATAATCAGCAAATTTTACAAGAAAAATAAATCATATTAAAAAAACTTTAAATTTTAAGTACAAGAATCATGATCGACTTATCTGACCCACGATAGGCAAGATCTTATGTTTAATAGAGTAATGCCTTTTCAACCTTACAAAATATTAAAAGATATAACTTCAATAACTAAAATGTTGAGAGGTAGCTAGGTGGCAACTGTTACGATTCTCATCTCACCAACTTGCCCTTCACTAAATGGGATGAGAATATGAGATAGACTTGATATGCTGATATGCTGACCGTAGGATTTGGGAGAAAAAATCGAAAAGAATTGTTGCCTCGTGGGATAGTCGTGAACAATGTGATACGCCACGTTTAAGTTTCAATTGTTATGTTTTACATTTAGTCACAATGTTCTGCTCTCTCTAGAAATAAGGTTTTAATTAAGCTTCATTGGTATTTGATAAGCACTAATTCTTATTAGTACTTTTATGTGTATAATTGATATCAAACTCATATGATTTCATATTAATTGGAAGATAAGTATCTGGACCCAAAGGAATAAAGGAGATGAAGAAATATGCATTTTGCAACGTTAATTATAGATTAGGATGAGAATTGAGAACGACTAGCTAGAAAAAGAACAAAATTTGCAATGCCTGTTATAGCTTATGGACGAGAAGTGAGCACGACAAACAAATATGAACGAACCCTACAATTATTTTATAATTTAGAGATAAAAAGTATAATTTTACTAAAAGATATGTTTTTATGACACTATCATTATTATTATTATTTTTTTTGGTGACAAGAGAAACTTGCAACCATTTTCTAAGAATATACACTGGATAATCATGTTCTTGTGTAATAATCGACAAACTTTACATGAGAAATAAACCATACTAAGAAAACTTTAAATTTTAAATACAAGAATTATGATCGACTCACTTGACCAGCAAACTATAAGCAAGATCTTATATTTAATAGAGTAATAATGCCTTCCCAACCTTAAAAATATTAAAAGATATAAGTTCAATAACTGAAATGTGGAGAGGTAGGTGGCAACTGGTACGATTCTAATCTCACCAACGTGCCCTTCACTATAGGGGAAATTTGAGAATAATTTGTCAATAATCTTGTAGTCTAATGACATCAAGTTATTTTTTCATATGGGAAGTTGTGGGTTTGAACCTCAGTAAAAACAGTATTGACTCTTTGTGTGCTTCAATGGATTGGGGGCATGAAATTGACTTTTAGACTAGGGTTCTGGTGTGCACTCCACTTGATTCTTTGGTTAGATGTTTTTCAGAATCCTTCAGTTGTATTTATGTATTTAGTAGATAATGTCTCCTAGCTTGAGTCATTCAATTCAATCACACTATTTAATAGGTCTAGTCAACTTAATTACACCATATAATTAAGGCCTTATATATATATATATATATATATATATATATATATATATATATATATATTCCCACAAATGATGACCCATCCCCACCACCTAATATCCAGTTAGGAAATTCCTCCACTGCTCCAAATTTACCTTCTCCACAATCTACTGCTATGGAAGCTAAGAAATTGGACCTCTTACTCGTGGGGAGGTAGGTCTTCACGAATCGTGAATGGACCTAACCGGCCACATACTGAACTCGTCCACAGAACCACTAAAAAACCGTTGTCCTTGTGGTGTTGTCTTTTCACAAAATGCACAAAGACAACACACTTACAACAACGGTTAAGTAAAAACCGTTGTCTTTGACAAAAGTGTTACATCAAATACAACGGTTTTGGACCAAACTGTTGTCTTTTATATAAAAGACAACACTTTTCTTAAAAACTGTTGTCCTTCTAGTGTTGTCTATGTGCATTTTTCTTGTAGTGAAAGATCCTCAATGACGTCATGCTATGGATGAAGAATATAATGCACTTGTTATAAACAGAACATGGGAATTAGGCTCCGTTTGGAAATCCGGAAAATGATTTCTGGAAATCATTTTCCTTTGACTTCTCTTTTCCTTGCATAGCCAAACACCAAAAACCCGGAAAATGATTTCTGGAAATCATTTTCCGGGTTTTTGGTGTTTGGCTATGCAAGGAAAAGAGAAGTCAAAGGAAAATGACTTGTAGTCAATGGAAAATGAGGCAATTTTTTCGGAAAATGACTTCCCTTTTTTTGGGGGGAAGTCATTTTCCTTCTATCCTCTTCTGGCCCGAGAGCCCCACTGGAATGCACACCCAGCCGAGCCCTATCCGCGACCTCACCTCCATCAGCCGCGATCAACACCGCCGGAGCAAGGGAAGAAAATGGTTGTCGGGATGGAGTCTGGCCTAGCCGCAACCCCTTCTAAGCCACCGCCACCTCCTAAAACTTCGTCGACACTCTCACCACCGGCTGAAGGATTGGCCGTCACCGTATCTGACCGGAAATTGATTGGTGTAATGTGATCGCAGCATATCCCATAGACCATCCCCACCCTTCGATTGCCCAGGCAAAGCCTCCATCGCCGGGGAGACCTCCATAGTTGAAGGTCGACTCGGACCACCCGTCGTCACCGCCGGCAACCGATCTGGCGATCTTCAATCTGAGCACGGCGTTTACTCCGCTGGGTCCCTACGATGACTCGGGGAGGTTGAGAGAGGTCACCGCCGGCCTGTGCGACCGCCGGCGTCGCAAGACCGGAAACCAGAGAGCAGTACTCTCTGGTTTCCGCCGTCTCTTTTTCTTTTCTTTTTTTTTTTAATTATTTTATTTTTTATTTTTTAACTTTTTAATAAATAATATTATTTGATTTTTAAAAAATAAATATTTTTATATTTTAAACAAAATAATTAATTAGATAAAATGTTTAATTATACAATTATATCTCATTTTCTAGAAAATGAACCAAACACACAAAGACAGTTTTCTGCTGTGCAGTCAAACACGGGAAAAGAAAATATTTTCCGGAAAATGACTCATTTTCCGGAAAATATTTTCCAGAACTCATTTTCCTACTTTCCAAACGGAACCTTAGTCCCAAAAACGGATCAAACACCAATTGGGTGTAAGTGGATATTTGATATTAAAAGAAAGTCGGATGGATCTGTCGATCGGTATAAAGCCCGATTAGTGGCTAAAAGTTTTTTACAAGAAGCTCTTGCTTTAGCATCCAATTGGCCTGTGCAAGTTGGATGTGAACAATGCATTTTCACATGGGACATTGGTTGAGGAAGTGTATATGAAACGGCCTTCGGGTGATTGTGATCCTCTACATCCGAATCATGTGTGTGGCTTACAGAAAGCGTTGTAATGATTGTAAAACTTCTGTGTGTTATATCTACATTTCTTCAAAGAGACTATGCGATTCAAGGTTCGTCCATAACTCAATCCGAATTAATATAAGGCATATAACACATCAATTTTTTTTTTTTTTTGTAATTTTGTTGTATCTCACGTGTATTACATAATACAAACACTTTTTTCAATAGACAATGGAATAATCACACTGAGTTCAGGCCGCTCTCGGCAATGCCGACGTCTTCTGCGGTGAATTCGGCGAACTCGTGGAAGTCGGTGAAGGATTTTAGGTAATCGACGGCAGGGCCGAGCTCGTGGACATTTCCGACGGCGTGGTCGAGTCGGCGGATTCCGTAATCGAGTTCTTGGTAGGATGTAGCTCCGTCCATGAGTTCGAAGCCTGGTAGTTATGCTGTGACGGCGGAATGAATTGGAGCACGACGTCGCTGTGGATCGTGGACTTCGGCGAGGACGACTTGGTTGTTGAGTCTACCAGGGCGATCGCGACGGTGTTTGTAGCATCTGAACGCAAATCGGCCAGAAATTCTTGAAAAACAATGTGAATGTAAGGGTTAATTGCGGACCAACAAATGTGAGGGTTAATTGCACACTTTAGGGTGCAAACAATATATACCTCTTCGCCATGTCTGCACGAAGAAAGGGTAAAGGAGAAGACAAAGACAGAGAATGACGAAAATACTCCTTGAATACACGGTCAAGTAACGAAAAATCTTAATGTGGATTAAAATTGAAACACTTTTAATAACAGTGGTCGCAATATGACAAAATTGATTATAGTGGACTAAAATTGGAAAGGCCCGTATAATAGTAGGACGAAAAATGAAATTCACTCTTATTTTGATCATTTAATTTTACTAACTTTTTATTGTTCATTAGATATATTAAATTATTACACATACATGACATGGAGCGTATTTACAACTAGTCACTAGTGGAAATTATGGAATTTCCGATCACCTGATCTTAAATCAAGTCGAAAGCCTTGTTCCGACCACTTTTGGTATCCGGAAAAACCATTGTTGCTATTTTCGACCACTTTTTGGTATTAACTTGATTTAAGATCACTTTCGGGTGGTCGGAAATTCCATAATTTCCAGTAGTGAGTTATACTAATAAAGTTTTTTTTTTTTTTTTTTTTTTTAAATGGTGGTTGAGAAGGCTTTGATGGAGCCTTTGCTAAAAGATTTTGGACAGCTATGATTTTCTTTTTATTGTTTGTTTGTATTTTATAGCAATAATCCGTGAGATGCTCTAATGTCTGTTGTCATGATCAAATACTTATCACGTCAAAAGTTATAGCTATTAGCAAAAGTTTGAGAAAATATAATGTATTTTTAGTCCGTCAGTTATAGTGTAATATATATATAGTTATTCTTGTCCTTAATCATTCAGTGTTAGCAAATTTTGTGTCTTTAATAATTATCACTAAAAATTGTCAACTTAATTCCATCTCACCTTAAACGGGATCAGTTACTTCAAAACAATAACTCCAAAAACGTTAAATTGATAGGCGTGCCCTTCATAAATTGAACAAAATTCAATTATTCACCATATAGTTATATAATACAAAAAAAAAAATGTAAAAACTATGCATCAGATCACTAAAAATCCTTTAAAAAAAATTATTTTAAAAAATCTTATCTAAAATTGATGTATTTGTAATATTACCCATTTATTTGTAGCATGTGATAAATGAACAAAGGAATCAAGTTAATATCTCATCTGCACACAATTGTCGTCTATTCATCATTGAATGAGAGTTCAAACAACGTAACATTACCTACAGATCCTTTGTTTTCTTTTGTGGTCCTTTTAGTACTTTGATTCTAGCGTATAAAACGTGCCATTATTAGACAAAAATATGCAGCTTTAAATCCATATTATACTTAGACTAATTTTCATTCGCACCAAGTCGATTCAATTAAGGGGCAAAGTGCTGACTAGATTGGTTTTTCTATACGGAGAAGAGTTCGAACTCCAGACCTCTCTTATGTATTTACGGCCACTCACACCAATCAAACTGGTTCTATTATCCATTTATTTTTTCCACGAGAATAATGAAGTGCAAACATTTGTCGTCTATAAATTGCATGAAACTTCAAACAGCATTACCTACAAACATCATAACTACCTCGATCTTCTCCCAAGTTGTCGTCACATGAAAACCCTGGCAGTAGTCTTATTGAACTGTACTGCGGCGAGTTTGTCTCCAACCAAAGCGACCGGTTCAAGATTGAATACTACCTGCGGGGTTTCCTTAACGATTACTACCAAATCACTTATTGTCCGTTTGGCGCCCACAAATGCTACAACGTTTTCACATACCGCGACGAGTCGACCTGGATTGAGAATTTGTATGTCTGAAGAAAATTTAATTTTCCCTGTTAAGTTCAAGCCATATACATACTGATTTAACACAGTAAACAAGCATAAATTATTATGTATGGTTGAACAAATAGCTTGGTAATTGTGAGGTTCTAAATTGACAACAAGCTTTCCTCTAATAGTTTATTTAGCCCACATAGGTCCACTGGTTCAGTAGGCCGTATTTAGAAGAAGAGATCAAGGTTGTTCGAACCTCGGCATCGGCAGTGTGGATTAGATCCAAAGTGGGTAGATTCCTTGTGCATACTGGCGTTTGGCCTTATCGATATGCTGAGCCATTAAGTATTTAAATCACCGAGATTTACATCCTTCCAAATACTTTGTCGGGGCGAGGTTGTGGATTCAGGCTTTTGGGAAAAGAAATAAACATTTAGGTCATGTTTGGTAAATAGTTGAGAGTTGATAGTTGTTAGTTGTTAATTGTTAGCTGTTAGTTGATTGAGTTAATTAGAGGGTATAACTAGTTGATAACATTAGCTGATTGTAGAAAGGTGTTTTGTAAATTAGCTATTAGTTAATAGTTGTTTGGTATAATTTCTTTTTCTCAAAAAACTAATTGAAAAAGTTGTTTTGAGCAGTTTTTTGAATTTTAGCATTTTGGAGTTACAAAAAGCTAATTAATCAAACACTTAAATTGATTTTTTTAACTAAGTCAAACAATTAATAGTAGTGAAATAAGTCATAGTTGACTGATAAGCTAACTATTTTACCAAACAGGGCCTTAATGTATACGCCATTGATAGTTTGATACATTATTCTAGAATTAATTTCAATTTGAGTCTCTTAATTGTTGCATTTTTCTACTTTAATTCTCAAGATTTTTTTTCTCAATAATTAAAAATGTGTCATTAATAATTCAAGTAAAAAAATTATAAATAATTTTTCTACTTTAATTCTCAAGATTTTTTTTCTCAATAATTAAAAATGTGTCATTAATAATTCAAGTAAAAAAATTATAAATAATGCTAAAAAGACTAAAATGACATATTTTGTCAACGTACGTGTGCAACAGTTATGCTGTGGAAACGTCTTTCACCATGCGCATGATGAACACAATGATATATTCATAATTTCTATACTGTAGATTCATAATTTTTTTTTTTTTTTTGAAAACGTAGATTCATAATTTTGTTTTTCATTTGTTGTTAACGGGATAGATCCATAATTTCTAAGCTGTAGATTCATAATTTCTATACTGTAGATTCATAACATTTATACTGTAGATTCATAACATTTATACTGTAGATTCATAATTTCTATACTGTAGATTCATAATTTCTATACTGTATATTCATAATTTCTGTATTGTAAATTCATAATATCTGTAACAACAAATGAAAAACAAAATTATGAATCTACGTTTTCAAAAAAAAAAAATTATAAATCTACAGTATAAAAATTATGGATCTATCTCTATGTTCACCATGTGCATGGTGAACACGTTTCCACAGCATAATTTGCGGTACGTTTGTGTGGGGGACCAATTAACAGAGTCATTGTCATTGAAACACATAAAATCATGATAATATAGTGAATAACCAATTGATTCATAAAGTTGAAAAAATTTGAGTTTTAGAAGGCTTTGCAAGAATCATTGTCCCACATTGAAAATAAATTTGAGGTTAAAATATTATAAATACATTTTAATTTTTAATTTTTAGTGACGAGAGAATCGCACAATCGCTATCTGAGGTTGAACATTGGATAAATCGTGCCTTGTGATCTTAGTAGCCAACAAAACAATAGTTGATCAACTCATAGTCTCATACCAAGAAGGCCAATAAGTAACAAAAAAAATCTCGAGCTGATTATTCTCTGTTTATATACAATTCTGATGATTAATAGCTTACTTACATACACCAAAAGTTTAAGAAAGTATTAAAATAAAGACAACCATATTCCTGCAATCCTTGACATAGATATTTAGGGTTTACGCAATAGAACACATACACGCAACAAGCAGGCATTTATCTCGCGGTACTATACTATACCAATTTTGGATAAGATTTTTGACAAAGTTTTTATTTTTTTTTATTTTTTTTTATTTTTTAGGAGAAGGCATAGCGAGCTTATTAGGAATGAGCTCGGTCCTCACGCATAATATAACAAAATATGACATTTTTAGTCTTTATACTATTGACAATGTATAATTTTTAATGTTTAATAGATCGAAGTCATAGCCCATTAGGAATGAGCTCAAATCGAGAACATCAATCGACAATCCCTCACAATGAGTTCTAAACTGGAGAAGAAAGTAAAAATGGAGGCAAGTTGATCAATAATGAGTTGAAATACGCGGGTGAGGATTTAAAACCTTAAATATTTCAATTTTCATCCAACAAGTGGGGTATTAAAATATTTCAAAACGTTGAACGATATTTAGTAATACCTACCATTTTAACTTTTAGTTGAAATACGCGGGTGAGGATTTGAGAGGTTGCTACTACACTGTCGTTAGTGAGATAGTCATTGTTTTTAAATTTTATCCCTGTAATTAACTAAGTTGTCCATACGAACTTCAAAATATCTATAGATGACAAGAGATAAGGTTGAATTATTATGACACTGACAATGTGGGCATGAGGCAATAGTACACTTACTTGTGTAGGGTTTTTGTTAATTAATCACATGCTACAATAAATGGGTAAATATTGCTTTCCGATAAGTTTGTTGATAAGATCCTTTGAAAACAATCACATGCATGCTACAAATGAGTGGCGTATATTTAAGTATGAAATTTTCTTTTTAAAAATGTAACCCGGTACGTACAGTTAGTTATACAGTGGACCATAATCCATATTATTATAAGGACTACAGTTGTCAAATGAAATTGTAATAAAATTAAAATGATACTTTAATGTGGTTAAAATGAATTAGTGTGTGTAAAAAGGAACTAAAATTCAGAACCATACAATGACATATATCGTCAAATAAGTGTGGAGTGTAATTAAAACAATTCTTTAACATTATTATAATTAAATTAGTGTGGGTAGAAAATGAAACTACAAAATAGAGCTCATACAATAATGTGTATTGTCAAATGAAACTGTAGTAAAATGATACTTTGGTATTGCTATAATGAAACTAGTGAGTGTGAAAAATGAAACTAAAAGCCAGAGCAATATTGTCAAATGAAACTATATTGTAATTTGAATGATACTTACTTTATATATGAATCACATTACTACATGGACCATGGTCTACAGTAAAATTTGCCAACCCGGTATTGTACGTACATATCAATCATGAAATTTTTTTTAAAAAAAAAAAAAAGAAAAAAAAAAGAAGATATGTTCCCATAACACAACGATTTGTAGGTTCAATGAATCATCAATTCATGCCCTTAGGGTTGGGGTTCAACCTTTCAGAAGAATGAATCATCAATTCATAATTGCATAGTTATATTTATGTTGACATTTTCTTTCTTTTTAAAAATGCAATAAGATGTGTACAAAAAAATCATGAAAGTTTTATTAAAAAAATGAAAAAAGATCCAGAGTATGTTTTTTTTACACAATATCTTATATTCTTTTGGATGATGAGTGAAACTTGCAGCGATCATCTAAGAGTGTAGGACGAATCATATTCTTGATAGCTCGTAAACTATACATGAAAAGTAAATCTTACTAAGAAGACCTTGATCTTCCTGCACTTTAAATCTTTTTTTTATCTTGACATCCAATTTTAATAAAAATGGAATTAATTCACGTTGTATATATCAACTAGTTTTTTACGCGCATTGCGCGATTGAGATAATGCCCAATGTTTTTTTTTTTAAAATAAGTCCTTGAAAGTATATCAAGGCAAGATTATATTGGAATTGTTCATGCATAGATAATTGAATGTTAAATTTGCGTATTTAAATAGGCAATTCTAAGTTTACAAATGCAAGATAATATAGTCAAGATTGATTATAATTGTCAATAAAATATTTGTATAGGTACGGTTGAAACCAAATACGGGACATAAGGGAGAGCAAATAAAAATTAGGGCATAAAATATGAAATATATATACTAATATTGAAGAGCTAACTGCTGATTGCCAACAAGGACATTGCGAGATAGTTTCCCACTTCAATTTGTTGCGTGATTTGAATACTCTTTTTGTCAATAAATCCCCCAAGTAGTTAATATGATTGACTTAATTATATATTTTTATTTTTTTAAAACAATTATTATTATTATTATTATTATTATTATTATTATTATTATTATTATTATTATTAAATATATGTATACTCTTAAGTCATTTTACATGTTAATCTAAACAGTTAATTTTTTCAAATATTTTTTTACCAAACATTGATATAATTCGCTTGTCAAATCCGCTAATATAATCCAAGCGCTAACCGCTAACTCTTGATTGTTAAACAAGGACATTGCGAGATAGTTCTCACTTCAATTTGTTGTGTGATTTGAATACTCTCTTTGTTAACAAATCTCTCAATTAAGTAGTTAATATGATTGACTTTATTAATTATATATTTTTTAATTTTTTTAATGGTATTAATAAAATACTTTGTAAATAAATATTGACATTATTTTGTATTATAACTTTGATATTTAATTAAAAAATAGTGCACAAAAAAAATAATAGACAATGTAGTGAATATAATCAATTGATGAATTTGAATGTAAAGAATTTTACATTGGAGAAATATAAAGACAATATAACTAATAAAATTATTTCTCTTAATTAATTTATTGATAATGAATTTTTTTTTTTTTAATAAAGACATTGTAGGGACAATGTAGCGAATATAATCAAGTGATGAATTTGAATGTAAATAATTTTTATATTGGAGAAAAATAAAGACAATATAACTAATGAAATTATTTCTCTTATTTAATTTATTGATAATGAATATTTTTTTTTTTTAAAAAAAAGACATTGTAGACACATAATTCTAAAATAAAGAAATGCATATGTATTATTTTTTGTTGTAGCTACTAAATTACTATTTAATCTACTATACTAATAAGAGCCCAAGAGAGTTAGGCCTATAATGGGTAGAAAAAATGGCGGTCACAGATTTTAATCAAATGAATGGCTCAGATTGATTGAAAGATTGATCAGATTTAAATTTTACACTAAAATTTCCTAAAATACCCACAGACTGTTACTAATTCCGTTAAAGTTTTAAGAATTGCCGTTAGTTCACCGTTAACTTACTCATTGATTTCAATAGAAAAAGGTCTTAGGTTCGAATCTCATCCCAATCAAAGTTGGCATTATTAGTACTCTATTTTACTCTTATTAAATTATATAAATAATAATTTAGTAGTTACAACAAATAATAATACATATGCATTTCTTTAATTTATAATTATGTGTCCACAATGCCTTTATTCAAAAAAAAAAAAAAATATTCATTATCAATAATTTTATTAGTTATATTGTCTTATTTTTCTTCAATATAAAAATTTTTTATATTCAAATTTATTAATTGATTATATTCGCTACATTATCCTTACAATGTCTTTATTCAGTGAAAAAAAATTATTAATTATCAATAAATTAATTAAAAGAAATATTTTCATTAGTTATATTGTCTTTATTTTTCTCAAATGTAAAAATTTTTACATTCAAATTCATCAATTGATTATATTCACTACATTATCTATTATCTTTTTTGTGCATTATTTTTCTAATTAAATATCAAAGTTATAATACAAAATAATGCTATATATTTATTTACCAAGTATTTTATTAATACCATGAAAAAATTAAAAAAATATAATTAATAAAGCCAACCATATTAACTACTTGAGAGATTTTGTGACAAAGAGAGTATTCAAAGCACACAACAAATTGAAGTGAGAACTACCTCGCAATGTCCTTGTTTGACAATCAGCAGTTAGGGGTTAGCGTTAGCGGATTTGACCAGCGAATTTATTTAATTATTAACATTGGGTAGAAAAAATGACCGCCAAATTATTAAATCAAATGAATGGTTCATATTGTTCAGGTTTTAACTTTTTTCTTTTAAGATTTTCTAATTTATCCTTAATTATATGATTATCCATTTAATTTTTCCGTTAATTCACCGTTAGTCTAATTCTAATATTAAAGTTTAATATAGAATATAACTACACCATTAATCTAATTCTAATATTAAAGTCTTAATAGAACTTAACCACAAATCCTAATGTCGGAATCTCCTCAAACAATATTAGTATATATTTAATATTTTATGCCCTAATTTTTATTTGTTCTCCCTTATGTTCCGTATTTGGTTTCAACCATACCTATACAATTATTTTATTGACAATTATAATCAATCTTGACTACATTATCTTGCATTTGTAAACTTAGAATTACCAATTTAACCCGCACCGGCTTAGCTCAATGGTTTAGTGGGTAGTATTTGGGAGAAGAGACCAAGGTTTGAACCTCGGCGGCGGCAGTGCGGGAATTATGTCCAAAGTGGGCAGATTCCTTGTGCGTATCAGCATTTACAACCTCCCACAATGCTCTGTCGGGTCGGAGTGTGGGGGGCCCGTGGGGTTGGAGACTCAACCTTTGGGAGAAGAATTACCTATTTAAATACGCAAGTTCAACCTTCAATTATCTATGCATGAACAATTTCAATATAATCCTTCCTTAATATACTTTAAAGTACTTATTTAAAAAAAAATAAAAAAAATTGGGCATTATCCCAATCGCGCAATGCGCGTAAAAAACTAGTAATTTAATAAGAGTAAAATAGAGTACTAATTATGTCAACTTTGATTGAGATGGGGTTCGAACCTAAGACCTTTCTTATTGAAATCAATGAGTAAGTTAACGGTGAACTAACAGAAACTAACAGAAAAGATAATATTTAACGGAAAAGTTAACGGATAATCACATTCATTAAGGATAAATTAGGAAATCTCAAGGAAAAATTAAAATCTGATCAATCTGAGCCATTCATTTGATTAAAAAATTTTACTGCCATTTTTTCTACCCATTATAGGCCTAACTCTCTTGGGCTCTTATTAGTATAGTAGATATTAGATTATGAAAATTTTATATACAAGATATTTATGAGACAACGTTTTATGTCGTTTAATATAATAGTGTCTTTCATACCTTAAAAATTATTAGAGTGAATTTCATTTTTGGTCCTATTGTTATAGGTGATTTTTCAATTTTAGTCCACCATAATTATTTTTGCCACATTGCGTCCACTATTATTAAAAGTATTCCAATGTTAGTTCATTTTAAGATTTTTCGTGGACTAAAATTGAAACACTTTTAATAATAGTGGACGCAATGTGACAAAATAATTATGGTGAACTAAAATTGGAATGACCCCTATAACAGTAGGACCAAAAATGAAATTCACTCATAGATAAAATGTTGAGAGGTAGGTGGCAACTGGTAGGGTTCTCACCTCACCAACTTAATTGCCCTTCACTAAATATGACAATTAATATGAATGCATGTGTTTCGTATGTTTATAAAAGACACATGATTTTTTTGTGACTCAATAACAATGAATGATTCGGTCCCCACACACAATATAACAAATTATGTCATTTTTAGTATTTATATACTATTGACAATGTATAACTTTTAAATTTTTAGGAGAAGGCATAGCCTATTAGGAATGAGTTCAAATCGAAAAGATCAATCAGTAATCCCTCACAATGAGTCGAACTTAGGATCTCACATTACCAAATCACTTGTTTGATCAATGGGATTGGGGTTGTCCCTAATTTTGTGGTGTAATATAATTAACCAGAGTATAAGCATCATTGTTAATAAATCATAAGTTTTTGTTATTCTGTTATTAGAAAATGCAATACAATGAGACCAAATGGGATGAGTTGTGCGGGACCATGGGGCCGGTTTTTGGCCGCCAAGGGGCTGCGCGTTCAAGGCAAGTATGCAGTCGAAGTGGCCGAGGCAGTCTGTGTTCGAGAAGCGTTGAGTTGGCTGAAAGGGACAAGGATGGGAGATGTTGATGTGGAGACGGACTCGTAACTAGTTTATTTTGCTTTACGTTCAGACCCGTTTAATTCTACTTTTGGTTTTATTGTAGACGATATTAAAGAAGTGGCATCCACTATTGATGGTGTCGACTTCTACTTTGTTAAGCGATCTGCGAATCGTGCTGCCCATCTGATTGCTCGGGAAGCCGTTTCTGTGTCAGGTTGCGGGGAGTGGTTTGACGCCCCTCCTCATTATCTTGCGGACTGTATTCTTTCTGAATTAATACATTAAGTTCTTATTTCCAAAAAAAAAAATGCAATAAGATGTGTACAAAAAAATCATGAAGGTTTTATTAAAAATAGAAAAGATATAGAGTATGTTTTTATGACACAATATCTTATATTTTTTTGGATGATAAGTGAAACTTGCAGCTATTATCTAAGAGTGTAGGGTAAATCATGTTCTTGTGTAATAGCTCGTAAACTATACATGAGAAGTAAATCGTACTAAGAAGACCTTGATCTTCATGCACAAGAGTAATTCTCCACTTGTTATATTAAATAGAGTAAACTAACCGTAATTGACTCGAATTGTTAAATTTATGGTAAATATGTAATCGGATGACATAGAATTAATATTTGATAAGAATCCAGTTGAACTGCTCATGCGGGCATAAAGATCCTATGTTGACAGGAGGATTTGGGACCAAAAATAAAAAAGAATTGTGGCTGATGGATTTAATTAACCCGGGATAGACCCGAATCACTAAACCCGATAAATAAGGGATAGGGAAGATGTGTGTCGCGGGGACAACTTTGTATTGATAATAGTTGTAGAAGGGTTACAAGGTGAAATGTTGTAATAATAATAAGTAGATGTCCTTAGGCAAGACACTAACTAATCCTTTTATACTAGCCAAGACTCCCAACCGCCCCCCTATTCTCGCGGGGCAGTTGGATCACGCGTTGACCGGATCAATGCGAGTGCCCGGGGCCATCTTGTGCCTCCAGGCCCACGTAGGCCTCGACCGAGGTTGTAGGCCGAGGACTTGGTCGGCCTCGCCGTAGGCCGAGGCCTTGGTCGGCCTCATAAGGGGCCTCCGTAGGCCTTCGCGCCGGCCTTCCCGGGTCGGTTCGCCCCGAGCCCATACTTAATATATCCATCATCAGTCCCCCACTCTCCGAGTTGCGAGTCATCGTCAACGAATGAGAGTAGCTTGAGTCGAGGGTCGAGCCCAAGCCCGCCAAGTATTGTCCATGCCGCGCCCCCGGGCACCTGCGTTGTGCTCGGGACTTCCTCCTCCCCGGGACACCCATGAGTCTTGGATTCCCCCTTTCTACCAATGCCTAGGGAAACCCACATGTCACACCCATCAACCCCCATCAACTTTCCCATTTCCCAAAGTTTGACCTTTTCTCTTCTTATCTTCTTATCCCATTTTCAAAATTCAAACCTTCTCAACTACCCAAAATCTACTCCCATCTTCTCTCCCCTTTCCTTACTTAAACCTTCTTCCCCTCCATCTCTCACACTCCTCACTCACCACTCCCACACACCCTCTCCCCGTCGGCCCTCCTCACTCCGCCTCCTCGCCACGCCGCCGTCCTCGTGCCACGCCACCCCCTCCTCGCGGCCCTCCGACTTCCCCAATTTCCCAACTTCTCCAAACACCCTCTCCACTCTCTCTCTCTCTATACTTAACTAATTTTTTTAACTAATATTTAAAATATTTTTAGATATATTCATTTGAATGACGCGCGCACACACACACACATATAAAATTTTTACTTTGACGTCTAATATATGTGAAATTTTAATATCCGATATCCGGAGCAAACTTGTATTATGATATAACATAATTTAAAATATACGGACCAAACTTGGAGTAGAGTTCAAGTTTTAATTTTGATAATGTGAATAATGTCTAACTTTAAACATAAACAAATAAGTGATATTTAGAAAAAAAAAAAAATAATAAATGCGAGTAGACAAAATAGAAGATCGTGATAAGTAAAAGAATATGATAATGATTGTAATCATAATAATGAATAAATATGTATGTAGATAATAGTGAGAATGTGGTTATAGTGATATATATAACCAAATAGATCAATGATGATTATGTTTTTCATTTAGAAAACAGTTTTTTAAAAGTTCTCCACTTTCAAAATGAAAAATTATACTAATAGACATATTTTCTGTTTTCTATTCTCCAATACTCTAGTTTTTCTAGAAAATTAAAAAAAAAAAATAGTTAATAAACGGTCCTTTAGTGATGCACAGTTTTTACATTTTTTTTTTGTATTATATAACTATATGGTTAGTAATTGAATTTTGTTCAATTTATTAAGGGCATGCCTATCAATTTAGTCTTTTCAATAGTAATTGTTTTGAAGTAATTGAGCTTAAATTTCAGTTAGAAAATTTAGACTAAAACTGAAGCTCTATGTGCACAAAATAAAGTTTTCCAACAATACATTTCATACTATACCTTTGCCTAATTAGTTAGGATGTTGATTTGGTAACCGCAAAATTTTAAGTTTCATTTCTACTTAGTGTAACTTATTGGCCTTCTTGATATGAACTGATCGACTAGTTAAGTTTACCTCTTTGTAGTCATTTTGTTGGCTAGCTAGTCACAAAATATAGTTTATCCAGTACAGTGTACATTCTCAAGTAATGATTGTGTGTTTCCCTCGTCACTTAAACAAAAAAAAAAAAAAAAAAAAGAAGTTAAAATGTATTTATAATATTTTAACCTCAAATTTATTTTCAACGTAGTACAATGACTCCTGCAAAGCCTTCTAAAATTCAATTTTTTCAACTTTACGAATCAATTGCTTATTCACTCTGTTTTGAGTTTTTAATATATGAAATTTATCTCCACCCAAAGGAAAATTCGAGTCCACTTTGATTTGAACTAAAAAGAATCGCACTTGTATGAGACCGTTTCACGGATCTTTATTTGTGAGACGGGTCAGTCGGGTTGAAGCAACATGCAAATGTCATACTTATATACTCAAATATAAAAGTACTACATTTTTATAATAAGTAATGTTGGCAAGTGCCCCTTACTTATAAGGAAAAATATAATACTTTTGAGTCAAAATGTAATACTTTTAAATCGAAATATAAAAGTATTACATTATCCCTTATAAGTAATAAAAAAATTTATTCTTGATTAATCTTATATTTAAGCATATAAGTATGACATTTGTGCGTATAAGTATATTACATTTTCATCTTGACCCAACACGTCTCACGATGAGACGATCTCCCACAAGCTTTTGCCAACTTAAAAAATAAAAGAAGGATTTTAAGATTTACACCGCACAAGCAAGGATTTGTTGCATGCTTATTCTTACATGCGCGTACAATGTTGTCAAAATCGACTTCGAGCTGATCAACTGCTGCCCAACCAGTGAACAATGAGCTGATCAACTGCTGTCAAATACTGCCTATTGAACCAGTGAACATGGTCGGATTTTAAGCTTTGCAAGCTGGGTTATCGCACAGGGCTCCACCAAATTTTAGAGGGCCTCCAAATTTTAGAGGGTCTAATATTTAATTTTTACCTAGCTAGTTTAGAAATAAAAATTAAAAGTTTTCAGTTAAACTTAAAAGGCTTTAATGAATGGTAGGAATATGTGTTTATTGTATTTTAAATTGGAGGTCAGATGTTCGAAACTTGAGTATTGCTCCAACTTTGAACATCTTGCAAATTGTTCATAATATAATTTTTTTTTCTTTGTGCACATCAACATTTTACCACCAAAAATAAAAAAAAAAAACCGGCCCTGCCAGTGAACCTGTTATTTGTTCAACCATAGATAATACTTTATGCTTATTTATTTAAAATTAAAGATGATCGGGATTACACAAACAGTACACAACAATCTAGGATCTGTTGTAAGTTGTGAAACCTGCAACTAACGTCACTTATTTAGAATAAGTAACCTCCCCCACACCCCGGCTTATGGTGTTAAATCACAATCTAGCTTTCTTGAACACAACAGAGAAAAAAGAATTTGCAGTAAGAGCCAAACGCAGATCCCGGTGCAACATGTAGTCGATTAAGCCAACGTTGTTGCAATTGTGGCCGCCAAACGGACAATTAGTGATTCTGTAAGCGTTATGCTCCGGCACGACTTCAATCTTGAACTGGCTGCTAAGGTTGGGGACAAACTCGGTGGTGTTCAAGAGGTAATTGCCGGTTGGCTGGTCGTACCGGATCCCCCAATAGACATTACCCAAACAAACCCGGGTCATATCGGTGATGAATTCGAAGCTCTGGAAACTCGACGTCAAGACGACGGGGGCGTTGGGGTCCGCCGGCCTGATCCTAATGGGTTGGCCGTCCAATAAAGGACGCGATAAGAGCAATCTGGTCACGCATTCTGTTGTAGAATCTGACCAGGCAACTCGCACTCCTACGGTGAGGGCTCCCGGGCTGCCGGTGGAGGTTATGTAGTAAGTTTCGCCGGCCTGGAGCTGGTTTCCGTCGGTGTCCAGCACCGGAGTGCCAGACGCTACTGCTACGTCGGCGGTGGGAAGGCGGATTGGATTGAAGGAAGAGTGAGTTGGGTTGGGAAGGAGATAGAGGGAAAGTGTGAATAAGAGTGCGAGGGTTTTCATGTTGATGACAACTTGGCAGAAGAGAGGTGAATAGGTAGTTATGATGTTTGTAGGTAATGTTGTTTCAAGTCTCATGCAATTTATAGACGACAAATGTTTGCACTTCATTTATCTCGTGGTACAAATAAATGGTTAGTATTACACATACACCCCCCATTTCGGATAAGGTTTTTAAAATATTTTGCTCAAATGACACTAACACTGTTAACAAAAGGCACTAATAGTATAGAAAAATACACAACAATGAAATGTAAAAATGTAAAACACACCCAAAAAATACACCATATAACTCCCCACCCCTAATAGTGCATTTCCTAACACGGTGTGGTGCTTTTATTCATACATAATAGTGTATTTTTTGTGATGCGTACCTAATTTGTGTTTTTTTTGTTGTGTATTTCCTAACGTTAATGGTGTATATTTGCATAACTATTGGTGTGGCCGCACTGACCGCACGGGAAGGCGCGGTCGCACCTGAACTCAACTCTCTCTCTCTCTCTCTCTCTCTCTCTCTATATATATATATATATATATATATATATATATATATATATATATATATATATATATATATATTGTTATAATAATAATAATATTATTATTATTATTATTAGTAATGGTTAAACCAAGTATTAAATTAGTTTGTTATGAATAATGCATGGATGCAGTAGGTGGGTTATACATGGTATCACTACATAGATTGTGGTCTTAATTGTAGCTTTACATGGAGCATTACTCCTAATCTTTAGCTTTATTAGTGGTTATCTTTTAGTATAAATAGGTTACTATTGTTCATTCATTAATCATCAATTCAAAGAGTTATTTCCTCTCTCTCTCTTTTCAATATATAAATATAATATATAGATATATTATATTTAATATATATTATAGATATATTATATTATATTTAATATATATTATATTAAATATATTATATTTAATATATCTAACATTTGGTATCAGAGCCAGTCAACCTTTCAACCCCGAGATATTGTTCGTAGTGAAATATGGCTGCAAATTTCAATATTGTATGGACGGGTCCCAAATTGGACGGGAAACTCGATTACAATTATTGGCAAATTATGATGTCCACACATTTGCAAGCTCAAAATCTTTGGAGCTTTGTTGATCCCGGTCTACCCGAAGGAGCTGATGCAGCCGCTATACGGCGAGATAAATTGGCCTTGGGTCAGATTCACCAAGGTGTTCATTATTCCATCTTTGGGCAATTAGCTCGTGCTCAAACAGCAAAACAAGCTTGGGACATCTTAAAGGTGTCACACAAAGGAGTCGATCGGGCACAGAAGTCTAAGTTGCAGTCGTTGAGAAGGTTGTACGATAATTGTGAGATGACCTCTACAGAAACAGTAGATGCGTATTTCACTCGTCTTATTGATATGGTGAATAAGATGAGGCTATATGGAGATACGATTGAAGATGGTGCAGTGGTTGAAAAAGTTCTTCGAACTATGCCGATGAAGTATGACCATGTGGTGGCTTCGATAACAGAGTCACACAAAACCGAGCTCTTATCAATTGCAGAGCTGAAAGGTATGGTAGAAAGTCATATTGACAGGATTGCGTCAAAATCGGAACCACTAGCAGAAGAAGCTTTGAAGAGCCAAGTCACCCTTAATGTGACTGGCACTAATCAAAGAGGTGGAGGATCTGGTAGAGGTCGTGGAAGAGGAAGAGGAAGTTCTGGTGGAAGAGGTCGTGGTAACTTCAACCAAGGAGGAGGACGTGGTAACTCCAACCAAGGAAGAGGTGGAGGTAATACCAAACAAGGTAAATTTCCATTTCATTGCTACAATTGTGGCAAGTATGGGCACAAGATTGCGGATTGTTGGTATAATGAGGACAACAATCGTGGAAATCAAGCAAACATTGCTGAAAATACTGCTGAAAAGTCTGGTGAGAGATCTGAAACTTTACTTTTAGCCAGCAATAGTTTTTCTGCAGATAAGAACATATGGTTCTTGGATACTGGGTGTAGTAACCGTATGTGTGGGATGAAAGAATTGTTTTCTGAACTGGATGAATCAGTCCGGTCTGAAGTAATGTTTGGCAATAAGTCAAAGGTGCCAATTTTGGGAAAAGGTAAAATCTCTATTCAGTTAAAGGATGGTACTTACAATTTTATATCCGATGTGTTCTATGTTCCTGAACTACACCAAAATTTGTTGAGTTTGGGTCAGTTGTCAGAAAAAGGATATAAGATACATATTGCTCAGGGGTGTTGTACCATTAAAGATGCTAAAGGAGTTTTGATTGCAAAGGTAAATATGTCCCAAAATCGACTATTTCCTTTGAAAATTAAGCATACTCTCCTTGATTGCTTTAATTCTGAAGTTTGTGATGATAATTGGTTATGGCATATGCGGTTTGGGCATTTTCATTTCTCTGGATTAAACTATCTTGCGAGAAAGGAACTTGTTTCTGATTTACCTGTTGTGAATGTCCCTGATCGTATATGTGAGATTTGTGTGATTGGGAAGAAGCATAGAGATCCCTTCCCTGTGGGCAAGTCAAGGAGAGCTACAAAACAGTTGGAGATTGTTCACTCAGACCTGTATTCGTTGGAGGTTACCTCACATGGAGGTTGTAAGTACTTTATTACTTTCATTGATGATTTCAGTAGGAAAATATAGGTTTACTTTCTGAAGCAAAAGTCTGAAGCATGTGATGTTTTCAAACAATTTAAGGCTTTTGTTGAAAAGCAGAGTGGTTATGAAATTAAAATCTTGAGAACTGATAGAGGTACAGAATATATTGCCTGTGATGATTTTCTGAAAGAAAAGGGTATTCAGCACCAAATGACAGCTAGATACACTCCACAACAAAACGGAGTGGCTGAGAGGAAGAATAGGTCTATCATGGATATGGTAAGGTGCATGTTGAAATCCAAGAATCTGCCTAAGCCTTTTTGGGCAGAAGCTGTTGCTTGTGCTATCTATGTGTTGAATAGGTGTCCAACTAAAAGTGTCCGTGATAAGACACCCGAAGAAGCATGGAGTGGGAGAAAACCCTCTATCAAATATCTCAAGGTTTTTGGATGTTTGGCATATGCACATGTGCCAGATCCATTGAGAAAGAAGTTGGATGATAAAGGTGAAAAGTGCATATTCATTGGTTATAGTGACGCTTCAAAGGCTTATAAACTATACAATCCTGAAACTAAAAAGGTTGTTATAAGTCGTGATGTCACTTTTGATGAATATGGTGCTTGGGATTGGTTAGCTAAAGATGAAAGTTCAGTTGTTATTCCTGCTGTTGAAAATATTGTTGAAGAGCAACCGATTCCAGATAATGTCCAGTCTCCTTCACAGCCAGAGTCGTCAGTTCAACGATCTCAGCGCGAGCGCCACTTACCAGCTCGCTTGCAAGATTATATTTTGGGTCATGATAATGACTTGTCTGATGAAGAGATTATTCAATTTGCTCTCTTTGCAGATAGTGATCCTTTAACTTTTGAGGAGGCTGCTACGGAAACTCATTGGCTTAAGGCGATGGATGAAGAGATACGTGTCATTGAAAAGAATGGTACTCGGGAATTAACAGAATTACCTCCTGAAAAGAAGCCAATTGGAGTAAAGTGGGTTTATAGAACGAAATACAAGTCAGTATATCCAACTTGAAGACGAAGACATTTTTCTTAAATTGAAGAAGGAGATATTGGGATGACCAATATATCCAACTTGGTTTAAAGGAGGCAATGTTATAATAATAATAATATTATTATTATTATTATTAGTAATGGTTAAACCAAGTATTAAATTAGTTTGTTATGAATAATGCATGGATGCAGTAGGTGGGTTATGCATGGTATCACTACATAGATTGTGGCCTTAATTGTAGCTTTACATGGAGCATTACTCCTAATCTTTAGCTTTCTTAGTGATTATCTTTTAGTATAAATAGGTTACTATTGTTCATTCATTAATCATCAATTCAAAGAGTTATTTTCTCTCTCTCTCTTTTCAATATATAAATATAATATATAGATATATTATATTATATTTAATATATATTATATTAAATATATTATATTTAATATATCTAACATATATATATATATATATATATATATATATATATATATATATATATATATATATATATATATATATATATACACACACACACACACACACAAACACACACACATATATAATTCAGTTCCCATGCGGTTGAGTGTCTCCCGTGCAGTTGTGCGGTCAATCACAAATCTGATTCATCTGGCTTAAGTCAACGTCAGGATTATCAAAATTAAAAAAAAAAATGTTGTGGCAATTTGGTAATTTTTGCATCTAGGTCAAATTTAAGGTGCATGGTTTTCCTTCTTAAGGTGTGTGGATTTTGTGCTTAAAGTGCGTGGGTTGTGTGCTTAATGTGAGTTGTTGTTGAAACTTAAGGTGCGTGGTTTTTGTGCTTAAGGTGTGTGGTTTTTGTACTTAAGGTGCGCGAGTTTTGTGCTTAAGGTGTGTTGGTTTTGTGCTTAATGTGAGTAGTTATTGAAACTTAAGGTGCGTGATTTGTATGCTTAAGGTGCGTCAGTTGTTTGAAACTTATGGTGAGCCATTTTAAAACCTTAGGTGTGTGGTTTGTGTTCTTAAGTTGTTTTGTTGTGTGCTTAAAGTACGTGGTTTGTGTACTTAAGGTGCGCTATTTTAATGCTTAATTAAGGTGCGTCAACCGCAAAACCCTACGGGAAGCTATACCCACACATGAACCCTTCTCTATATATATAGCCGAGCGGCTCGCGAGCAACTCGATCAACTTCAAGCTTGAACCGAACTCGAGCCGGCTTGTTTCATAACCGAGCCAAGCTCGAGCTCGAGCTTACCTATTGTTTATGGAGTTCGAGTTTGACTCGGCTCGTTTACACCCCTAGTCATGCATAGTGTGTGTTTGCATGTATTTAGTGAGAAAAAAATTGTTTTCCCGAAATAGCATCCTTCATTATCAATTGTAATTATAGTTCATTTACAATTGTTATGCCATGGACCCGGTCCAAAACGACGCAGTTTGCGCGTGCGAAAATAACGGTGTTGTTGGTGGCACCGTTTTCTCAGTCAATGATTTTTTTTTTAATTATTGAAAACAACTCAGCGAGTGAATATTCAGTTCTGTAATTGTGAAAATAGAGTTCTTTAATTGTAAATATAGAGTTATGAAATTGTGAATATAGAGTTATGTAATTGTGAATATAGAGTTCAAAAGTTGTGAATACTGAATTTTGTATATTGAGATATAAAATTTTGAATATAGAGGAACGAATTCTGAAGACAAACGGCAAGTTAACGACAAGGAAGGAAGAATTTTTTTTTAATTATACCCGGGTCCACAGCATAATTTGTGGTTCATTTATTGTTGGGGTTGTACTTTCCTCCTATGTGGTAAATAACCATGTTTGGATCAAGCTTTTTGTATCCATTATTTGTTGTTGGACCTCCACTCATATTGAGCCCTAATTATTATTATTATATTTATACATATAATATAATATTAGGAATTATGTTTTTTTTTTTAATAAAAGAGCTAGTTCATTAATTATACGATGAAAAGTTTACAATAGGATCGATGGAATGATAAAACATTCTTACAATCAGACATTGAAACAGATTTCCAATGCTACACGAAACTTGAATCTCTGACTGTTTTTCAATATTGAAGCTGAATTCGTTTGGAGAACCTGAAGCTTCTTTGATATTGTTAATGATCTTGCTACCCAAGTCTGACTCTATTACGGTTCTTCTATCCATAGACAATACTCCATTAATCTGAATTGCATATCAAGGTTAAGATCTTCTTTGGTGCTCTGGATGAAGCAAACATACTCCATTATCAGATAAATTGTTTCACCTTATGAAAAAAGAATTTGCCAAATAAACGGGAGGAAAACTCGCTAAAGACATGATTGCAGTAATTTGGGGCAAACAAATAATACCCAGAGTATTCGGGTTATCGAACCACAGGGAAGTGGGGTACTAAGCACTAGCTACTTGGTTACTCATATGGAGCTAATCTGAACGAAACTTGAAGATTGGATAATTGTAGAAAATAAAAGGCAGAATAAACTAATTAACAAGGTGTTGTAAGCAATAGAGAAAAGCAGGATTCTTGGGGTCACAATGTTTAATCACCTAGTGCCAATTAAAGTTGTAATATTTAGTTTGGACTTAAGACTTGTGTGAGAATGCAAGGTGGAATTGACTTACTCTCGTAATCTCTATCCCTAGTGAATTTCCACTCTCGTGGTTTAAACACTCATTAAGAACAAAGAATAGCATTCATTTATTCTCAATTACTACCATCTCTCGATCGATGCGCAACAATCTAGAATAAATTCCCCAACCAAGTTGCCATTTCTCAAGGTGCAACAGTCAAGTGCAATCGTGTGTGCCCTAATTTATATCTAACTCTCGTTATGAATGAATATGGCTATGAAGAAAGTAATTTAGGCCTTTAATTACTAGCAACAACAAATTAAAACAAGATAGCAACACAAATCATAAAACTAAACATAAATATATTTAGGAATTAAAGAACTAGGCACATAGGTTCATAAACAAATTCACCCAAAAATCCTTAAGGGTTTTAGCCACTCATGGCCATAATAGCAATCAATACAATCTTGAAAGATAAACAAACAACAATAACAATAAGAGAAAGAGTGAAAGAATTCTCCTGAATCTTCCTAGCCAATTCGCTACTCCAAAGCTAATTGTCTATCTTGAAGTTGGTCCTCTTGGTTATTGCTCTTTGTTGCCTTCCAATACCAAAATCTGGGAAAAAGAAGAACCCCAGGGTTGATGGAAGATGATCCTTTTATAGTGCAAACCCAATGGACTTCTTTTAGGAAAGTTCTAAAATTCAGCATTCCGCATTCTCGACGCGTCGAGCCTCTAGTTTGGCACGAACATTAGCTACTGGAAATTCTCGACACGTCAAGAGGCGGGCTCGACGCATCGAGGCTTTGATGCTTCGACTTCTTCCTCTTTTTGATCTAGTAGTGCTTGAAAATCTCCCCTTGCTATTACACTTAACCTGTAATGGTGAAAAAAACACTACCAAACACCGTAAGACATTCAAAACAAGTGTAAAACCATGTCCTAATGAGAAAACAAGGGAAACACGTATTAAATAGGAAAGATTAAAGAACTTAGTTACTGAGATGATTCAAAATAGCTATAAAAACATGCACAAATGTGATAACATCACCCCCTCACACTTAAGACTTTGTTTGTCCTCAAGCAAAACAACTAAGCAAAACCACAGGTCATAACACTAAAAATCACTCCCACTTTCTCGTGGAGAAATCTAGTGTGCACATGTACTCAGTTAGGTTTATGCATAACATGACACCAGAAAAACATCCTAGGCTTGCCCTTCCTACTCCTCTTGTATAGAACTAAAGTTTCATGCAAAGATCAAGTAGGTCTTTATTAAGCTTGTAAGGGGCTAAGGGTCATGGCTTATAACAAAAAGGGGTATGGAATAATAACAAAAGAGAGAGAATGTCACAATTATCTATAGCTTTAAATCTTAGAAAAGATGAACCAATGGTGAAGAGGGAGCAAAAAGAAACTCATCAAGACTACATCAACTCTGCAAGATGTGTGGGTCTAATATAAAAATTTTCTTCAACCAAATTTGATTTGGGCTTCTTTTGAATATAGAAAGACAATACTTTTCAATTTTTTTTTTTGAATATTTTAGAATCTTTTTTTGGGTTTCTCTCTTTTTTGCATAACAGAGAATTGACACTACAAACTGAATAAGAAATGAACTGGTTTATTCAATCAAGTAATAACCCCAAACTTCACTTTTTCTGGAACAAGTTTTCTTTTAAAGTAAGCTCCAAAGAAATCTCTTCTATAAGATTTTTAAAGACAAAAGCTACATTCTCTCTAGGGTGGAAGGATAATATTTGGCCAAGGGCTAAGGGTTATAATAATAGGGGTAAATCAAAGAAAAATAATCACAATGAGGGGATAAGTGCTTAGCACTTATTTAAAAAAATAAAAGGCACAAGGGGGACACAAAGGGTAAAACATACGTAGGGACAAGTTTAAAAGCTGTGGGTTACAAAGAATGGCCTAAATCATTTCAATACATGTAAAAATTACCCTAAACCTGAGGAGTAATGGGACAAGCTCTAGTAAGCCAACCAATGCCGGAATTCCACATAAACGTTCACTAGCACACGCACTAACTACTAGATTAAGAAATTAGTCCGGTTATGAGTGGGTAGCAAGGAGGGAAGTTTCTGGGCTACATGGTAACTAAATGGGGCATTGAGCCAAACCTTGAGAAGGTCCAGGCCATTATGGACATGCAACCTCCCGACTCCATAAAAGACCTTCAGAGGCTGACCGGCCGACTGGCCGCTCTGAGCCGGTTCCTAAGTAAGTTGGCCAACAAGACTGTGCCTTTTTTCGAGGCTATGAAGAAGAAGGAGGGCTTCGCATGGACCTCCGAGTGTCAAGAGTCATTTGAAGAATTAAAGAGGTACATCTCAACGCCTCATGTATTATCTACTCCATAGGTCGGTAAGCCCCTATATTTGTACTTGGCTACGTCACCCAAGGCTGTCAGCTCAATACTCGTTCGGGAAGAAAAGCGGGTTCAGCATCCGGTTTATTACGTCAGCCGATCCCTAAAATCAGCGGAGACTCGCTATACATCCCTGGAAAAGATGGTGTATGCACTAATGGTCACCGTGCGGAAGTTGGCACCTTATTTCCCAGCGCACACCGTCCGACTCTTAACATACCAACTCTTGGGAGGCGTGCTGCGTAACCCTACGTCCTCAGGACGACTCGTCAAATGGGCTGTAGAGTTGACCCAATATGGAATTGAGTACCAACCCCGCCCTTCAATCAAGGGACAAGCGTTGGCCGACTTCCTAGTCGAGTGCACAATGGGAGAAGTCGATGGAACTTCGGCCTCGGAAGAAGGTTTGGGAGAATGGTGGGAGCTACATGCCGACGGGGCGGCGGAGTCATGTTAGTCACGCCGGAAGGATTCCGATTCTACTATGCTCTAAGCCACCAATTTCAGGCATCCAACAACGAGGCAGAGTATGAAGTTGTGTTGGGAGGCATCAGACTCGTCAGGGCCTTGGGGGTCGACCTCCTACGTATTAAGACGGACTCGCGTCTTGTGGTGGAGCAGGTGTCCGGAACCTGCGAAGCTAGAAGCGCTCGGCTGATGCAATATAAGGAGAAGACTGCGGAGTTGCTGAAAGGGTTCATTGCATATAAGACAGAGCACATCTCACGAGCCGACAATATAGAGGCCGACATCTTGTCAAAAATCTCCTTGGAAGGGGTGCCGGACCATATCCTAAGAATCTGTCAAAAGGAGGACTTACTCCGACCTAGTATTGAGGAACCAAGTGAAGAAATTCAACAGGCAGGACCCTAGATCGGGACCGCGACGAGAACCCAAAGATGTTTTGGGTTGAGGACATTCGGTGCTATAAGGAAGAGGGAAAATTACCTGACGATCCTGTGGTCGCTGCTCGAGTCCGTCGGAAGGCTCCTTCTTTCGAGGTCATAGACGGACAGCTATATAAAAGGTCATTTGGGGGACCTCTCCTTAAGTGTTTGCTCCGGTCGGAAGCAGAAAGAATAATGGATGAAGCCCACCGTGGGATATGCGCAGCTCACCAAGGTGCACATACCCTTGTCCAGAAGTTAGTCGTCCAAGGCTATTACTGGCCCACCATGATGAGAGATTGCATCGAGTGGATAGCCAAATGTGTCGTATGTCAAGCATTCGCCCGGAAGGACACTTGGTCGGCGACCTTCCACACTCCGGTTACCACTGCCATCCCGTTCGCTAAGTGGGGAATCGACCTATTAGGTCCTCTGCCGGTCGCTCCAGGGCGTTTCAAGTTCTGTGTGGCGGCCATCGATTACTTCACCAAATGGGTAGAAGCTGAGCCTCTGGTGACCATCACTGAGTATCAGTGTCGACGTTTCTTATGGAAGAGAGTGATCTGTCGTTTTGGATTGCCCGAGCATATAGTCAGCGACAACGGCCGACAGTTCGACTGCCAACCCTTCACGAATTTTTGCCGCCAACACAGCATTCGGCACACCAAGGTGTCAGTCGCCTATCCTCAGGCCAACGGACAAGTTGAAAATGTAAACTGCACAATCGTGGACGGCATCCGCAAAAAGCTAGAAGATGTAGGAGGAGATTGGGCGGACGAGCTGGACCGCGTACTAGGGGCATACCGCACCACCCAAAGACGGGCTACCGGCGAAAGCCCGTTCTCGTTGGCCTACGGCTTTGAAGCTAAGGTACCCCTAGAGGTTGTCGAACCTACTCACAAGGGTCGCCACTACACTGACGAAGGAAACGAGGAGAGCTTAAGGATTGAGAAGAACTTCCTTGAAGAGCGGAGAGAGACCTCGCACGCCCGTATGGTGGAGTATCAGCAAGCTGTCAAAAGATATCGAGATAAGCGAATCCGACCCAAGGCTTTTCAGGTGGGGGACCTTTTCTTGCTAGATCGAGAGGATAGTCGACCTACCTAAGGAGGAAAGTTCACAGTTAAGTGGGAAGGACCTTACCGAATAGCTGCCGTAATTCAAGCTGGCACTTACAAGTTAGAAACTCTAGAAGGGAAGCCTATAGACCGGATTTGGAATGTGATTCATTTGAAGATGTACTATCAGTAAAAGTTCAGCCCCGTGTATTCGTTAAAACATCACTTGGAATAAATATCCATTTTTCTCCCTTAGTTGTGGGTCAGTTTTCTCCTAGGATAGACGAGGTCGACCTTCTAGAAATAGTCGAGGTCGGAAAGGAGCTGGAGCCGGGGCCGGATCCGGTAGGTCATCCACGTAAACCGGCAGCTCCCCGTCATCTATCATTTGAATAGGCCTTTCCAGAGCACTGGAGACATGACCACCCCAAAAAGAGGAGGAACCTCCCACACCTCCTCCGCGTCCATCGGCGGCTCGCTTATCACCAGGTCCACGTGCAGACTGGCAGGATCCACCGGAACTATGTCCAGAATATCCGGGGAAACCACGATGGGATTTGAGCCAGAGTCGCCCACCAAGTGGCCGCCATGCGCCAGCCTCCGCTGCCTCAGTTCTTCCAGTCGAGCTTGCTCTTTCAGGCGAAAGGAAGAGCGTCGCTCACCGTTTCTGTAGCTCATATCGAAGAAAAGATGAAAGAGCGAAAAATTGCAAAGGATACAAGGGGGGAAAAGTGAGAAAGGCAAGGAAGAAGAAACCCTATTTATAGCCGGGCCATGCAAGTTTTTCGGAGCAAACCGCTGGGGGGAAATCAAAACTGCCATCACTTGGCCGAAATGTAGGGAGTGGTCAAAAATCAGGAATCTGTATCAGTGTAAAATCCCATCAATCCCGCTTGGATAGGGTGAGATTCCTGCCATGACCTAAAAAACGAATCTCCCCTAGATATAGGGGGATCGCAAGTGTCAAACCTCGGAAGGCGCAAAGGCCGACTGGTAAGTCGGGAAGCAACACGCATAGGTGCATATTCGAAAGAGAAAGAGGAAAACACAGAAGCCCAAGACGGTGCATACGTTTTATTAAAGGAAAGGTTCAGTACATTGACAGAAATGGGGAACTTTATTCATGCTAAGTAAATTCCCCCGCAATCCTCACTCCTCACTCATCACCACACTCAGTCGGCGCGAGTAACTTCTCAGGCGAAGATGGCTCATCCAGGAAAGCCATCTCATCTGATGAACCGGAACTGGCAGGAGAGGGGCAAACGGCATCCCAGAAGGCCGGCATCAAAGGCGGGACCACTAGTGCCTCATCGTCTGGATACAGCTCCAGGTAGCGTCCGTAGTCGGCATCCGACATCTGGTCAGAAGACGATCCTCCAGGATCATGCAGCGGGATGGTAAAGGTCATCTGGAAAGCTAGTTGTTCCTGGACAGCCACCTCCACGAAGGTCCCATCCTTGGCCGTTACACGACTCGTAGTCTGGGGAGGAGAAGGGTCAGCGACCGGAGGAGAAGGATCAGCAGTTGGGGGGGAGGGGGGGAGCCTAGATCGTCATCTGAGAACCGGAAGAAGTAGAGCCGGCGGAGTGCTTGCGAGAGGCAGGCTTAAGAGCCTTCTTCTTTCCTTTCTCCGACCACGACCGCCTGGCTGGAGGGGAATGGGATGGTGACCCAAAAACAATTTTCTTTTCCTTAACCGGTGGGCGGCCCATGTTGACAAGAAAGATGAGGAAAGACAAAGGCAAGGACGCCATTTATAGGTCCGAGGAGCAAGAGGGGAGTTAAAGCGGATCAGGCGGGTAGAATCAGAAAGATCACGGAGGATCCGATCATAATCCGGCCATTGAAGAGAAGAGATTGAGGAGCGATTCCAGCGTTCTGCAGTAAAAAAGTGGATACTTTCCAATATTCCAGCGTTATGCAGTAAATAGAGTTAATGAGCCAATTTATGGCCTTAAGTATACCTTTTGAATGATTCCAAGGAAACCCATTATAAAAGGGGGCTCTTCAAAGACTGTAGGGGGGACGGCGAGAAAAGAGCCAAGAATACACACACATTTACAGAGCTACCATCTTCATTTTTGAAAGGTGAATCCACCAACTAAGGTTGTGTTGGACCTCCCTGGGCCCAAAAACCCTAAAACCAATAATGTGAATTTATGATTTTTTTTAAATCTCGATTTTGGTTCATTTTAATATTTTAAAAATTTCTAGTAATACCAATCGTCTAATTAATAAGGTTGTTTGAAAATATAACGGAGAGAACTAACACTGCTGGAAATTATTGAAATTTCGACCACCTGAAGTGATCTTAAATAAAGTCGAAAGTAAAAAGTGGTCGGAAATAGCAACAAAGGTTTTTCCGGATACCAAAAGTGGTCGGAACAAGACTTTCGATCGACTTGATTTAAGATCACTTTCAGGTGGTCGGAAATTCCATAATTTTCAATAGTGTAAATCGATTAATCATCTACCAAGAATTTTGTGTTCAATTGACATCTTTGTGGCTTTCCTTGAGAGAAGGTCACAGGATTGAACCCTGGTGGTGGGGTATTGACTCTTTATGAATTCGCTACTAGTTATATATTTCGGCGCAAGTTAGAGGTGCAATGTATAGGTGGATCTTATTAAGTTATTATCAATAAAATAAAAGCAAAATTTATATTTAAGTAGATACTATCTTTCTTTTAAAAAAAAATAAAAAATTAAAAACAACAACAACACGACGTTGTATAGAGTTAATTCTATTTTTGGTCCTAGATTTATAGGTGACAGTCCACTTTAAATTTTTTTTTATTAGAAAATCCACTTTTGATCCTAGTAATATTGTGGCATAACCATTTTTTGTTTTTTTTTTTTTAATCAACAAAACAGTTTAAATATCGTTTAATACAAGGGCATTTCAGTCTTCAATTATGAAAATTTTCAAAAAAAATGAACATAAAAAAATATAGCAGGTCAACCTACTGTGTATTAAAAAAAAAAAAAAGATTAAAATGTCTTTGTATTTAATGACATTTCAATGATTTTGTTGACGGGTGACTAAAAATGGTCATGTCACAATAAATCTAGGACCAAAAATAGAGTTCTAATAAAAAAAAAAAAAAAAAAAAAAAAAAAAAAAAAAAAAAAACTGTCACTTATAAACATGATTGAAAAAATCGCTAGGCGCGCATCGGGCGCTCGAGGAGCACCTAGCGCCTAGGGCGCCTAGGCGCTCGTGTATTTTTTATTTTAATTTTAATTTTTAAAAATTTTGTTTAAATTTTTTTAATTTTTTAAGACTTGATAATTATAAACTATTTAATACTTCAATAGTTAGTACTAATATATTAAATATTAACCTAAAAAACATCTAGAGTTTGAACAATTTATGGTTATTTCGTTCAAAATTAACGATGTCGTTTTGACTGAAATAACTCATTTAAAAAAGAATGGAACAATAATTAATTGGCCGACTAGGCGACCTAGTCAGTACCTACGTGGCCTAGTCGGTTAGTGCCTAAGCGGCCTATACGGAACTTTGGCGGCCTAGTCGGCCGCCTAGCCGGCCAGCCACCTAGACCACTGATTATGGTGATACTCTAGGCGGCTGTCCAGCGCCTAGCGCCCAGGCGGGATTTTGCAACATTGCTTATAAATCTAAGACCAAAAATAAAATTAACTCACATCAGTATATATCAATTATGAAAATTTTATATAAAAGATATTTATGAGACAACATTTTATGTTCAATATAATAGTGTTTTTCATACCTTAAAAAGTTATTAAAAGATAATATATTTTCAATAAATAAAATGTTGAGAGGTAGGTGGCAACTGGTAGGATTCTCAGTTCTCACCTCACCAACTTGCCCATCACTAAATGGAATACAATAGGGAGGAGCTACTCACATACAATATGACTTAATTCGAATGATTTGGTCGCCACACACAATATAACAAATTATGTCATTTTTAGTCTTTATATAGTATATACTATTGTCATAATTTCCAGCAGTGAATATAGTTTGTCGAAAATAACTCTGATCTATATGTTGTTAACCTATGCCAATTTTGAACAAAAAAACAAGTGCTAAACTAGAGAAGAAAGTAAAAATAGAGGAAAGTTGAAAAAATGAGCTTAAATACGCAGATGAGGAGTTAAATATTTCAATTTCCGTTAACGAAAACACTTGAAAATGCTAAAAATAACTTAAAACGAAAACAAAAAGAAAATTGAGAATTAGTTATTATTGAAAATATAAAAATACTAAATTATAAGACAAACTTTAAAAATATATAATGAAATCTTAAAATATGTAAAAACAACGTTAAATAAAAAAAAATGAATAAAGAAAAATAACAGTTTTTTTCTCTTTATTGTTAAATGAACATTTTTACCCTTAAAAATAAGTATTTCATTTATTTGAGTACGATTTGATTCGAACCTTAGTCTCTTCTTCTAAATATTGTCAATTGAACCAGTGAATCTGTGTGGGCTAAATAAACTATTGGAGGGAAGCTTGTTGTTAATATAGGACCTCAGGATTAATAAGCTATTTGTTCATCATAGATAATAATTTATGCTTGTTTATTTAAAGATTATAGGGTTTACACAAACAGTACACAACAATCTAGGATCTGTTATAAGTTGTGAAACCTGCGACTAACGTCACTTATTTAGCATAATTAACTTCCAAGATCCCACACCCAACACAGAAAAACGAAATTCCTGACCTCACACCCAGGTTTACAGTGTGAAATCTAAACAGTTTCTAGTTTTCCTGAACAATACAGGGAGAAAAGAATTTTCACTCAGAACCCAACGCACAGCCCTGGCCGACTCGTCGAAGTTTAGGTCAACGTGGTAGCATTTGTGGCCGCCAAACGGACAATAATCGATTCTGTAATTGTTAGGGTCCCCTCGGGCTTCAATCTTGAACTGGCCGCTAAGGTCGGAGACAAACTCGCCGGAGTTCAAGAAGAATTGTTGGGATGGCCTGTCGTACTGGATCCCCCAATAGACACTACTCGCGCAAACCCGGGGCGTCGAAACGGAGAATTCGAAGCTCAGGAACTTCGACGGCAAGACGACGGCGGCGTTGGGGTCCGTCGGCCTGACCCTAATGGGGTCGCCGAACGAAAAGCACCGCGACACGACCACGTTGCTCGCGCATTGTGCTGTAGAGTTTAACCAGGCAAGTTGCACTCCTGCGGAGGCGGAGTGCGGCGTTTCGATGGAGGTTATGTAGTAAGTTTCGCCGGCCCGGAGCTCGTTTCCGTCGGTGTCCACCACCGGAGTGTTGTCGGAGGCTACTGCTGCGTCGGCCGTGGGAAGGCGGATGGGAAGGCGGATTGGATTGAACGCAGAGTGAGTTGGGTTGGGAAGGAGATAGAGGGAAAATGCGAATAAGAGTATTGCGAGGGTTTTCATGTTGCCGACAACTTGGGAGAATAGGTAGTTATGATGTTTGTAGGTAATGTTGTTTGAACTTTGAAGTCTCATTCAATTTATAGATGACAAATGTTTGCAGTTCATTCCATGACCCAGGTCTAAAACGACGCAGTTTGTGTGTGCAGTGTCTAAATAATGAGGTTGTTAGAGTTAAAAAATTGTGAATATAGAGTTCTGTTATTGTGAATATTGAGTTCTGTAATTTTGTATTTTGATATCTAAAATTGTGAATATAAAGTTCTGTAATTGTGAATATAGAGTTCAAAAATTGTGAATATAGAGTTTTGCTATTGTGAATATTGAGTTCTGTAATTTTGTATTTTAAGATCTAAAATTGTGAATATAGAGTTCTAAAATTGCAAGTGAGTATAGAGTTCAAAAATTGTAAATATAGATGAACAAATTTTGAAGACAAACGGTAAGGAAGGAAGCAATTTGGACCTGGGTCCACCTTGCAAGGTGGACCAGGGCCCACAACTTATTTTGCCGTTCATTTATTGTTAGCAAATTATGTTGTAGGGTGAACACGGTTTTAAAACTGTCATAATTGTGAATATAGAGTTCAAAAATTATGAACATAGAGTTCTATAATTATAATCATAGAGTTTTATAATTATGATCATAGAGTTCTGTAATTGTGAATATAGAGTTCACTAATTGTGAATATGAAGTTCGAAAATTATGAACATAGAGTTCAGTAATTATGAACATAGAGTTCTGTAATTGTGAATATAGAGTTCAATAATTGTGAATATGAAGTTCAAAAATTATGAACATAGAACCGTATCCACCTTGCAAGGTGGACACAGTTCCACAGTATAACAATTATATATTGTTGGTTTGGATTTTCCTCCCATGTGATAAATAACTCATGTTTGGATCAAACCTTTTGTATCCATTATTTGTTGTTGAATCTCCACTCATTAGAAATTATGTTATATATGTACAAAGGAAAGGATTGTGGCGGCAGCACATTATATTTGTGCAAAAGGAAACAATTTTCCTTTTTGTTGATTCTCACATACTATATAGGGAATACAATTTATTTCCTTTTTTGGCTAAAAAGGAAAAGGAATCAAATTATATATTGGCAGTGAGGAATTGAAGACGGCAAGGTAGACGTGAGAATTAAGAGGCAGTGAAACCAAATTTCTTTTGCTTCTTTCTTTGTCTCCTTCAGTAGTTCGGTAGTGTAAAGAGAAACAATTCAAATAAAGCTTTTTTCCTTGGTCTTTTCTTTAGCATCGTTTTGAGTGGATTTTGTTGCACGTTTGATATTTTTGTCGTGAGTTTGCTAAAATTCTTGGGTGTTTTTTTCATCAAAAATTCTTGGGATCAACTTGTTTGTTATTGGCATCTTTTGAGTATATTCTCATAGTATTTGTATTCTTTTTCACCAAGCTCGTGGTGGTTGAATATTTTAATTACGAATTAGTATTCCTTTTTGGTCTGTGAATTATAATAGAAGTCTTTAGCCTTTTTTTTTTTTTTTTTTTGAATGCATAGAAGTCTTTAGCCTAAATTTGTTGTATATGATGATTTTTTTTATGTTTGACTCATGTGGTAGCCTAAAACTTTGTACCCAAAATTTGTTATAGTGAAAATTTTGTTGATGGTGGTCCATGGCTTTTCCCGTAATTTTAAGATTTTCCACGTAAGTCGTGTGTCCCTTGTGTTGATATTTATTTTCGACTATTGTGTATTATCTCGTATTTGTAAATCGTGACGAATTTGTGATTTTTATTGTTACAAAGGGTGAGGAGATATATTAAGGGTTTTAAATATTTTTGTCTAAGAAAATTTGTGTGATGCATAGTGTTTGTCATGTATTTACTAAAAAAAATGTTTGTTTTTCCGAAATAGCACCCTTCATTATCAAATAGAACAAATTACACTTTGGGTCCTGTGAGTATTAGGGTACTGGCAATTTGAGTACATGACTTTCAAAACTCTCAATTTAAACCTTTATCTATTCATTTTTTGGCAGTTTTGGTCTTCCGGACCAAATTGCCGGCCAAAATTGGCCGGAAAATTATTTAATCGTTCGAATTGTTTTTGGGTGAGGGTAAAAACGTCATTTGTGTTCATATCCGGGATTTGGGTTCATCGAGAAAGAGCAATCTGGGCCGCATCAAGATCTCGACGGCGATGCTCACTCTCCGCTTCTCTCCTCCGCTGATTCCTCGCAAGTGCCAATTCCCAATCACCGTATCTGCGCAATTCTGAAGCCCCATTTCTATGATGGTGCTCTCCACCAGCGCGCGCTTCTCCGTCCTCGGCATCCTATCCGGCAGCCGGAGCTGAGCAGAGTAGGAGATCGTTTCCCGGACGGTCAGAGTTCCGATCAGGTTGTCGTCTTGCGTTACGTATGCCTGTGGAAAGGTTTGAGAGAGGAAATTGATAAAAAGAGTTTGGAAAAGGAATGGAGATTTTGATGGAGTAGAGTAGAGTAGCGGTTTACTCACCGCAGTTCCGAAGGAGAGCTTGGCTTTGTGGCCGTTGAGGACGATTCTGCCGGAGAGGAAAGCGTTGGCGGCGAGGCGGCCGGAGAGGGCGTCGAGGAGAGTAGATTTGCCGGAGCCGGAAGGTCCCATGAGGGCGGTAAAGGTTCCAGGCTCTGCATACCCGACGAGACCTTCCAGAACATTCTGGGTTTCTCCATTGCCGAGAGTAACCATAACCGTTAAATCCTTCCATGCCAGCCTGGCGGAGACGTCTCCCATGAACTCCGTGTTAGTTTTCTCCTTCCACAGCGTCTCGCTGAGAGGACTCAACCCCCCAACCACAATCCCATTCCCTTGCGGCTTGCTCGCCTCTATCTCCATCATCACCTCCCCCGCCACCGACGAAGACGCCGCCGCCGCCGCCGCCGTCGAGTTTCTCATCCTCGCACTCATTCGTAATATTCGATCTTCAACAACTTAATTAACTAATCTCCCCAATACTACTCCCAAGCATAAATAAGCTCGATCGATCTCTGCAGGCAAGTTCCGCACTTGTAGAAGTTGAATCACGTACTGCAAATACGAACTGAACAGAAAGAAAGAAACGAGATGCGTATGAATGGAAGATGAGTTTTGAAAGTCCTGCAAATAACAAATGACGTTTTTACCCTCACCCAAAAACAATTCGAACGATTAAATAATTTTCCGGCCAATTTTGGCCGACAATTTGGTCCGGAGGACCAAAACTGCCAAAAAATGAATAGATAAAGGTTTAAATTGAGAGTTTTGAAAGTCCTGTACTCAAATTGCCAGTACCCTAATACTCACAGGACCCAAAGTGTAATTTGTTCTTATCAAATATTAATTATAAAATTGACATATGGAATAAAGAAGGTTCAATAAATGGTAGGTAGGTGGAACTGGTACGATTCTCATATCGCCAATTTGCCCTTCACTAAATGGGATGAGAATATGAGATAGAGTTGATAATGATCATATGCTGGCCGTAGGATTTGGGAGGAAATATCGAAAAGAATTGTTGCCTCGTGGGATAGTGGTGAACAATGTGATATGCCACGTTTAAGTTGCGGTTGAACGTACATTAAGAATTAAATTGACGCACTTTAAGTACATAGCACACGCACATTAAGCGTACAAACAAAATATTTTAAGAACACTAATCTCACGCACATTAAGCACAAAACTCACATACATTAAGCACAAAATTTACGCACAAAGTTTCAACAACTATTCACATTAAAAATACAAATCTCACGCAAATTAAGCACAAAACTCACGCACTTTAATCACAAAACTCATGCACATTACGCACAAAACTCATGCACCTTAGGGTTATAAATTCATTAAGAGTTGTAGCTCAACCTCACTAGTACACCCATCATAGGAATGACCAATTAGTGTACTATTTTGTGATTCTTTCCATGGCTTCGTTTGACCACAAAAGTGGGATCCACCACGAATTCATCACATCTTGGGCGTTAAGTCATTCCATCAATAATTCAACAATTAACCTCATAATCAGTCTTCTCTATTAAAGTAAGTTAATCCTCTCGATCAAGCTTACGTACACTTTAACGTGTACTTTATTTATCCAAAAATAATTCCCTTGAAATTTCATGTTCGACATCAAATATTCTCTTTAACCATTATTCTCGATACCACAGAGAGACTTTTGAAAGAAATATATAAGGAGTTAATTGCCCCCACAATGCAACACTTACAAATACTTTTCTCAAAAGTATTTGATTTCTTACCCAGATTTATCTTAGGCGCTAAACATTAGCTCCTTAGAAGGCTAAGCTACGCAGACTTTATAACAACTCTGCACTTGGTTAATACACACTCAGCTCAGTAGTGGATTATATTTCAACTAAAATGGTTACCTCAAACCACTAAGATTTCCCTTTATATAGGAATCCTAGATCTTGAAGACGACTCAATTAAGACTTTAAATCATATGTATAATTGCTCATTGCCAGTAAGCCACATAGATAATATTGTTTGCATGTTGCTTCAAGTTAAACAACATAATCATAAATTTCACATAATTTCTTGAGAAAATTAAATCTCATATTCAAAGATTATATTTAAACTAGCATTTATTAGAGAATGATTTATCTACATAAATTTCAACAAGGTAAAATTCAACATATAACTTTACCATTCAAAGTTATTTCAACTTCACAATTTTCCCTTCACTTGAGGAAACTCATATATATGGCATTGGTGTAATGCAAATCAATAACAAATTTATATTTATTCTCAAAAGGACAAATAACCCGTAGTTATTTATAACATGATAATTAAATCAATGCTGTTATTAAATCACTTAAGCAATATCTATTTGCAAGGCTTAGATTTTTAACATCATGTGAAAGTCAATCTCATTTCAGACGAGGATCAAGTGGCACTTTAACTAGCCTGCATGATCAATGCCTTCTTAAAAATTTCATGTCGAGCATGGTTGCAGTAGGCGTTGGGCGCTAGTCGGGCGCCCGGGTAGCGCCTAGCGCCTAAGCGGCCTAGTCGGCGCCTAGGCGGAATCTAGGGGGCGCTAGGCGGTCGCGAAAAAAACAGTAGCAGACTTGCAATTTGACAATTTTAATGAGGCTGTTTTCAACATTCAATCAAATAACACATCCAAATAAATGACATAATGACTATTCATAAGTCATAACATCAAAAGAATATTAAAAAAATAAAAACTCAAATGAAATACCCAAATACTTCAATCATCCAAAGATTGAAAGTATCAAACTAGTCTACGAGTGTATATATGTCATATTATATGTATTTGTCATATAAATGGAAAAAATTAGCAAGGTCGAGTTGGTCGGGTTAACTCGACTAACTCGACAGAAATTGACGAGTTAACTCGGCGTAATCGGACGAGTTAGGCGCTAGGCGGCTGAATTAGGCGCTAGGCGGCCGGTTTCCTAGGCGGGAGCCTAGGGCGGAAATCGCCACGGCCTATGGGCGCCCAGCGCCTAGGCGCCTATTACTCGGTGCCTAGGCGGGATTTTTACAACCCTGATGTCGAGTGGTGAAATCGAAATTTATTTAAAAGCCACATTCCGCCACATTCCTAAATAGAATATTCAAGAATGATGACTCTTCCACGTACTAACAAATTTCAACAATTTAAACTAGCCTTTGATATGTGCTTATAATAAATCAAGTACATGCTTCAGTTTCTAAACTCATGTAACAATAACATATACGCATAATGCACCACAATTTTTTTTTGCATGTTAATTTAAATAACATGTGATTTCTCATTTGAGGAAAAATAATTTCACGAAAATATTTTATTTTCACGCACCTACATATATCACCATAATTATAACATCTTGTATTAAAAATTCAAGAGCATAACATCATATAAATTAATAAGGATATATGTGGTATATAAAGCATTACCTTAAATGTAACAAAGACTAAGTCATGATACATTCTAAAAAATAGCATACTTACTGCATTAAAGTAGCTAACCTCCTAGTTATGCAAATCTCCTGCAATCTTAATCAAAAGAATTATATATCAATGTGTATAACATGCACACCCAAGGGGGCCAAAAGATGAAACTTAGAGATAGATGATGCATGCATATATAGTCATCGTCGTGGCCTAATATCACCGGCGGTACTCCGGCTGCATCGCTTTATCACATCGCATTTTCGGTGAATCGCCGCCGATTCCGGATTTTCTATCCGAAAGGCAAATGATTTCTTAGAAAATGCTTAAGACGAGACCCCATAGAACGATGGACGTCGAAACAGCTTCACAAACATCCATTTTTCCAGGAAATTAATTCTTCCGCCACTACTGGAAATTCTGAAATTTCCGATCACCTGAAAATGATCTTAAATCAAGTTGAAAGCTTTGTTCCGACCACTTTTGGTATCCGAAAAAACCCTTGTTGCTATTTCTGACCACGTTTTGCTTTCAACTTGATTTAAGATCACTTTCAGGTGGTCGGAAATTCAATAATTTCTAGTAGTGCGCTCCAACAAGTGTTCTTGATCAAGGCATTTTGAAATTCATCAATGGAGGAATCACAAAGCACTTGTGAACATACCCAACCATTTACTACTTCAACAGATTCTCCGAAGCAGAGGGTGGAATACGCACTTCAATTTCCCCCCCACAAAATCCATTAAACTTAGTATTCCAACTTCCCCCTTGAACAGCTGCACCTGCCACCGCTTGAATCTCACCAATCCCAACAGTTTTGAGGAAGGCTTTAGCAACACGATTGAGGAGAGAATGGTTGAGTTCAAGGAATCCATACTGTTCGTCAGAGTGCCGAATCTCATCTAACAGCAATGACGACTCCAAGTTAATTTTTTGATGTTGTTGTAATCTACCGTTTTCAATTCTCTACAGTGCAAACCAGTTAACAGTTGCAAAATGCCATAGATACATTATTTTCACTTTTTATCAGCAAGAATTCGCTTCTATATTGTTGGAAAACATAAGCTGATAATGTGAAAATAAGAAATGTTGTGTCGTAATATAACCACTGCCATAGAAGTGAATTCGCCGCTACTGGTGCAGGCTCATAACAACGGCGTCGCCCCCGAAGGTTAACACAGCAATCCCCGTCTCCGTACACCCGGAGCAGGGATTGAAACATACACAACATTCTCAAAGTGAAAAAGGGACAAAAGAGTTTCAATAATAACCCCACCTTAAATAGTAAAAAGCCAAATAATTAGGACCATATACTGCCTAACAAATCTTGGTCATTCACCACCTTGTGGTGAATAGTGGACCAAGACTAAGTTATCTGTTAGGAACATATGTATTAGGATTTTGATGATACCAATGTAACTTAGAAGTAGACCCCTAACTTTTTGTCATTTATTTTGTTACCTTCGTCTTAGACGAAAGGTACCATAACTCACTGTGTAATTCGTGTTAAGTTAGCCAAACACACGAAACCGAGTTATGATCTTTTTGTTAGGTTTCTTTAAACGAAAGAAGAGCTGATTAAGCAGAACCACATCTCAGACGGACCACGGACCACGAATGAACAGATGATCCCTTACAATCGAAAGAAGAAACCGAAATAAATCTTTCAACCAGAGACATTATATCTAAAGTTCAGACTGCCAAGATAATCCATCTTCTCTCAACTCAAGAAGAATGTTGTCAAATGTCTCAGCTGATGGATCATCCTAGGAATAAGTATTCCTAAGAATGAGAGCACGCTTATCTAGGTGCATTAAATGCCATAGTACCACTTTTCAGAGCTAGAAGACAAAACATGCAGAAGTTCTTGTCTCCAACGTCTATATGGTACATCTGCATTTAATGAAGCAATAAATGCACTAGGCTCTCCGGTCTTTAACCACTGGATAATAGGTTTGAAATATCATCTCCCTCCAACGGATGAATATTTTCTCTCCTATAAATACCTATCTTCTCCATGATAGAAGGTGCTGGTTTTTATAACAATTGATCATACATATTCAAGAGCTCCTTATACAAGTTCACTCTCTCAAGCTTTTGAAAACCACTGTTTTAAGGTGTGAAGCTTACAAGAAGAAATATCAGAATTCATCTTCACAACCTTGAAGAAGTCTTGCACATTGTATACGTTGATCATCCAACCTTCAACCAGCCAGCCAAGACTTCAACCAGTTGGAGAAACACGCAAATCTTTTCTACCAACCCTCAACTCTGAAGAAGACGTTGATAGAGGCGGAGTAAACTCTAGGAGTTAAAAAACCTACGAGTAGCTGTCCGGCTTAGTGATCAAGGAAGCTATCTTGGTGTAATTTGTACTAGGAGTGATAGTGCAAACCTTTCACAAGTTGTGAAAGAAGAGTGGAGTAGGCACAGTTGGCCGAACCACTATAAAAATCTCTTATCTCTCTCTCTTTACTTTTATGTACTTTACTTTCGTGCATTGCATATCATTCTACCCTAAACGAAAGATCTCTTAAAAACAACAAACAGTGCAAAGTATTCTAAAACTCGTATAACATATTCGCTGCGTAATAACCCCGAAAGGAGTTATATAAAAGAGTTGAGTTGAGTCTATTCACCCCCCCCCCCCCTCTAGACTCTTCTTTTGACCCTACCAGGACCATCATTATCAATAAAATATTGGCCACACACTTGCATTTTCCCAACATTCCCATAACACAAGTCTTGTTCGTTCAATGAATCAATTCATAATTTCATAGTTATATTTAAGTTGATATTTTCTTTCTTTTAAAAAAATGCAATAAGATGTGTACGAAAAAATCATGAAAGTTTTATTTAAAAAAAAAAAAAAAAAGATACAGTATGTTTTTATGACACAATATCTTATACTTTTTTAGGTGATGAGTGAAACTCATAACTATTATCTAAAAGTATGGGGCAAATCATGTTCTTATGTAATAACTCATATACTATACATGAGTTACCAAATCAGCAATTCCTCACAGTGGGTCGAACATAGAACCTCACAGTTAACTCTAGAACGAATAATGTATCATTGGCATATAAATTAAAAATCTTGTGGTCCAATGGTACCAAGTTAAACACTCACATGGGAGGTTGTGAGTTTGAGCTAAATTAGTTACGAACCGATACTTTACTCTAATAGAGATAATAGACATTGTGAATTTACAATCCAATTTTAATATATATATATATATATATATATATATATATATATATATATATAGACTTTATATATATATGAGTTCTACTACATGTACTCCCAAATTCTACTCCCTCACTATTTTCATCATGTGAGTCCCAGAAAATATGTCTACATAAAAAATTTGTGAGAGCTGAGGGAGTAAAAGTTGGGAGTAAGAGATGACAGTACATGTAGTATATATATATATATATATATATATATATATATATATGGCGTGGCTTGTGGGTCTTAACGAGCCAGGCCCGTTAGGCTCGATTTTGACAGACCATCTTTTTTGCAGCCCTAACCCGCCCCACCACCGGGCGGGGGCAGATCAGCCCGCGGGTTCCGACCCATTTTGACAATACTAATTACTGAGCTATCTATTCAACCATATATAATAATTTATGCTTGTTTATTTAAAGATCATAGGGTTTACACAAACAGAACAATCTAAGCTAGGATGTGTTGTAAGTTGTGAAACCTGCAACTATCGTCACTTGTTTAATTAGCATAATTAACTAACATAGCTCACGCAACAGGACAGAATTCAGTTTTCCTGAACACAACAGGGAAACCATCATCATATTCGGTCAGAACCCAACGGAATGCCTCGGGCGACTCGCTGATGTACCGGTTAACGTTGTAGCATTTGTGGCCGCCAAACGGACAATAAGCGATCGTGTAACTGTTAGCGTCAAACTTGTCGACTTCAATCTTGAAATGGGCGCTAACGTTGGAGTCAAACTCGCCGGAGTTCAAGAAGAATAGGCCGGATGGCTGTTCGTACTGGATCCCCCATAGAATTTAACCACGCAAGTTGCGGTCCTGCGGTGAAGGGGAACCCCTTCACCTTGGAGATTATGAAGTAAGCTTGGCCGGCCCGGAGCGCGTCTCCGTCGGTGTCCAGCACCGGAGTTTCGGCGGCGGTGGGAAGGCGGATGGGATTGAACGTAGAGTGAGTTGGGTTGGGAAGGAGATAGAGGGAAAGAGCGAATAAGAGTGCTGCGAGGGTTTTCATGTTGACAGACAACATGGGAGAAGAGAGGTAGTTATGATGTTTGCAGGTAATGTTGTTGGAAGTCTCATGGAATTTATAGACCACAAATGTTTGCACTTCATTTACAATTGTTATGCCATAGAGCTGAGTCCAAAACGACGCAGTTTGCACGTGTAAAAATAATAGCCTCGTTAGTGGCACTGTTTTCTTTGTCAATGATTTTTTTATTTTTTAATTATTGAAAACAATTCAACCAGTGAATATTCATTTATGTAATTGTGAATATAAAGTCATGAAATTGTGAACATAGAGTTCTGTAATTGTAAATATAGAGTTCAAAATTTGTGAATATAGAGTTCCAAAATTGTGAATATAGACTTATGCGATTGTGAATATTGAGTTCTGTAATTTTGTATATTGAGATCTAAATTTGTAAATATTCAATTCTAAAATTGTGAATATAGATTCTAAAATTATGGATATAGAGTTCTGCAATTGTGAATATTGAGTTTTGTAATTTTGTATATTGAGATCTAAAATTGGGAATATTCAGTTCTAAAATTATGAATATAAAGTTCAAAAATCACGGCTGGAAAATATGGAATTTTCGACCACCTGAAAGTGATCTTAAATCAAGTCGAAAGCCTTGTTCCGATCACTTTTGGTATCCGGAAAAACCTTTGTTGCTATTTCCGACCACTTTTTTCTTTCGACTTGATTTAAGATCACTTACAGGTGGTCGGAAATTACATAATTCCCATCAGAATTTCGAAGACAAACGGAAAGTTAAAGGAAGAAACTTTCACATATTGAATAAAGAAGGTTCAATAATAAATCGGTTAAAACTTAAAAGCATAATTTGGCATTTTTTTATATGACCGTAAAAAAATTCGGTGAAAGTGCATACGATAGAAAAATCTATTATATATTCATCATTAGACATCCCTTGTCTTCTTAAAAATTAGAATAGTGAAAGAGGAACATGGGACTCAGGTTTCTCCTTCATTACTGTAGAGAAATGGAAGGACAGCTAGCGTTGAGGTCCTTTTTATCCTAGGATGTTGTCAAGTCAGACAGAGGAGACATTCTTCTTGCTGTTGGTGAGAAGAGATGTCTTGAAGGATTGTCGTTAACAAGACTGTCCTTTCGTGTTAAATGACAACTCCTCTTAAACTTTCGTTGAACATGCTTCATGCTTCGTGTCTTCATTCGTCTTGATTACCCTAACAACTAATCATAACTCGTCTTCGTGTGTTTGGCTAGCTTAACACGAATTACAAGTGAGTTATGGCAACTTTCGTCTAGGACGAAAGAAGCGATCAAAAAGTAATAACGGTTAGGGGTCTATTTTCTAGGTTACATTGGTATCATCAAAATCCTAATACAAGTGTTCCTAACAATACCCTCTAACCAGGATTCCAAGTCCGGCGGGTAGTTTCCAACCTTGTAACGTGGGAATACGACACGTTACATACCCTGGGATCGCAATGTCCATAAATATCTCTCGAGAGGACATAGTCCAAACGGTATCCTCTAAAACCTCACCAATATAGATAATACATAATATATCTCTCATGCATCAAAGAATGATATACACATGCTCATGATTTTCGAAAATAATACTCGAACTCACGTTGGCCCTTATGCATTTTTGAAATATGACATACGTGAAATGCCAAAATGCTCTATAACATGCTTCTAAATAATGTATAAAATAACATGTACTGTTCAAAATATAACATCATGCTCAATTTGCAAATAGCCAACTTCTATGCATTTCACTTCAAACAAATATATTTATGTTCTCTTGGATCAAATAATACAATTTAATCATGCTATAAAAGTGAATCACATTCTCAAATGATCATGCTTCTATACTTAATAAAATCATCAAACAGATCACAAAGATAACAATTCCTCATATACAGTGCATAGCAAAATATATACTCTGTGTAGTATTACTTCACATTTTCCTTCATAACATATTCATTTTAGATCCAAATTCAACGAAATCAAAGCCAAAACGTGTGTCAAGACGGTCCCGAAGAGCCGAGCCACAAGGGCCCATAACACTCGGCCCAAACGACACGTAGCTGAGCCACAAGGGCCCGGCCACTGCACAAAATCTCATTAGAACAATTCTCAGGACCTGGGGCGGGACTCCTCATGGTCCGCCCCATGAGCCCCGTTACTCCACTGGGACTAGGCGACGGCCCTCCTCTAGGGCCGTGCCCTAGTCCCGTGCAACCACGGCTCTAGCCAGCGGCCCTCCTGATGGGCCGCGGCTAGGGCCGTGAGTCTGATCTGGTGCACACTGTGTTGTGCACCATAAGGTTTTTCATCTCCAAAACTCAGTCCAAAACATTCTCAACAACTCATAAACAAATACTAGATCACTTCTAAGCATAAACACAACAAAAGCTCATAATTTCTACTCATTTCTACTCAATAATAAGGCTCCACAGAGCAAAAAAGAGTGTGGGAATCCATGGGGTTATACCTCTTGTAGACTTCTTCCCTTGATCTTCATCCTTGTGTGAAACTCAGCCTCCACTCAACTCAAACACTACTTCCTTCACCTCTTAAACACCTCAACAAACAACACAAACAAAGCTTAAGACAACTCAGAGATGGGAGGCAACAGAGATGGAAACCTTAAGGAAAAGAGATGAAGGGATGAGATGAAAGCTTAGGATCTTACTATTATTTTGCTTTTTCTTGTAAATGAAAGCTCAGACTTGGTGAAGAGGCAAAGAAAAGAGAATCAGGAATGAGCAAATGAGATAATGAAGCTTATAAAGGGTGCAAAACCCCTAGGAAATTCTCTCATGATTAGTGGATGGCGAAATGGTAAATAGTTAGGCTAGAAGATGGAATCAGGCAAGCTTTGGATGGTTTGTGGTCCACCATGCTTCATGAACCAGGGGCTAGAAGATGAATACTTGTTTAAAGTCTTTCTAAATTCTCCCGGTCTCACTCAGATAAATTTCTCGATTTAAATCTTGGTACGCGAAGTACCCGAAAATTTAAGAATTTTCGAAATAGAATCAATTTTGGTGTCGAATTAATTTAAAATGTGACGAAAATAATTTATTCAAACACCAATTAATCGCAAAAATCTTTTAATGGAGTGAAAATGGCTATTTTGGAAGTTCTTAAAATTGGATTTATGAAATAAAATTTTGGGTTGTTACACTCCAGACAAAGAAAACAACCAAATTATTTCTCTGATTATGATGTTCAATTAAATAGTTGCACTATTGTGTCTAGTTTTTTGTTAGGTGATTCATTTGAAGAACCTAAAACTTATAAAGAAGCTCAAGGTATTTTTGAGTGGGAAGAAGCGATGAGGGTTCTCAAGCATACGGTCAGGATTATGAAGAGACGTTCAGCCCCGTTGCTAAAATGGCTACAATCTGGATGCTGTTTTCTTTGGCTGCTTGCAAATATTAGAAGTTGTGGCAACTAGACGTAAATAATGCCTTTCTTTATGGGGAGTTAGATCGTGATATCTTTATGGAGCAGCCAGTGGGGTTTGTTTCTAAAACCTTTCCGGATTATGTCTATCGACTCAAGAAGGGTTTGTACGGCCTCAAACAAGCACCATGTGCCTGGTTCGGTAAAATTGCTCAATACCTTGCGTTTTGTGGTTTTAAATCTTCTGATGCAGATTCAAGTTTATTTGTTAAGAAAACTACATCGGGGAGTATATGTGGATGGCATGATCATTACTGGCGGTGATAGTGCTGAAATTCATCATCTTCGAGATGCTTTGTTTCTTCGTTTTGAAATGAAAAAATTAGGAGAAGTAAATTGTTTTCTTGGCCTCGAAGTTAAAAGAACAAAAGGTTATTTTGTTTCCCAAAGGGGATATGCAGCAAGGTTATTAGATCGGTTTGGTATGAGTGAGTCAAATGCAGTGACTACTCCTATGGAACCTTGTTTAAAGTTGACTAAAGATAGAGGAAAACAACTAAAAGATGCAACTCTTTTTCGTCAGCTTGTTGGTAGTTTATTCTATTTAACCATTACAAGGTCTAACATTTCATACTCTATAGGTGTCATATCTCAATTTATGACAGAATTGCATGATAGTCACTTTGTTGCAGCTAAGAGAATTCTTTGTTATATTAAAGGAACTTTGAATCTTGGGTTATTGTATAAACCGTGTGCAACATTTCTTTTGAATGGTTTTGTTGATGTAGATTGGCGGGAGATGTCAATGATACACGTTCCACGACAAGTTATTGTTTTAATACAGGGTTAGTAGTAAGAAACAAAGACAGTTGCACTTTCTAGTTGTGAAGCTGAATATGTTGCGTCTACCATGGCTACTCAAGAATGTATTTGGCTTAAACGACTTATCTCATAGATGCTTAATGTTGTGGATTATCCGGTTCCTATTCCGTGTGACAATGAAAGTGCCATCAAGCTTGCAGGAAATCCCGTTTTTCATGGCCATACGAAACACATTGATACTCATTACCATTTTGTTTGGGAGAAAGTCTTGACTCAAGATATTCAAATGCAGAAGGTACGTACCGAAGATCAGGTCGCTGATATATTTACAAAAGCACTTGGCAAGGCTAAGTTTGAAACTTTTAGGAGTGCTCTTGGTGTGGTTGACAGTGCGTAAGCACTACGGGGGAGTGTTGAAATTTAATGCAACGTAGGCATATTTTATCTTTTCTATTATTATCTCAATTATTATATTTAGTCTTGTTTTTAGCTTGTTCTGATCTTCATCTGTTATGGTCTTCCTTTTATTTAGAATTATAGCTATTATTTAGGAGAAATAATTTATTATGACTTGTTCTACTTCAATTGAGATTTTTGAGGTTTTTTCTATGTATTTAAGCTGCTTGTCTATGCAGATTTTATGGTGAAAATAAATACAAATTTTATCTCTTTACTCCTAGTTCCGTACACTTTTACGTGTATATATATATATATATATATATATATATATATATATTTCACGAATGGCTTATTTTTACCTTTTCCCTAGAGACCGAAATTGAAATTAACTCTAGAATAATGTATCATGGTCATATACATTAAATGTTATTTCTTTTTTCATATTGTATGAATCTCCAACCCGATAGAATATTTGGAAGGATGTAAATCACGGTGACCCAATGGCTCAGCTGATAAGGTCAAATGCCGATACGCACCGCCTGCCGAAGTTTGAACATTTATCTCTCTTCCAAATAGGACTTACTGAATAAGTGAACCCGTGTGGGCTAAATAAACTATTGGAGGGAAGCTTGTTATCAATTTAGAACCTCACGATTACCAAGCTATTTGTTCAAGCATAGATAATAATTTATTTAAAGATGATAGGGTTTAACAGTACACAACAATCTAGGATATGTTGTAAGTTGTGAAACCTGCAACTAACGTCACTTATTTAGCATAATTAACTAACAAACATGGTACTCACACCTCGGCTTACTACCAGGAAGTACAGAATCTCCTTTGGGCTTTCTGGAACACAACAGAGAAAGAAGAATTTGCAGTGAGAGCCAAACTGACCAACGGGTTCCACACCTCGGCGTATAAGCCAACGTTGTAGCATTTGTGGCCGCCAAACGGACAATAAGTGAATTTGTAAGCGTTATGCTCCGGCACGACTTCAATCTTGAACCTGTCGCTAAGGTTGGGGACAAACTCGCTGGACTCCAAGACGTATTGGCGGTTATAGTACCGGATCCCCCAATAGACACTACCCGGACAAGCTCGGTTCGTAGCATTGAATTCGAAGCTCTGGAACGTCGACGGCAAGACGACGGAGGCGCTGGAATCCGCCGGCCTGATCATAACGCAGGTGCCGGACCTAAAGGGCAGCGTTAGGATCAAGCTTCTGGTATCGCATTCTGGTATAATACGTCCCCAGTAAATTTGCACTCCAAAAGTGATGGCTCCCGGCCCGCCGACGGAGTTTATGTAGTAAGTTTCGCCGGGCCGGAGCTCGTCTCCGTCGGTGTCCAGCACCGGAGTGTCGGCGGCGGTGGGAAGGCGGATGGGATTGAACGTAGAGTGAGTTGGGTTGGGAAGGAGATAGACCACGGAAATTGCGAATAAGAGTATTGCGAGGGTTTTCATGTTGACGACAACTTGGGAGAATAGAATAGGTAGTTATGATAATGTTTGTAGGTAATGTTGTTTGAAGTCTCATTCAATTTATAGGCGACAAATTTTTGCACTTCATTTACAATTGTTAGAGTTGTTGTATTTGATTAATTTGATGACTTTTTTTATATTTGACTCGTGTGGTAGCCACCCAAAATTTATTATAGTAGAAATTTTGTTGATGGTGGTATTTAATTTTTTCATGATTTTAGAATTTTCCACGTAAATAGTGTGTATTATCTGAATCGTGTCGGCTGTGTAATTTTCATTGTCACAAGGGTGGAAAGATAATAAGGGTTTTTAAATATTTTTGTCTAAGAAAAATTTGTGTGATGCATAGTGTTTGTCATGTATTTACTAATAAGAAAAAAAATGTTTGTTTTCCCGAAATAGCATCCTTTATTATCAAATACTAATTATAAAATTGACATATTGAATAAAGAAGGTTCAATAATAAATGGTAGGTAGGTGGCAAGTGGCAACTGATACGATTCTCATCACGCCAATTTGATACACCACGTTTAAGTTTCGATTGTTATGTTTTACATTAAGTTATCATCATCATTATTACGGCACTGACAGTGTGGGCATGAGGCAATAGTACAATTAAATGTGTAGGGTTTTTGTTCATTAATCATATGCTACATTGCTTTCTGATAAGATTTTTGATAAGATCCTTTAAAAACAATCAGATGCTACAAATAAGTGGCGTATATTTAAGTAGCAATAATTTTCTTTTAAAAAATGTAACCCGGTATTGTACGTGCATATCAATCATGCAAATTGTATAAAAAAAGATGTGTTCCCATAACACAACGTCTTGTAGGTTCAATGAATCAATTCATAATTTCATGGAAATTTATATCGTGCACCAGGGTGCACATTGTATTGTACGCCCTGGTACAAAATGACGTCATTTTGCACTTTTTTTTTTTGAAAATTCCGCTATTCCGTATTACATTTTCCTTTAAAAGTATTACATTTATCCTTATAAGTAACAACAATTTTATTTACCCGCAAAAAGTATGACATTTATGTGTATAAGTATCACATTTTCATCTTAATTCAACCCATCTCACGGTGACACGGTTTCATACATGCTTTTGCCAACTAAAAAATAAAAGAAGGATTTTAAGATTTAAAACGCACAAGCAAGGATTGGTTGCATGTGTATTCTTACATGCGCGTACAATGTTGTCAAAATCGACTTCAACCAGTTTATGATAATTATTCATTAATTTAATGCATTTAATATGTTTATAAAAGTCATGATTTTATGTGTTTCGATGATGATGACGACTGTCTTGGTCCTCCACACACACGTACTATGACAAAATATGTCATTTTGTATTTTTAATTAGCATTATGTATGATTTTTTTTTGCTTGAGAATTAAAGTAGAAAAATGAAACAAGAGACCCAAACTGAAATTAACTCTAGAATACTGTATCATTGGCATATATATATTAAATATTAGTATTTTATATGCGCGATGCGCAAAAATATATGTTAATATTAAAACTTAATGTTAAAATCTTAGTTAAATAATTGTGTGTGTGTATATATATATATATATATATATATATATATATATATATATATATATATATATATATATATAATTGTAGAATTCATATTAATATTAATGAAGAAAGAATTATAGAAATGATAATATAATTATGGTAACATTTAATTAAAATCTAAATAAAATCAAACTTAACAATTGAAAAATGTAAGAAAAAGATATTGTGTATGCATGTGCATGGTAATAATAATATGAAAGATAACAGAAGTTATAACGGGCGGGCAGGGATATTTTTGTCCAAATAATTATGTAGTACAACATTTATAGCATAAGGTACAAAAAAGAATTAACGGACATAAAACCAGGGACGACATAACCTGGATTGAAACTTATTATGATTTTAGATTTATTTCTTTTTTTGAAAAGGCCAATTAAATGCTGGTACCCACCGCCGATATGATGCTGAGGTTCAGGTTCAAATTAAACCTTAATCTCCTCCCCAAATACAGTACTCCTTATTAAACCCGTGTAGGCTAAATAAAGTATTGGAGAGAAAGTTGTTGTGAATTTAGGACCTCAGGATTACCAAGCTATTATATTGTAGATAATAATTTATTTAAAGATGATAAGGTTTACACAAACAGCACACAACAATCTAGTATAGGATCGGTTGTAAGTTGTGAAACCTGCAACTAACGTCACTTATTTAATTAACCTGAAAGATCAGACCCCATGCACACCTGACACCCCAGCTAGCTTACGGTGTTAAATTAAATCACAATCTAGCTTTCTTGAACACAATAGAGAAAAAAGAATTTTCAGACAGAGCCAAACGCAGATTCCTGAAGGGCCCGAAGACTAAGCCAACGTTGTAGCATTTGTGGCCGCCAAAGGGACAATAAGTGAATTTGTAAGCCTTATGCTCCGGCACCACTTCAATCATGAACTGGCTGCTAAGGCTGGGGACGAACTGGGTGGTGTTCAAGATGTAATCGCCGCTTGACGCCTCGTACCGGATCGCCCAATAGACATTACCCAAACAAACCTGGGGCATATCAACGATGGATTCGAAGCTCTGCAACCTCGACGTCAAGACGACTGGGGCGTTGGGGTCCGCCGGCCTGATCCTGATGGGGTGGCCGTCGGATAAGGGCCGCGATAAGAGCAATCTGGTCTGGCATGTTGCAGAAACTGGCCAGTCTACTCGCACTCCTACGATGAGGGCTCCCGGATTGCCGATGGAGTTTATGTAGTATGTTTCGCCGGCCCGGAGCTCGTCCCCGTCGGTGTCCAGCACCGGAGTGCCAGACGCTACTGCTACGTCGGCGGTACGAAGGCGAATGGGATTGAAAGTAGAATAAGTTGGGTTGGGAAGGAGATAGAGGGAAAGTGCGAATAAGAGTGCTGTGAGGGTTTTCATGTTGACGACAACTTGGGAGAAGAGGTAGTTATGAATTTATGATGTTTAATTTGTAGCTAATGTTGTTGGAGTCTCATGCAATTTATAGACCATAAATGTTTGCACTTCATTTATCTCGTGTACAAATAAATGGTTATATTACACATACACCCACCCGCCCCCACCCCCCATTTTTCATCGATAAGATTTTTAAAATATTTTATTGATGCATAGGGTTGTAAATGAGCCGCTTGGTTCGAGCTCACTCAACTTCGAGCTCGAGCTTCAATTTTTTAGCTCGATCGAACTTACTTAATGTTTATCGAGCTCGAGCTAGAGTTCGGCTCGTTTACACCCATAAACGGATTATGGATAGTGTTTGCTTGTATTTAGTAAGAAAGTGTTTGTTTTCCCAAAATAGTATCTTTCATTATCATCAATTGAAGAATTGACGCACCTTAAGCACAAAAACGACGTTAAAGCGATTACGATAAAGCGATTTTTTTTCCGCTCCGTTGTTGTCACCACCCATTTAAGAAGGGTTGTCGGCGACCGACAATCATGCCTGTAGATTTCGATGCTGTTCTGGGCTGTGCGTGAAGCTCACGCGCCGCCGCAACCCTCCGCCACTCGGCCCACGCGCCGGCACGTGAGGGCTTTCCGGCCACCAGAAAAAAAAATATTTGTCCCCTGTTTTTGGGTCGCCTAGGTCCCCTATTCTCGGTTCTTGACTTAGTTTGGACCATTTAGCTTCCGTGATTATTGCTTTCCGGTCAGGTTGTTTCATACCCCTTCAGGCTCCCTCGTTTGTGTGGTTTTGTGATCTGTGTTTGTGAGTATGGTTGCGTATATATCTGTTGCTGCTGCTGTCTCAGAATCTTTTGACGAAGAGGGTTTTTTGGTGAAGGGCTTGCGTCTAGGGGTCTTTATGTTGCTGACCTCTAGAAGGATGGAGTCCATTGTGTGTTTTGGTGCTGTCTCGTTTTGTGTTTTGGGTTGTCTCGTTTTGGGTTTTGATGTTGTCTCGTTTTTTGTTTTGGTGTTGTCTCATTTTTTGTTTTGGTGCTGTCTTGCTTTGGTCCTATCTCGTTTTGGTGTTGCCTCTCCTTTGTTTAGGTGATGTCTCTCCTTTTTTATGCTCGTTGATTGGAGCATGCTTCCCTTTTGTTACTTAAGATACTTCCCTTTTGCTAGTGAAGAAATTGTGTCCTCTAGTTTGGAGTTTGTCTTTACCTTGTGTGTTCAAGCTTGTTCGATCCACTTTGTGTTCACCCGGAGTTGCAGTATTGGTGACGTTCACAGCTTTCGTTTAAAGGGGAGTATCCTATCTCAAGCTTGTTCGGTCACTTTGTGTTCACCCGTTGTTCATGGGATTCGTGGCGTTCGAAGCTTTCGTTGGATGGGGGAGTATGAGTATCCAATCTCCAGCTTGTTCGGTCACTTTGTGTTCACCCGTTGTTTGTGGAATTCGTGGCGTTCAAAGCTTTCATTTCAAAGAAGTTTCCTAAATGGACTTGAGTTATTTATTATTTAGTTATTCTGGGTTATCACTCATTTGTGTAACAAGTTGGGCATTATTAAAATATATGCTCCAACTTGTGGGGGATTGTTATGGAATATATATTTGATATATAGAATCTCTATATATTAGGCGGTTTAGGGTTTTAGGTAGGTAGGGCGTATGAAAACTTGTTAAACTTGTTTCCTATTCGTAGTTTTCTAGTACCTATTTATAGGGCTTTGTATTCTCTATTCTATGACAGTTTGAGACAATATACGACAACACATTAGAAACTCTATCTCCTCACTTTCATAACAATAATGAATAATTTTTTTTAATAAAGACATTGTTGCAGCGAATATAATCAATTGATGAATTTGAATGTAAAGAATTTTTATATTGGAGAAAAATAAAGACAATATAACTAATGAAATTATTTATCTTATTTAATTTATTGATAATGAATAATTTTTTTTTTTTTTAATAAAGACATTGTAGACACATAATTATAAACTAAAGAAATGCATATATATATATATATATATATATATATATATATATATATATATATATATATATATATATATATATATATATATATATATATATATATATATATATATATTGTAGGTACTAAATTATTATTAAATTTAATAAGAGTAAAATAAAGTACTAATTATGACAACTTTGATTAGGATGTGGTACGAACTTCGAACTTAAGACCATTCTTATTGAAATCAATGATTAAGTTAACAGTGAACTAACTAAATTAACGGAAAAGATAATATTTACCGAAAAAGTTAACGGATAATAATATAATTAAAGATAAATTAGGAAATCTTAAGGAAAAATTAAAATCTGATCAATCTGTGTCATTCATTTGATTAAAAAATTTGACCGTCATTTTCCTATTCATTATAGGCCTAACTCTCTTGGGCTCTTATTAGTATAGTAGATTATTATTATTATTATTATTATTATTATTATTATTATTATTATTATTATTATTATTATTATTATTATTATACATTCTATCATATATGCTAATATTGCTTTAACTAATATAATACATGTAACGACTTGGTAGACTGGCATCATAATTATGTTTGATAGTTAAACAACTTCATTTGGTATTGGACATGGAGGCTAGCAATTTGGGCTCAAAAGAGTCTAAAAAATTCTAGGTATGTATACTACTGGCAACGTACAATGTATCTATGATATTATTCATTGTGCCTTTAGGGTTGTGGTTCAACATTTTGGAAGAATGATATTATTCATTGATCATAGTTGGTCTCACATATTTACATAACCAAGTGAAGAAAAACTACACATATAAGAGAACAACATGAAATTGAATATACCTACATAAGACAATGATTACATTATAATACTAAGAAACTTACTAATGGATTTATTAAATGTGTTCGCAAAAGACAAACTTATATTGTATTTACACTCCGTATAGGGGTTTGTTCACCATAATGGCTAAAATTAGTATATATAGATCTATCTCTTCATAATCTGCCATTTTATCTATCTTTCTCGTAAGAAATAGTAGAACTACAGATTTCTACACCTGCAATTGGAAAAAAATAATGAAAAATAACAATAACTAACATCGTATTAAAATATAGACTTCTACACCTGCAAGATTAAAAACAATTCAACAAATATGATAAATTAATGAAAGATAACAATAACTAACATCATATTAAAATATAGACTTCTAGACTTGATGGGATTGCTGCTTTTTCTTTTTCTTTCAGGAATGTTGTACTCACGAACCACTCAAACCTTCATTGCACTCCTAATGTTGTAAGGAGATATCTCATGACCAAGAATGCTGAGATTGGATGCGAATAGACTGCGATATGGTGGTGATTGAGTTTGAAACTAATACATGTATTTATATTACAGCAAACATCTTTCTTTCAAACCATAATAATAATATAACCATAATTAAATATTCTTCTATATTCTGCTACATTAAAAAAAAAAAATTATTATAATTAAATAATTTGACCATAATTAAATATTCTTCTATATTCTTTTATCATCATTAATTATTTCTATTCATAGTTTACCAATAACTTCCCACATTTCATCAAGTAAGAATAATAGATTTTAAGCTAAATATTTATTCATCTTCTCAGAGGATGCGAGAGATAAATAATCCAATTACACACACTGGGTAAAATGGATCTGCCTAGCAGTCAGAAGCAGGTTGACCCAAATAGGAAACCCAGGCTCTGAAACCAATTGTTGGTCCCAAAAGAGGTAAGGTAAAAGTCTTGGGGGGGGGGGGGGGGGGGGGGTGGATAGACTTTTAAACTTTTTATCATAACACAACAATTGCTAAGGCAACAGAGAAACTAAAACTCTTAACTAGATTGTTAGAGTCATGTGCACAGCGAAAATAATAAATCATACGGTGTGTGTGTATTTGTGTCAAGTTTATCCACGTGAGAAGCAAGCAGGAGCAGTAAGTAAAGAAAGCGGTAAAGAACACAAGGCAATTTATAGTGGTTCGGAGGTGGTGTAATCCTCCTACTCCACTTGCTCTTATCTCCAAGAGCAATTCACTATATCCACCACTACTTGGTCCCTAGATACAATGAATTCCGTGATCTAGTGCTTTGATCACCAAGCCCGCACTAATCACGCCAGTGCCACCAACACTGCTGCTTCGGGTTTCACTTCGCCGTGCTACTTTCCCAGGATTTCACGACTCCGCGTTACTTTCCCCCCGTCTTCTACGCTCCTATAGCAACGCTCCTTCCATGATCTAGTGCTTTGATCACAAAGCACGCACTAATCACGCCCAGTGTCTCCGACACTGCTGCTTCAAATCTCACAACTCCGTGTGACAATCCAGGATTTCACAACTCCGTGCTACTCTCCCCCGACTTCTACGCTCCGGTAGACTTCTACTTGTTTTGCTCCAAAACAAGTTTGTCTTGCTTCCAACTTTGAGACTCTGTAGTTGATCTTCAATGATGCACTAGTCTCTTGTAGTTGATGAAGATTTCAACACTCTGGGATATTTCTTTGTAGGCTCTGTATCACTCTGAGCGTTTATCTCACTAAGAATATATCAATTTAAGCTCTTGATAAGGAAAGCTCTTTTGATATTTGTATGCTCTGTTTAGCTCTGTTCTATGCTCTTGTGTGTTTTTGCTTCTTCTTTCCACTGCTGCAATCTTCATCCTTTTATAGCTGGTAATGAGAATCTGTCTGTTGGAAAAAAAACATTCTCATTTTTGAATTTCTTCTAGCTTGTGTTGCCTTTTCAGAGGATAAGATAACGTTGCAGATATGTCAGAGATTCTCTGCAAGTTGAGCTTCAAGTCTACGCAAAAATGGCGTCCCAAAAACTTCATCTGGTGTAGATCACGCCTTTTGTGATTTCTATCTTCAAAATATAATCTCCAATTTAATCTTTACTAGTTTGGACTAGTATTTACGTCTGGGATTTTTGCATTTCCTCTGTACTTCACGTCTTCTAAATTGACTTGGGAAATCTCTTCCCTTCTTGCATCCCAATTTCAATGCAATATAATTTCAATTTTGAGACTTCTTCAATTTGGAAATCTCTTCCCAAACTTGGCTTCTTTAAAATATGTGGGATGTGAGATTCAAACCTATAACCTTACATTTAATATTTCAAACTTTTACCATTTCGTCCGTACAACCATTTAATAATCATTTTGTTTCACTTGGTGTACTCATTTCTTTCTATAGATGCTTGATCTTCAAGATAGCTTCATGCAAACTTCAAGTGACGTTCTTTCTTCTTCGGGAATTCTTCAGAAATTGCTGAGGAATTTCTTCTTGAATTTCTTCATGGATTTCTTGAGAGATTTCTTCTATGATGAAAGTCTTCATAACATGTGTACACATTTTCATATGCATACATCTTCCTCTTCTATTTGCCATTTTCACTAGGCAAATTCTTGATTTTAGCCTTTATATCTTCTTCATCCATTTTCCTCAACTAATGAATTTATTTTTCCCTTTCTTGGTCTATGACTCGACTAGTCTAATCAAAATAAAATTGGGGTTCTACGATTTACAATTTGGCATATCAAAATCTATTACAATTTATTCCTAACACTGCTTATAAAGGTAAGAAGCATAATCACAAAAAACCTTTGAAAGATGAAGATAGAAGTATCTAGAAAATCTCTATAACTTAGGTAATTGAGTTCAAATCCATTTGGACTCCAAGTTATTGTATTCTATAACAAAAATAAAAATGCAATTACAATTTTTTGTCCAAATATATTGCATAAAAATTTAACAAAGAAATAATACAATTCAAAAGGTAATTTAAAAGTGTCATTTTTCGATCATATTTAAATACAAAATTATTAACCAAAATTTTGATTTCATATTTAAATACAAAATTATTCATCAAAATTTTGATGTCAATTGCTTCAAAAATTTTATTTTCAGTTACAATTAAGACCAATGAATTCAAAAAAAAAATAAGTATCAAGTACAAAAAATAATAAATTATATCTAAAATATTTTTTAAAAAAATTGGGGGCCCTGTGCCCTCGCTCCGACAAAACATGGCCAAAACCGGCACTATGGATGAAAAGTAAATGCCCCTCTCTATTACTTTTATTAAATTAAATAAATTAGTAACTACACCAAAAAAATAATACATATGTATTTCTTTATTTTAGAATTAGATGTTTACAATGCCTTTATTCAAAAAAAATTTATTCATTATCAAAAAATTTTAAAAGAGATATAATTTCATTAGTTATATTGTCTTTATTTTTTACAATGCAAAGATTCCTTACCTTCAAATCTATTAATTAATTATATTAACTACATTGTCTATTTAATTCTTTTTACACTATCTTATAATTAAATATCAAAGTAATAATACAAAATAATGTGATATATTTATTTACCAAGTATTTTATTAACACCATGAAAAAAAATAAAAAATAAAAAAACATTTTGAAACTAATCACATTTACTACTTGGGTATAATTTATTGACAAAGAGGGTATTCAAATCACCTAAGAAATTGATGCGAGAAAGTACACCATAATATTTCAGGACTACATCACAGTTGTTCACTTAAAAGATAAATCACATTTTTTTTATTAAGATGATTTCAAATGTAAAAATCTGTAATTAAGCCTACATTCCTTCTTGACGCTTTCTATCTTGCATAAAACTCATAACATTTTTTCCCTAAATCAGACACCACCATGGGAAGATGGCAAGATTCATCCTTCCTCCATTAATTTTATAACTTTTCCCCAAAATTCTTTGATTACCAAAGTTGCAATACAATTTTCACTTCTCTCTCATAAATAAGTGAGAATGATTATATTATGGAAAAATCATTCAAAATCTTTGACATAATTTAATTTATTTCTTCTCAATCCAATTTTCAATTTTTATGTATCAAATGACTAAATTAGGGCCTCATTTATTTACAAAAAAAGGACCACAAAAATCTAAAAGACGACCATGATGTCACCATACAAAGCCCATGGACATGATGGTATGTGTGCGAAGTTCTATCAAAATTTGAGGATATCAAAAAAAGTTTATTCCATTTATTATGATATCAATATTAAAATTTAATTATAATATATAGAAGAAATTATTGAAAAAACTAATTATATTTGTTAGAAGGTAAATGTATTTTTTTTGGAACATAATACCTACTGTGTTGAATGCATATTTTACAAAATGTATAATAGATAATAATATTTCTTATTATTAAAATTTTAAATTATATATTCTAATATTTATAAAATGTATGTGTTTCTTTAATTATTTATTTAATTATTTTGATCATTTGATTTTATTAATCTTTTATTATTCATTAGATATTATTCAATTACACATGACATACATGAATCGGAGCATATTTACAACTAGTTATACCCATAAAGTTGAAAGAAATGGTGTTTGTGAAGGCTTTGATGAAGCCTTTGTCTCATATTAAAAATAAATGTAGGCTTGAACTACTATAAATACATTTCAATATGAGTTAATACCCAAAATCGTCCTCAACTATAGTGGTTTTTCTCAATTTCGTCCTAAACGACTTTGGTGACCTAATATCATCCCAGACTTTTGTGTTTCGCTCAATTTAGTCCTCCATTTGTTATTCCGTCAAATTGGTGTTAAATAAATGGACAATTCAATAATGTCAATATTGATCTCTCTTTACTTTCAACTTGTGAAGTGCGAAATTCCTCTTTCTTGTACGAATTACACCCAGAATTACTCCCGGACCTGCAAATCAAATTTTATATTCGCAGTTTTAGGAGTAATTCTGGGAGTAATTCGTAAAAAAAAAAAGGATTTCGCAGTTCACATGTCTATGAGTAAAGAGATGCCAATATTAAAATTACTGAATTGTCTATTTATTTAACACCAAATGGACAGAATAACAAATGAGAGACTAAATTGAGCAAAAACACAAAAGTCTGGGACTAAATTGAGCGAAACACAAAAGTCTGGGACGATATTAGGTCACCAAAGTCGTTTAGGACGAAATTGAGAAAAACCACTATAGTCGAGGACGATTTTGGGTATTAACTCATTTCAATATTTACTATATGATTTTTTATTGCTATAATTTTTTTTTTATTTGTTTGTACTTGTATAGCAGTAATCCGCGACATGTTCTAATATTAGTTGTCATGATCAAACACTTAACACATTAAAATTTATAACTTCTAATGAAAGTGCAACTTTATTTCTTTATATTTACAATCAATCAATGCCACATTTCCATGGCTAGATGCTCAACTTATTCTCCAAACCAATATATTGGTTGTCAAAAATGTCTTGTCCAAGGTAGTAAAAAAACACTCGAATCCACTAGTTCTCACTACTACAAAAATGAGTATAAGAGTATAACTTTACACTACACCCCTTAATGAAGTTGTAGTGAAAAATCAAAACAAATAAAAATCCCTTACACCCCTAAAATAAAGGTGTAGTGGAAGGTAATTTCAAAATAAAAAATAAAAAATAAAAAATTTTCCCGGCACCCTCTCCCAGAGGGTGTCGCGGAAAATTAAATATTAAAATATTTAATAAGCTTTCCGCGGCACCCGCCTCGAGAGGGTGTCACGGAGAGTTTATTATTATTTTATTACAACAATTTCCGCGGCACCCCTCTGAAAAGAGGTGTCGCGATCAATCAACCCAAAATTTACCCGCGACCAATCAACCCTACCCGCCCCATGCCAGCCTTAGAAAATTTCACCAAATCTCACTTCTTCGTATGTCCGCCTTCTTCACCGACGACGACAGCCACCGCCCTTCCTCTGCCGACGACGACAGTCAACGCCTCAGCCTCAGCCACTGCACATTTGCCGCCGCCCTTCCTCTCGCCCTCTCATTTTCGAGACCAAAACATTCCAGCCGCCGCCCTTCCTCTGCTGACGACGACAGCTGCCGTCTCAGCCTCAGCCACTGCACACTCGCCGCCGCCCTTCCTCTCGCCCTCTCATTTCCGAGACCAGAACATTCCCGCCGCCGCGACGGCAGCCGACAGCCACCGTGTCAGCCTCAGCCACACTCGCCGCCGCCGCTCTTCCTTCTACAGCTCTGTTAAGTGCACAGGCCTCATTGTAAGTCTAATCTTGCTTGTCTTCCTTCTACAGCTCTGTTATTTTTTTTTTCTTACATAGTATCAAACCAGTAAGCAGAAGAGACAGGGAACCTAAGTTATTCATTTGTAATGTATTTTCTAGAATTATTTTTTAAAAATTTTAATTAATAAGAAAATATAAAACCTACTTCAAAGGGAGATTGACTAAAAACAGAAGATGAAGATATAAAGAGAGGTCAGCATACATTGAACTTGTCCCATTCTCATCCATCTACAGGATCAGATGACCTCATTATGTTGATACCATACCATGATTTGAAGTTTTCTATTAAAACTACTGTTGTGTTTATAAAGCAATAATAAATATATATTCCAGGGACTTAATTAATGCATTAATCATTTTGGGACACGATCAGTAGCAGTATATTCAGTAAGAGATGTTACTAAACAAGAAATTAATGTATTAATCATTCTGTGCTTTTTTTCTTTTTTTTTTTTTTCCCAGTATTTGTTTTGATGTGTAGAGGGGCTCAGGCCTTTGGTTACTAGTTCTTGATCCTTCTGCTTACTGGTTTGATATTCTGATGTGTGTGTTTGATTATGTGTATCATAAACTTTTATGAAATGCTATCTGTACATAATATTATACAAAAAGGGTATTGGTTAGCAGGAAATTAGAGGACTTTACTGCAAGTTAATCAAATGAAGCCACCTCAAGTGGTATAACATTCAGTATTGTCCAAAATTAGTTCATGCATCTAGGTTTGGAACACTTGAAGAATCATTTTTGGGAATTTAGGAAAAAAGTTTAGATTTTGATTAAGAAAATTCAGTGGCAGAGGAAATTTGGGTGTTTGTCAATTATTATTATTATTATTATTATTATTATTATTATTATTATTGTTGTTGTTGTTGTTGTTGTTGTTGTTGTTGTTGTTGTTGGTGGTGGTCCGGTAAGGTCGAAAAGAGAGTTTAAAGGGGGGGGGGGTGAATAGACTCAACTCGTTTTTCTCGAAAATAACTCCTTTCGGGGTCATTACGCAGCAGATATGTTATACAAGTTTTAGATTACTTTGCATTGTTTATTGTTCTAAGAAAACTTTCATTTGAGGTAGTATGAAATGCAATGCTCGAAGGTACAGTAGAGTTAAAGTAAAAAGATAGAGACGAGAAGATTTTTATAGTGGTTCGGCCAACTGTATATGTAGTTAACAATTTGTGTCTGTAGTTACCATATTATGTGCTTTTATATATATATATATATATATATATATATATATATATATATATATACAATTTGTGTCTGTAGTTAACATATTATGTGCTTTTATATATATATATATATATATATATATATATATATATATATATATATATATGTATGTATGTATGCGGAAGTGTTCAAATGAGAACAATCCCTTTTAAGTATTCAAAAAAAAAAATAAAATCAAGTAATACAAATCATCTAATTAATAAGGTTGTTTCAAAATATAAACGGAGAGAAGTAAATTGATTAATCATTTCGAAGAGGAGGGTGAAATCGAGAGTGCTTTCGTGTTTGATTAATCATCTAGAAGAGGAGGATGAAATCGAGAGTGCTTTCGCGTTGTTAAGTAAAAGTATTCGCTACTAGTTATATATAGTTCCGCGTAAGTTAGAAGTGCAATGTATAAGTGGATCTTATTAAGTTATTATCAATAAAATAAAAGCCACATTTATATTTAAGTAGATACTTTCTTTCTTAAAACAAAAAAATAAAAATAAAAATAAAAATAAAAAATCACCATTGTATAGAGTTCACTCACGTTGTATATATCAATTACGAAAATTTATACTATATATAAAAAAACAAAATCCTGAACTTTTTACTTTCCCGCCGGAATTGGCCTCCTCTGCGGCCGCCTCGCTGGCTGAGCCGGCGATTAATTTTTTTGATTTTTGTTTTTTAAGTTGTAAAGTATCCAAAGTTCGGCAATGCATAACTTTTGACTCGGTTGTCCGTTTTGGACAAATGTTTTTTTGAAATTGATGTATTGTTTCGAGATTTAAAATTTTTATTTTAAAAATTGTCCCGTGCATTATTTAATAATCTCTCTTTATAATTGGTCAAATTATTTAATTATGGTAAATTAGGGAATAATTAATGAAGGTAATAGAAATCCTAGAAGAATATAGAATTGAAGAATATTTAATTATTGTTATTATTGTGACTCACGGAATACAATATAAGAATATTTAATTATGGTTATATTATTTTTGTGCTTCACGGCCATTATATACAGACAGAACTTGAAAAGAAACTAATAATAATAATAATAATAATAATAATAATAATAATAATAATAATAATAATAATAATAATAATAATAATATAAGTGGTAATAATAATATCTAAAAGTAATTAAGTGTTAATAATAATAGTATAAATATTAACGTAAGAATTATAACATAGAATAAATCGTAATAATTAATAAATATAGTCTAGGATTAAATTTGGAATTGTCAGGAAAGATAAGCGACCTCTGGTGAAATTAACTCTTAAATAATTATATATCGATTTAAATATTCTTAATATATTACAACAATTCCATTCCGTGCATCGCACGCGTGAAAATATTAGTTTTATATAAAAGATATTTATAAGACAACATTTTTGTTCAATATAATAGTGTCTTTCATAGCTTAAAAATTATTAAAAGAGAATATAATTTCAATAAATAAAATGTTGAGAGGTAGGTGGCAACTGGTAGGATTCTCACCTCACAACTTGCGCTTCATTAAGTAGGGAAGGGATCAGGTGCGGGAATGGCTTCCCGTGCGATTGTGCGGTTCGACGCACATTAAGCATTAAATTGGCGCACTTTAAGTACACAACACACGCAAATTAAGCACACAAACAAAACACTTTAAGAACACTAATCTCATGCACATTATTAAGCACAAAACACACGCACTTTAAACACAAAACTCACGCACATTAAGTTTCAATATAATAACTACTTAAATTAAAAGCACATTAAGTTGATATTTATTTTCGACTATTGTGTATTATCTCGTATTTGTAAATCGTGACGAATTTGTGATTCTCATTGTTACAGGGAGTGAGGAGATATTAAGGGTTTTAAATATTTTTGTCTAAGAAAATTTGTGTGATGCATAGTGTTTGTCATGTATTTACTAAAAAAAAAATGTTTGTTTTCCCGGAATAGCACCCTTCATTATCAAAAATTAATTATAAAATTGACATATGGAATAAAGAAGGTTCAATAAATGGTAGGTAGGTGGAACTGGTACGATTCTCATCTCGCCAATTTGCCCTTCACTAAATGGGATAAGAATATGAGATAGAGTTGATAATGATCATATGCTGGCCGTAGGATTTGGGAGGAAATATCGAAAAGAATTGTTGCCTCGTGGGATAGTCGTGAACAATGTGATACGCCACGTTTAAGTTGGGGTTGGATGCACATTAAGGATTAAATTGATGCATTTGAAATATACAACACACATACTAATCACATAAACAAAACACCTTAAGAACACTAATCTCATGCACATTAAGCACAAATTGACGCACCTTAAGAATAAAACCCACGCACCTTAAGTTTTCACGCACATTAAGTACAAAACTCACGCACATTAAGTACAAAACTCACACACCTTACGCACAAAACTCATGCACCTTAAGTTTCAACACTACTCACATTAAGTACAGACTCACGCACCTCAAGCACAAAACTCACGTACCACGGCTGAAAATTTTTGTTTTTCTGACCAGTTTTCCGACCACCCTAAAAAATGTGACATTTTTTCGTCCAAAAGTTAGACTTGATGGAAAAAGGACGAAATTTCCAATCACTTTTACTACTGTTGTTGGAATTTCCGACCATCTTTAGTAGACTGGTCGGAAATACCCATACCCAAGAAAAAAAAATTCGCCTATTTGAATTTTTAAAAATTGATTTTCCATTTCGACCATCTATGGTGGTCGGAAATCCTCATTATTATTATTTTTTTGGAGATTATATTAATAATAATAATAATAAAAATAATAATAATAATAATAATAATATAAGTGGTAATAATAATATCTAAAAGTAATTAAGTGTTAATAATAATAGTATAAATATTAACGTAAGAATTATAACATAGAATAAATCGTAATAATTAATAACTATAGTCTAGGATTAAATTTGGAATTGTCAGGAAAGATAAGCGACCTCTGGTGAAATTAACTCTTAAATAATTATATATCGATTTAAATATTCTTAATATATTACAACAATTCCATTCCGTGCATCGCACGGGTGAAAATATTAGTTTTATATAAAAGATATTTATAAGACAACATTTTTGTTCAATATAATAGTGTCTTTCATAGCTTAAAAATTATTAAAAGAGAATATAATTTCAATAAATAAAATGTTGAGAGGTAGGTGGCAACTGGTAGGATTCTCACCTCACAACTTGCCCTTCATTAAGTAGGGAAGGGATCAGGTGCGGGAATGGCTTCCCGTGCGATTGTGCGGTTGGAAGCACATTAAGCATTAAATTGGCGCACTTTAAGTATACAACACACGCAAATTAAGCACACAAACAAAACACTTTAAGAACACTAATCTCATGCACATTATTAAGCACAAAACACACGCACTTTAAACACAAAACTCACGCACATTAAGTTTCAATAACTACTTAAATTAAAAGCACAAAACTCACGCAAAATTAAGCACAAAACTCACGCACCTTAAACACAAAATTCACGCACCTTAATTAAATACAAAACTCACACACATCCACATGGGAGACACTCAGATCAACCGCACATGAACTTAATTTTATATATATATATATATATGTTTGTAGGTGTGTTTTTTTGAGGTTCATGCCATTGAGAATATCTATAGACGATAAGGTTGAATTTATTATGGCACTTTCAATGTGTAGGGTTTTTGTTCATTAATCACATGCTACAATAAATGGGTAATATTGCTTTCCGATAAGATTTTTTATGAGATCTTTCAAAAACAATCACATGCTACAATAAAGTGGGTATTGTACGTACATATCAATCATGAAATTTAAAAAAAAAAAAAAAAAAATGAAAGATATGTTCCCATAACACAAAGTCTTGTTCGTTCAATGAATCGATCAATTCATAATTTCATACTTATATTTAAGTTGATATTTACTTTCTTTTTTAAAAAAATGCAATGAGATGTGTACAAAAAAATCATGAAAGTTTTATTTAAAAAAAAAAAGAAGATATAAAGTATGTTTTTATGACACAATATCTTATACTTTTTAGGTGATGAGTGAAACTCATAACTATTATCTAAAAGTGTGGGGCAAATCATGTTCTTATGTAATAACTCATATATTATACATGAAAAGTAAATCGTACTAAGAAGACCTTGATCTTGATGTACGAGAGTAATTCTCCACATATTATACTAATTAAACTGAGTCATTTAACCGTGTAGTTAACATGCTATATACTTTCAATTTATTTATGGTTTGATGGAATAATTCCGAATGGATCCAGAGCGGAACAATATGGAGGAAATCAAACACGAGGCACTAGACGAACCTACACTCGAGGTTGGCCGAGCAGACCATGGGACGGTCTGCCACCCAATGGTTTGCCATGCCACGGTCGGTCGCCTCGAGGGTCGGCCATGCCACGGTCGGCCACCTCATGGTCGGCCACTTGGCCGAGCTCTGTGCTCGGCCAAGGGGCGGGGTCTCCCCGTTGTCCGAGTCTTGCGACGTGTGTTGCGGTCTAAGACGGTTGCGGCAACTCCCACCGCGTTCTCCAGGTTGTTACAACGAATTAGAGTATTTAAACACTCATTTGTGTCTTGTTTAGACATCTCTTGTCCTAATCCAATACATTGTCCTGTTATTACATAATTCTCATCTTTGTAATAGCATTTTATACACAATTAATACAATATTCGTCCCCCTGACTTGTATAGTTATATTTGTATCAATATTCATCCCTTATTATCGTTACATTAATTTACATTGATTCAATCCGTACTTGTCATAATTCGATCATTAATTGGGTTAATTGATTCGAACCCCCGGACTAATATAATCCATCATAGTTAACTACTGCATGTACACAATATATATGTCAATTACAGACACATAATTTTTGGATCATGGTTCACAATTTAAGATAGAGCTAGTCCATGGTATAACAATTGAAGAAACCTTAACTAAAAGTGTGGTTCAAAAATGTGAATTTAAGATTTTTTTTTTAAATCTCAATTTTTGGTTCATTTTAATATTAAAAAAAATTCTAGTAATACCAATCATCTAATTAATAAGGTTGTTTGAAAATATAACGGAGAGAACTAAATCGATTAATCATCTATCAAGCATTTTGTGTTCAATTGACATCTTTGTGGCTTTCTTTGAGGGAAGGTCACAGGATTGAACCCTAGTGGTGGGGTATTGACTCTTTAGGTTACAACTGATAGAAAAAGTATATTGATCAAAACATATACTACATTGTAATTGAGTCAATAGTACTAAAAAAAAAAATTGATTAAGCACTTCACTACTATAAAAGACAAGTATTAAAAAAAAAAAAATTATGCATTCGCTACTAGTTATATATTTGGGCGCAAGTTAGAGGTGCAATGTATTAGTGGATCTTATTAAGTTATTAATTTATTATCAATAAAATAAAAGCAAAATTTATATTTAAGTAGATACTATCTTTCTTTAAAAATAAAAAATAAACAACAACAACAACACGACATTGTATAGAATTAATTCTATTTTTGGTCCTAGATTTATAGGTGAGAGTCCATTTTAAATCCTTTTTTATTAGAACCTCCACTTTTGATCCTAGTAATATTGTGGCATAATCATTTTTTGTCTAATTTTATCAACAAAACAGTTTAAATACCGTTTAATACAAGGGCATTTCAGTCTTCAATTATGAAAATTTTCAAAAAAAAAAAAAAACATAAAAAATATAGCAGGTTAACCTACTTTGTATAAAAAAAAAGATTAAAATGTCTTTATATTTAATGACATTTCAATGATTTTATTGACGGGTGACTAAAAATGGTCATGCCACAATAATACTTAGACCAAATGAGGATGTTTAAAAAAAAAAAAAAAAACTAAAAATGAACTGACACTTATAAATTTAAGACCAAAAATAAAATTAACTCACGTCGTATATATCAATTATGAAAATTTTATATAAAAGATATTTATGAGACAACATTTTATGTTGTCTTTCATACCTTAAAAAGTTATTAAAAGATAATATATTTTCAATAAATAAAATGTTGAGAGGTAGGTGGCAACTGGTAGGATTCTCACCTCATGAACTTGCCCTTCACTAAGGGGGTGTATTCAATCATGACTTTCGTAGAGTTTTAAAGACTTTTATGAACTTTAAAAGTTTGGAGGTATTCAATTCAAACTTTTAGAGAGTCTTTAAAAGTCAGGCGGTATTCAATCAAGATTTTTAAAGAGTCTTTAAAAGTCGTGTGGTATTCAATTAAGACTTTTAAAGAGTTTTTAAAAGTCATGTGGTATTCAAAAAGTTATGAACTTTTGTAGACTTTTTAATTTTAAGACTTTTGTAGACTTTTCCTTCTCAAATATAAATAGTTGAAATCCAACCATCAACCCCAAGATTTCAAAATTTTCTTTCTAACAACTTTGAGTGTTTTCTCTCTCTATATAAACTTTATTTTTTCTTCATATTTAAACTTTATAAGCCTATCTAAATTATTTTTTTCTTCATTATCCTATATTTTCCTCATACCTAAACTCTACCAATTTTTCTCTCTCTCCTACATTTTACAATCTTCATCTAAAAATTCAAAATAATATTATTTTCCTCATACCTAAACTCTAATTCTCCCTAAATACATGAACAAAGCAAATTTTTCATCGTCAAATTTTAATAAATGTTTCATAATATTCATATAAATACTTATATATTTTAATTTTTATTCTTTTTATGTTTATATTCGTAATATATATTTTTCCTTTTTTTTTTTAACAACAGGTTACTACGAATAGCGAACTATTGTTCGCAACAACAATTTGGGGTTGCAAACAGTAGCACCTTGTTGTTGTTCGCAGTCTCAAATTGCTATTGCAAATAATATTTCTTTGCGTGATGCCTAGCAATAAAAGTATAATTTTTTTATATATATTATTAATATTATATTTATATTTTTTATTTTATGCAACTTGTAATTATATTTTTAAATACTTTATTTGATCAATTCTTTTATTATAAATTTTATTGTTCAGTATTGTTATGAATTTCTAATGAAATAGTTTTTTTTTGTTAATGTTTATTAATAATATATATATATATATATAAGTAATTAGTAAGTCTCAATATACTATGGATAAAAATAATAATGTTGAGAATGCTGATGTAGGTGAAAAACTATATAATAAAAAGAATTTTATGATATATTATAAATGTTTTGTAAGAAAATTATAAATGATAAGAATCAAAATCATTGAAAGTTTGTAAGCATGTATTCAATTTAGAATTTCAATGACTTTTTATAGACTTTTTAAAATAAAAAGTTAATAAAAGTCTATGAATGTTTTTTATATAGACTTTTATAGAGTCTTATAAAGTTTTAAAAAGTTCTGAACGACTCTATGAAAGTCAATCAAAATTTATTAAAATCTATCATTTTAAAAGTCTTTAAAACTCTACAAAAGTCATGATTGAATACACCCCCCTAAATGGAATGCAATAGGGAGGAGCTACTCACATACAATATGACTTAATTCGAATGCATGTGTTTAGTATGTTTATAAAAGACACATGATTTTTTGTGATTCAATGACAATGAATGATTTGGTCGCCACACACAATATAACAAATTATGCCATTTTTAGTCTTTATATACTATTGAAAATGTATAATTTTTAATTTTTAAAAGAAGATATAGCCTATTAGGAATTAGCTCAAATCGAAAAGATCAATCAACAATCACTCATAGTTACCAAATGACTTGTCTAACCAATTCGATTGGGGTTGTCCCTAATTTTTGGGTGTAATTAACCAGAGTATAAGCATCATTTTTAATAAATCATAATTTTAAGTTATTCTAGCTAGTGGAAAAAATTATTTGAAAAGGGAGCTAAGGAAAACATGACCATTTTGCTTGTATATTTTCAACTCATACCTGAATTTGGAATATAGTTTGTCGAAAATAACTCTGAACTATATGTTGTTAACCTATGCCAATTTCGAACAAAAAAACAAGTGCTAAACTAGGGAAGAAAGTAAAATTGGAGGAAAGTTGAAAAAATGAGCTTAAGAACGCAGATGAGTACTTAAATATTTCAATTTCCGTCAACGAAAACATTTGAAAATGCTAAAAATAACTCAAAACGAAAACAAAAAGAAAATTGACAATTAGTTATTATTAAAAATTAAAAATATAAAAATACTAAATTATAAAACAAACTTTAAAAATATATAATGAAATCTTAAAATATGTAAAAACAACGTTAAATAAAAAAATGAATAAAGGAAAATAACAGTTTTTTCTCTGAGTTATATGCTTATAGCACTATTCCTCCTGAGTTATTTATGTATTCAAATTTTCCCCCTCAGGTATGTTACAAGTGGCAGTTTTTTCCCCTTTATTGTTAAATGGACATTTTTACCCTTCAAAATAAGTATTTCATTTATGTTTTTCTCCAACAAATTATTGTTTATATGTAAGGATGAATACGGTTGGATTCGAACATTGGTCTCTTCTCCCAAATATTGTCTATCGTGTGGGTTAAATAAACTATTGGAGGAAAGCTTGTTGTTAATATAGGACCTCATAAATAATAATTTATGCTTGTTTATTTAAAGATTATAGGGTTTACACAAACAGTACACAACAATCTAGGATCTGTTATAAGTTGTGAAACCTGCAACTAACGTCACTTATTTAGCATAATTAACTTCCAAGATCCCACACCCAACACAGAAAAACTAAATTTCTGACCTCACACCCCGGTTTACAGTGTGAAATCTAAACAGTTTCTAGTTTTCCTGAACCATACAGGGAGAAAATTATTATCACTCAGAACCCAACGCACAGCCCCGGCTGACTCGTCGATGTTTAGGCTAACGTAGAAGCATTTGTGGCCGCCAAACGGACAATAATCGATTCTGTAAGTGTTAGGGTCCGGTTGGGCTACAATCTTGAACTGGCCGCTAAGGTCGGAGACAAACTCGCCGGAGTTCAAGAAGAATTGTTGGGATGGCCTGTCGTACTGGATCCCCCAATAGACACTACTCGCGCAAACCCGGGGCGTCGAAACGGAGAATTCGAAGCTCAGGAACTTCGACGGCAAGACGACGGCGGCGTTGGGGTCAGTCGGCCTGACCCTAATGGGGTCGCCGAACGAAAAGCACCGCGGCACGACCACGTTGCTCGCGCATTGTGCTGTAGAGTTTAACCAGGCAAGTTGCACTCCTGCGGAGGCGGAGTGCGGCGTTTCGATGGAGGTTATGTAGTAAGTTTCGCCGGCCCGGAGCTCGTTTCCGTCGGTGTCCACCACCGGAGTGTTGTCGGAGGCTACTGCTGCGTCGGCCGTGGGAAGGCGGATGGGAAGGCGGATTGGATTGAACGCAGAGTGAGTTGGGTTGGGAAGGAGATAGAGGGAAAATGCGAATAAGAGTATTGCGAGGGTTTTCATGTTGCCGACAACTTGGGAGAATAGGTAGTTATGATGTTTGTAGGTAATGTTGTTTGAACTTTGAAGTCTCATTCAATTTATAGATGACAAATGTTTGCAGTTCATTCCATCACCCAGATCTAAAACGACGCAGTTTGTGTGTGCAGTGTCCAAATAATGAGGATGTTCGAGTTAAAAAATTGTGAATATAGAGTTCTGCTATTGTGAATATTGAGTTCTGTAATTTTGTATTTTGATATCTAAAATTGTGAATATTCACTTCTAAAATTGGGAATATAAAGTTCTGTAATTGTGAATATCAAGTTAAAAAATTGTGAATATAGCGTTCTGCTATTGTGAATATTAAGTTCTATAATTTTGTATTTTGAGATCTAAAATTGTGAATATAGAGTTCTAAAATTACAAGTGAGTATAGAGTTCAAAAATTGTAAATATAGATGAACGAATTTTGAAGACAAATGGTAAGGGAAGAAGCAATTTGGACCAGGGTCCACCTTGCAAAGTGGACCAGAGCCCAGAACTTAATTTGCCGTTCATTTATTGTTAGCAAATTATGTGGGTCGTTATATCATAGACCGCGGTGCATGTGCACTGCGGTAAAAAAACAGCGCCGTTTCTTTAAGTAAAGAAACGGCCCGCCGTTATAGTTAATGGAATCCGCTTGTTTGGTGTATTAAACACCAACTGACACTACAGTATATCTAAACCGACACTGCAGTTATATTAAAATGATACTGTAGTTATAGTGAAATGAAACTGTAGTGTATATAAAATGAAACTGAATAACATTTCACATATTTGAGTGTATATTGTACAATGAAGCTGTAATTATATCAAAATGATCATGTAGTTGTGTTTTAATGAAACTATAGTGTATATAAAATAAAATTAAATAACATTTTCACATATTTGAGTCTATAAATATCGAATGAAACTATAGTTCTATCGAAATGAAACTGTAGTTGTGTTGAACTGACACTGCAGTGTATACAAAATGACACTGAAGAACAGGGTTACTTTTTACAAAAGGGTGCGAAACGGCGGAAAACAAACACTGTTTATTTTCATTTAAAAAAAAAAAAAGACGCGCGGTGCATGATTGATCATGCACCGTGGTGCATGATATAATTTGCCCAAATTATGTTGCAGGGTGAACACGGTTTCAAAACTGTCATAATTGTGAATATAGAGTTAAAAAATTATGAACATAGAGTTCTATAATTATGATCATAGAGTTCTGTAATTGTGAATATAGAGTTCACTAATTGTGAATATGAAGTTCGAAAATTATGAACATAGAGTTCAGTAATTATGAACATAGAGTTCTGTAATTGTGAATATAGAATTCAATAACTGTGAATATGAAGTTCAAAAATTATGAACATAGAACCGTATTCACCTTGCAAGGTGGACACGGTTCCACGGCATAACAATTGTATATTGTTGGGTTGAGTTTTCCTCCTATGTGATAAATAACTCATGTTTGGATCCAACCTTTTGTATCCATTATTTGTTGTTGAATCTCCGCTCATTAGAAATTATGTTATATATGTACAAAGGAAAGGGATCGTTATGCTATGGAACCGTGTTCACCATTCATGGTGAACACGGTCCTAACGATAACAGTGCATTGTTAGTTTTTTTTTTTTTTTTTCCTTAATTAATCGCGCGACTTTTCTTCTTTATTTTCACATTTTGCGATTTTACTTCCTCTTCGCGCAAGCTTCTTCAACATAATCTCATAAAAAGAAAATTCATAATTTCATAACTGCACATTCATAAATCCATGCCTGCACATTCATAATTGCATGGATTTATGAATGTGCAGTTATGAAATTATGAATTTTCTTTTATGAGATTATGAATTTTCTATTATGAGATTATGAATTTTCTTTTATGCGATTATGAATTTTTTGTTATGAAATTATGAATTTTCTGTTATGAGATTATGAATTTACAGAAAATTCATAATTACATAGCTGTAAATTCATAATCTCATAACATAAAATTCATAATTTAATAAATGTTTTTCTTTTATGCGATTATGAATTTTCTGTTATGAGATTATGAATTTACAGTACATTAATAATCTCATAACAGAAAATTCATAATCTGACCAAACGCGCGCCGTTAACACCACATTAGCGAAATTTATTTATTTTTCGTAAAAACAACACTGTTTGGATCCATGTTCACCATTCATGGTGAACACGTTTCCAGGGCATAATTTGCCAAAGGAAAGGATTGTGGCGGCAGCACATTATATTTGTGCAAAAGGAAACAATTTTCCTTTTTGTTGAATCTCACATACTATATAGGGAATAAAATTTATTTCCTTTTTTGGCTAAAAAGGAAAAGGAATCAAATTATATATTGGCAGTGAGGAATTGAAGACGGCAAGGTAGACGTGAGAATTAAGAGGCAGTGAAACCAAATTCTTTTACTTCTTTCTTTGTCTCCTTCAGTAGTTCGGCAGTGTAAGGAGAAACAATTGAAATAAAGCTTTTTTCCTTGGTCTTTTCTTTAGCAGCGTTTTGAGCGGATTTTGTTGCACGTTTGATATTTTTGTCGTGAGTTTGCTAAAATTCTTGGGTGCTTTTTTCATCAAATATTTTTGAGATCAACTTGTTTGTTACAGGCATCTTTTGAGTATATTCTTATAGTATTTGTATTCTTTTTCACCATGCTCGTGCCTCGTGGTGGTTGAATATTTTAATTACGAATTAGTATTCCTTTTTGGCCTATGAATTATAATAGAAGTCTTTAGCCTAAATTTGTTGTATATGATGATTTTTTTATGTTTGACTTATGTGGTAGCCTAAAACTTTGTACCCAAAATTTGTTATAGTGAAAATTTTGTTGGTGGTGGTTCGTGGCTTTTCCCGTAATTTTGAAATTTGCCACGTAAATCGTGTGTTCCTTGTGTTGATATTTATTTTCGACTATTGTGTATTATCTCGTATTTGTAAATCGTGACGAATTTGTGATTCTCATTGTTACAGGGAGTGAGGAGATATTAAGGGTTTTAAATATTTTTGTCTAAGAAAATTTGTGTGATGCATAGTGTTTGTCATGTATTTACTAAAAAAAAAATGTTTGTTTTCCCGGAATAGCACCCTTCATTATCAAAAATTAATTATAAAATTGACATATGGAATAAAGAAGGTTTAATAAATGGTAGGTAGGTGGAACTGGTACGATTCTCATCTCGCCAATTTGCCCTTCACTAAATGGGATAAGAATATGAGATAGAGTTGATAATGATCATATGCTGGCCGTAGGATTTGGGAGGAAATATCGAAAAGAATTGTTGCCTCGTGGGATAGTCGTGAACAATGTGATACGCCACGTTTAAGTTGTGCTTGGATGCACATTAAGGATTAAATTGATGCATTTTAAGTATACAACACACATACTAATCACATAAACAAAACACCTTAAGAACACTAATCTCATGCACATTAAGCACAAAATTGACGCACCTTAAGTTTTCACGCACATTAAGTACAAAACTCACGCACATTAAGTACAAAACTCACACACCTTACGCACAAAACTCATGCACCTTAAGTTTCAACACTACTCACATTAAGTACAGACTCACGCACCTTAAGCACAAAACTCACGCACCTTAAGTACAAGACTCACGTACCACTGCTGGAAATTTTTGTTTTTCTGACCAGTTTTCCGACCACCCTAAAAAATGGTCGGAAAATGTGACATTTTTTCGTCCAAAAGTTAGACTTGATGGAAAAAGGTCGAAATTTTCAATCACTTTTACTACGGTTGTTGGAATTTTCGACCATCTTTAGTAGACTGGTCGGAAATACCCACACCCAAGAAAAAAAATTTCGACTATTTGAATTTTTAAAAATTGATTTTCCATTTCGACCATCTATAGTGGTCGGAAATCCTCATTATTATTATTTTTTTTGGGATTATATTTAAAGCTAAATTTAGAGCATGAGACTCTCAATTCTCATTCGATGCTCAGCGCATCCCTCTCACTCCGCACCTCAAACACCATCGATTATCTGTTTCTCACCTAGACTACAGCTTCATATATATCCATCTTATTTCCTCAAAATTTAGCAGATTACAGCTTCATTTTGCGAGCTCAAGAGTCGCCTTGTACTCAGATCTTCCCTCCATGTTCATCGAAACACAAACATGGAGCAATATCATGAATGTCAAACCTTCTTAAATTTTCAACTACATTCATGAATGGACTTTTTTTAAGTGTCTATATATTTTTCAACAAATTAAATATCTTATCATGATGTTGGTCCCGGTAGGGTCAAAAGGGAGTCTAGAGGGGGGTGAATAGACTCTAATCGATTTTTCAAAGAGTCTCCTTTTGGAGATATGCACAATGGAAATAATATTTTGTTTTAAATATTCTTTGCACACTTTTGTGTTAGTAAAGACTTAGCGTTGGGTCGATATGTTATGATGTATAATGCACGAAAGTAATAGCTGAATGTAAAAAGATAAAGAGAGAGAGATTTTATAGTTGTTCGGCTGTTAACGAAGCCTACTCCACTCTTTCTTCACAACTCGTGAAAGGGTTTGCACTATCACTCCTAGTACAAACTACTTCAAGCTGGCTTCTTTGATCACTAAGCCGGACAGCCACTTGAAAGGTTTTCAACTCCTCGAGTTTACTCCGCCTCTATCAACTTCTTCCTAAGTTGAGATGTTGGAAAGATAATCCGATGTTTCTCCAACAGGTTGAAGCTTGTCTTGACGTCTGGATTGATCTTCACTTGAGAAAATTACAAGACTGCTTCAAGTTGTGAAGTATGAAGATGGATATGCCTTTGAAAAACTTCACAACTAACACTGGTTATGAAAAGCTTTTGGAGATGAAACTGTTTGAAGAGCTTTTCTTAAGATTGCAAGAGTGAGTTAACCAACACCTTCTTCAATGGTGAAGAGAGGTATTTATAGGTGGAAAAATCCATCCGTCGGGGGGAGATGAAAATTTCAAACCTAATAACAAATGTGTATTACTCAGTGGATATTGGGCATTTAATGCACTTGTACTGTATAGCCGTTGGAGCCAAAATCATTATGGCTTTTGTCCTTGATCTCTGACAAGATGGTACAAGTCTTTTAATGCTCCTTGTCTTTAGTGAAGATCATTCCTAGGACACTTTTTGTCCGAATGATTTGTCCATCTGAGTGATAGACAACATTCTCATTGTTTCTCTTAATGAGTGTTGTCTTTCTAAAAGTTTGTCCTTGACTTGTTCACTTAGGAATGAGGAATGAAAGCTTGTCCTCATCTTTCGTCCTTCTTTCTTAGACGAAGGTTCCTTTTGCAAAGGCAGTCTATCCGATACTTGCTTTAATCCTTCTTTCGTCTGGTAGCATTTTTCGATCATCTTGTTATCTTCAAATCTTCATGTAGACCTATTATGCTAGTCTCGTGCATGGTTTAATATCTTATGCCTTTGTCTTACGAGACTTATCTAACAAACGAAAAATAGGGGTCTACATTCTAAGACAGTTTGGTATTATCAAAATCTAAATACATTTGTTCCTAACACATGCAGCAATATATATATATATATATATATATATATATATATATATATATATATATATATATATATATATATATATATATATAAGAGTGTTCATATGTGGTCATGTCATTAGGTGTGGCGGAGTGGTCGTATCAGTGTCGTTGAATCAGTTTAATCTAACGCCAGTGGCTAATTCTGAGGATTTGAGGATTTTCGCGCGTGGGGGTGTTATGGTAATTACAGTGGCCATTTATAGCGGTCGCGTTCCAGAATACACTAACAGTGTTGACAACATGCACCAATAGTGTAATAAAACACACCACAATGAAACACACGAATAGTGTATTCTCGAACACTGTATAGTGTATTTATTCATATCTAATGGCGCATTTTTGGTGATGCGTACCTAATTTGTGTATGTTTTTTGTTGTGCATTTCATAACATGGATTGTGTATATTTGTATAACAATTGGTGCGGCTGCACTGACCACACGGGAAGGCGTTGCCGCACCTAAACTTGGCACCAATGGGAATCTACAAATACACTAGAGTAAGGCTAATAATGCATCAATTACACAAATAAAGCACATAACAATGTGATTTTCCCTATTCCGGTGTCTTATGACGAGTTTACCCTTGCAGTTCGCTGGGTAGGAAAATGTGCACGAAAATACTGGAAGAATCTTGATTAATGTGATTCATTGGATCTATCTAATCGAATGGCCTGTAATTGACTATATGACCATACCTAACAACATAGCCACATGTGATCACCCCTATATATATATATATATATATATATATATATATATATATATAATAGATGTAGTTTATAATTAAGGAGGCCAGGTCTGTAATTTACATATATATTTCCTTCTCATTTTATATTTGTAACATTTATTAATTAAATTAATTTATTTACCGTGCATTGCACGGGTAAGTTACTAGTCACCCAAAATTTGTTTTTGTTGATGCATGGTGGTTTATGGTTTTCTCGTGATCAACCGGGAGGAAGGAGTGGAAACCGACGTGATTATCCGGTGAAATTGAAGATATTTGAAATGTTGAGCGAGGTAATTGTACGATTTTTAATTCAGTAATTTGATTGCACTTTCGTGTTATGTTTATGGTCAATTTAACCCTTATTCCTATATCAAATAATTGTAAGAGTGCCACCTACTCATTTGCAAAGAACACTTAGCTTGTAAGAGTGCTGCGTGTAAACACGATATATGCATCACTAAAATTCTACGGAGTATTTAATAAAACAAATTTCTAATTATTGCTTGGTTGAAAATACAATTGAAAACATCCAAATTAAACCACAAGTTTTTGCCATCTAAATTTGCCACCTACGTATATGTGTGCTGAAAAAACTGATTATATTGCCCCCTACTCATTTGCAAAGAATACGTGTAATATTAGTGCCAGCCAGCAGTTCCAAGGCAAATTATTATGTCAACTCAGTTCCAAGGTGGACCCAAATTCAAAATATACAATATATCTATCAAATGTTCACAATTTTGTAAAAGGTAGTAAATTGTGAACATCTATATTATATATAAAAACAAAATTCTTAAATTTTAATATATTATTTTCTACTTTCCTATTCGTACTATAATTCTACATTAAAATTTTTATTCTAATATTGTAAAAATAGTGTAATACAATTCCTAATAGAATATATTTTTCCCACTACAAGAAAAATGCACATAGACAACACTAGAAAGACAACAGTTTTTAAGAAAAGTATTGTCTTTTGTATAAAAGACAACAGTTTGGTCCAAAACCGTTGTCTTTGATGCAACACTTTTGTCAAAGACAACGGTTTTTACTTAACCGTTGTTATAAGTGTATTGTCTTTGTGCATTTTGTGAAAAGACAACACCACAACGACAACGGTTTTTAAAACCGTTGTCTATGTGCGTTTTTTTTTTTTTTAAAGACAACGGTTTTTTTAACCGTTGTCGTTGGCGTGTTGTCTTTAAGCGCACTAGAATACACAACACTAGAAAGACAACGGTTTTTTAAAACCATTGTCTTTGTGCGTTCTTTTTTTTTTTTTTTGAAAAAGACAACGGTTTTACTTAACCGTTGTCGTTGATGTGTTGTCTTTAAGCGCACTAGAATACACAACACTACAAAGACAACGGTTTTTTAAAACCGTTGTCTTTGCGCATTATTATTTTATAAAAGACAACGATTTTATTTAACCGTTGTCATTTATGTGTTGTCTTTAATAGCACTTGAATACATAACACTACAACGACAACTGTTGTCGTTGGCGCATCATTATTTTATAAAAGACAACAGTTGTATAAAATATAAACAAGGATGTTAACAACAAGAATCGAACCTATGACCTCAAATATAACAATTAAAGTTTAACCAACTAAGCAATACAAACTCTTTTGTACCAAAGTGCAATATCTGGTATATAATTGGGTTACTTATGTGTTGTCTGTGAAAACCAAGACAACGATTTTATAAAATAAGTTAAGGATGCCTCTTGGAAGAATAAAACTCAAGACTTCTAACATAACAAACTAAATGAAACCCACCAAACCACACCAACACTTATGTACTTAAGTGCAACATCTAAGATATAATGAGTTTAGTTCTATGTTGTCTCTGAGAACCAAGATAATGATTGTATAAAATATAAGTTAAGGATGCCACCAAGAAAGATAGAACCCATGACCTCTAACATAACAAACAACACTAAACCCACCAAGCTACACCAACTCTTGTTTACTAAAGTGTTACACCTTATCTTTTATCTATAATTTGGACCTTCATTGTTTTTGTTACGAGATGAAAATAGATGTTTAGAAGATCTAGAACAAAAATAAAAATGTAATTAAATTTTTTTGTCCAAATATAATGCATAAAAATTTAACAAAGAAATAATACAATTCAAAAGTTAATTTAATAGTTATATTTTCGTTCATATTTAAATATAAAATTATTCACCAAAATTTCAATGTCAATTCATTAAATTTTTATTTTCAATTCATTAAATTACATGCCATAGAACGGCCCTGTGCGGTGCGGTATGGTGTGGAAGGGTTAAGGGTGCGGTATGGTGTGGAAGGGTTAAGGGCGCGGTATGTTTGAACTCTATATTCACAATTACAGAACTCTATGTTCAAATTATGAATCTACTGTATAGAAATTATTAATCTACTGTATTTAGGTTATAATCTACGATTTAGAAATTATGAATCTAGAGTAAAGATTTTATAAATCTACAGTATAAAATTTATGAATCTACAGTATAAAAATCTATGAATCTCGCGTTTTGTACCTATAGGTGACAGTTCACATTTTTTTTTTTTTTTTTTTTAAATTTTATTTTATATATCAAAACATTCATTTTTGGTCCTAATATTATTGTGACCCGCTCCCAACAGCCTTGGCATGCACTTTGGGCTTTATATGTTCTACTTTAGGCCTAGCAACCCGGGTAATAAAGTTACTATTTTCTTACTTCTCGTTTTGTACCTATATACCTGGTACTATTTTGGGCCTAGTACCCCCGGTAATAAAACGACTATTTTCTTACCCCCGTTCTGTACCTATATACCCAGTTTATGGTGGACCCGTTCTCGATAAAACCGTGAATATACTTATTTAATTTGAAAAAAAATAAAGACTTATTATAAAATAAAATTAAAACTTTTGTCATTTTACTTATTATATTAGATATATATGTTATTTTTTTTTTTTAAAAAATAAACCTCAAAATAATTTTGACTTTAGATATATATTAGATATATATGTTATTCTTTAAATTTTAACTTTCAAGACTTGCACACTTCGCAAAAAATCTCCCTCCCTCTCAAATAAAATAATTCAATTCCCTCCTTGCAAAACAAATTAAAACACCTATGCCAAAAAACTTAATATTCATTCGTGAATTCTATCGCAGCCCATCCCTAAGTCGAAGTCGAACAAAACTACAATCGCCGTAATTGTGCCGTCGTCGCCTCCAACGTCCGCTGCCGTCGCGGCCTCCAATGTCCGCCGCCGTTGCCGCCTCATCCATGCTCAACTCGTCACCTTCTTCGTCTCTGCTCGCTACTAGTTTGTTGTACTACTCAAATGTTAAACTCTAATCCCAAATTTCCTTGTTCTATTTATCTTATATCACTACAAGAAAAACACTTTTTAGTGACAAAAAATTAGTGACGGGTGGAAAAACCCCTCACTAAATGTATTATTTGCATAGTTTTTGTGAGGGTTAAAAATTACTCTAGCTAAAGGTTTATGATCTAGTGACGAAATTTTACTTTTATACTTATTTTAAAAGTATACTCTCGCTATTGGTACGAAAGATGTTGTTACTCTCGCTATTGATGTCTGTAAATTATTTCCCACCAAAACTTTAATTTGTTTTTTGGCGCCAAATTAATTATTATTTATATTTTATTATAATTAGTCAAAGTTTGTAATTTGCATAATGTTTATATTTGGTATAAATTACACACACATATATATTCCTACAAAATTTATAAACGTAACTAAATTATTTTATAAATTATTATCTTCTAATTAATAGTATATTTTAATACTAAAAGTGTTCATGTATTAAATTTAAATTTAACTCAAAATTAAAAAGAATTGGATAAAAGATTATAATTTATACCAAATATGAACTTGGCGGTAATGGTTTTGGGTTGCCCGCTTTAGTCAAAATTGGCCTTCAATTTGGCCAAAATACTTCACCTATCCACAGATTGGCGCCTCAGGCTCAGGCTGAAGCCAGGTAAGTTCTATCTCTTTCTCCTAACATTGGCACAGGTGTTAGGGCTACTGAAGCTAAGGCCATTTCTTTCTCTTTCTCCTAACATTGGCGCAGGTGTTAGGGCTACTGAGCAATTGGGTGTTAGGGCTACTGAGCAATTGGGTCAAGAGGATGGTGTTTTGCCAATCCCCGGAAGTGAGTTTCGTTAGGGCTACTGAAACTCAGGTCAGATCTATTGACTTTATCTGCTTTATATAGGGAGATATTGAAACTGTAAAGACGTCACAAGTGAGTTTCGTTCATTCCTTTCTATCTCAAATGTATGTGATATTTTTGGTTGAACTCGTAGATTCTAAACTATTAGGACTGGTGGTATATTCTAAGTACAGTTGGTGTGGTGGACGTTGTTTTTCATCCGATGCAAGGCTCCTATATCTGCTGAGTAGCTTGGTTTGATTACCATGCTGGGGTAATCTTCAATAAAGCTTCGGCTTGGCATGTGGATTCAGATCACCTGCTTCTAGAGTTCTAGAAACTATAGATAAATTGAAAGAGGGTTCTGTGTTTCTGGTTGTGTTTTTAAGACTTTGAGTTTGAACGGAGGGGAATCTTCTGGTTGTGTTTCTGCTTTTGGTGCTTCTTGTTTCTCTTATAAAAGAGGCATGGGACTGGGTTATGAAAGTACTTGCTGCCTGCATTTTATTTTTGTTAGAAACCTAAGAGTCCAGCAGAACTTATTTAAAGTTTAAGTGCCAGTCTCACTCAAACATGTTGTAAAATAAAGAATCATGAACCAAGACTGGTATCTCTGTAGGCTTTCCTGCATGTCTTGTTATTCTCTATTTTTTCTTTGCCATTCTCCAGACTTTCCAATTCATTATTTCACACAGTTTTGATGCTTCAAGAAAAATGCTCACACTCCATCTCTTCTTTTTTCTTCCGTAATTATGAAAAGAATCGTTTTCAGAATGACATATCAATTAATAATACTTTTGTAGACATCTATGGAGATCAGAAATGATTGAGTGTTCCTTGGAAGAAGCTTCAGGTTGGAGACATTGTTAGGGTAAGTACACTGCATAAATAATTAATTTATATTTGTTGTATTTATTTATGCTTATGGGGTGAATCTTTTACTTA